>NC_047659.1:4769555-5122055 GCF_011762505.2 Arvicanthis niloticus
AGTCCAATTCCCTTTTAAATAAGCAGAAAGATTATGGCTTTGAATAAATGTATCATTCATAAATCTCAGAGGTGTAATACCTACCTGTGGGGTTGCTGACACGCAGCTCATTTGAACCACATCCGTGAGCTGCTCCACATGGGCTTGGAGCAAATCAACTCTCTGATTGACCAACAGAATGTCTGATGCCAGGTATGCATCCACTTTCTGTAGAATGGTCAAAGCCTCAGAGGTCTTTTCTGAGTTTTGATTAACAACAGTGGCTGCTGTAACTTTATTAACCATGCCTGTGCCGGCTGTCACAGCTGTAGCTGCAGAGATGGTAATAGCAGTGATAATGGCTGCAGTAATGCCAAAGTCTCTTTTATGTCTCAATAATGATGTAGTAGGGAAAGTTTCAGGATCGGCTTCTACTGGGATGGGCACAAAGGTAGGCACGTGCACAACCAAGGCTAGGTCTAGTGATCCATTCCAGCATTGTGCTAAAAAGCATGTAACATTCTTACAATCCAAGATATCAGAATTATTCTGAAAGTTGGATAACATAAAGAAAAATAAGGTTCCACACACACTGACACCGGTTGTGCAGATGCATTCCTAAACACCTTATTAATTTTAATGTTATTCAAATGGCTAGAGATATTAGATTGTATAGCTGAAACATTTTGTACTTCATGAAATATACCATTCAACAAGACAAAGGCAAATACACCCTTTTTTAACATTCTAAACAGTGGCTACAACACATAATTTAATTGTGTTGAAGCAGGGTAAACTCAAGAAAATACACATATGATTTAATTACATATACTGTCTTCTCAATAGATGAGGCATCTGTAAATATAGTAAATATAGCAAACATCTTTTCTATGGTCTGCATGCATAGTAAATTTTAGGAAATATAAAAGCATGTATAGAGAAAAACTGTAACATATGACTATCAAATTTGTCTAAAATGTTTGTCATGTAATAGGCCAAATTTAATAATTCAATAACCAATTTAATTGTTATGTGGAATAAAGAATAAACCTTTTATCTAAAATGTTTTTAGGATTTTATCATATAAACTTTATTTGTAAATGAAGAAAGACAAATCCATATTAATGGTTTCTTTTGTCAAAGGGCTGTTGTGGACATATGAGTAGTAATAACACAAACAGCCAACAATTTATTATAGTCTATATAATTTATCTGTTGATAACTAACAGCTTACTTTATTTTCAGCAAAGCTATCTCTATCTTTTATTAGTTAATTGTCAAGGGGAATTAGGACTTGCATCCCTTTGAAAATATCAAATAGAGGTTCAAATCCTCCTATGGTAAGCTTAAGATGAGGTTTTAGCCAATTAATATCTCTAAACAACTTTTAAAAATCACTAAGAGCAAATCAAGATTAAAAGTAAACCATTTCTTTTTGCATGTACACTCACAAGCCAGAAGATGGCGTTAGATCCCCACCACAAATGGTTGTGAGCCACCATGTGGTTGCTGGGAGTTCAGCTTTTATATTTAAATTAAGTCTAGCCTTTAACGGCTGAGCCATCTCTCTAGCCCCAACTATCTATTTTTATTAGAATTTTCTGTGTCACAATCTGATTAGGATATAACTGAGGTCTCAAATATTGAAAGACAGTGTCTTTGAATCTTTTCTGGAGCAACAAGTACTCTAAAAATTTTTTTTAAAGCTCGTTATATTGGAGCAAAGGCTTGCGAAAAAAACTTCTTTAGAGAATCCACTAATAAAGTATCACACAATGAATATTATACACTAAAAGATTTAACCTCTAAATTTTTTGTATTAAAGCAACAATATTTATATATATAAAATGTAAAACAATTAACCATTTTCTGAAGCAATTATTTCTAACAAATATCACTTCATGGGCTCTTAAAAATTATGAATAAATTTACTAACTGTAAACCTCTTACCTTTACCAGAAATGTAAAGGGATGGTATAAAAACATCTTTTATATCTATAATAATTCTATAAGCATTTACTGAAATGGCAGCTGGAGTAGGCAAGTTAGGCTGTATAAATCTTAAATTTGAACTTTATTTTGGATTAATTTAATAACCAATCTTTTGTGCCGGGCAGTGGTGGCGCACGCCTTTAATCCCAGCACTTGGGAGGCAGAGGCAGGTGGATTTCTGAGTTCGAGGCCAGCCTGGTCTACAGAGTGAGTTCCAGGACAGCCAGGGCTACACAGAGAAACCCAGTCTCGAAAAACCAAAAAAAACAAAAACAAAAAAAAAAAAAAAACAATCTTTTTTAGTCCAATGAATATATCAGATAAAAGCCAACCTTATTCTCTAATAATTGTTACATATATTAGAGGAATCCAAAGCATCTCATTTTTAACAACTTTGAATATAAAGGAATTAAAACAATTTGAACAATATTTTATCAGCAGGTACAGTTATACTCATGGAGGGAAGTAGGCATAATTTTAATGTCTCCAGCATAATCATAACTTTTAGCCCACAGACTGTTGTAAAGTCTTTGGGTCTTAGATTTATCCCTCTTCTCACAAGAAACAATGAAGACAAAAGACGAATTCTGGTAAACACATTTCTAGGACCTGGTCTTGAAGACCCAGAACAAAAGGGATGCTTAGCACCTGGGCTTCTGCAGCTCAGTCTGCATTGTCTTAATTCAAATGTAAATGCGCTTAACCTCCCTCCAGCCTGTTCTCTGAGGCTTGGCTAGGTCTGAACTGTGCGATTTTGACTTTAACTTTAACTTTAAACCTTAAATTTAAACTGTAAACTTTAAAAGACACGTGTTGTATCTTTTCTCTATAAACATAGGCAAATCAGAAATTTTCAAACTCTCGGTTGAACTACCAACTGTAGCCAATGGAATATTGGCAGTTTAACTATGTTTTTAAGCCTCTTTTGTAATATTAGAGTATAACCATATTTTTGAGAAACAAAACCAATCTTTAACGATGTAAGCAATGTATTTTCTCTAAAATCAACACCAAGTAGATTACCTTTATGCTATAAAGTTTTGCTGCCACAAAACAAAGTGTAAAATTTAATGGAAAACTTGTAGCATTATATAACTCATGCTGCTGGCGGGTGCACCGTGAGGACAGGGCAACCAAGTAACACTCAATAGCTGTAAACAATGGCAGCGCTGCAGAATTTGAATGTACTGGCATGGGAACAGGCCAAGATCTAACTATGGCCCATAGCGGTATACTTATCCCCAAATCGAACATCAGTATCAGGAGAATCAGAGCCGTCATCTTGCAATCTAGCTTCATTCTTCACAATCTGCACCAGCTGCATAGGGACCCAAATTGGATTGTCTTCACCTGTGGAATAAACACAAACAGCTCCCCTCCCCGGGCTGCAACAGGCTCTCAGCCAGTCTTGTATCCTCTTGTTCCTACGAGGGACAATGGCTGCACGGCATTCAGCTGTGGCATTTTCAAAGATCATCTGTTCTATCACTGGCATTGCTTGCTCTGATTCCCCAAAGATTCTGCCATAAAGGGGGGGGGGGGTCCTTTTGTCCTCCACTCTCTCTCCACCAGCCGGTGGAGGGTCCTTAACCTTATTAGGCTCTGCAGTAGCCCTTGTTTCTTTTGAGTACTCTTTTCTTTCTCCAGGCTCTTTGGCCTGATCTCCAGGCTCTTTGGCCTGATCTCCAGGCTCCTTGGCCTGATGCTGGCTAACACGCTCTGTTTCTGGTATGCTAGGGTGGCCCTCTCCTGAAACCTCTTGACTTGCACTAATAGCTGAAAGCAAAAGCAACGCAAGCAAGAGGCTAGGTAGTGGAGCGGCGGCGGTGAGTGAAAGTCCGCTCGCAACGAAGGCTTCCACCCCAGGCATATCTCTCAGAGACGTACCTCATTCCTGTAGTCTTTTAATCTGCCCCCAAACTTGGGGGGTCTCTGCTGCACCTTGAAATTCCCGGGTTTTCGGTGCCAGACTGTTCCGCGCCCCTCCGTGTCCCCTTCACCCGCGGAAGAGTCACATGAGGCAGTGTTCGGGTGGTTACCACAGCGAGGATTTATTCTTGTATAAGCAGAAGTGGAAAGACCCAAAGCCCGGAAAAAGCACTGCTTATATACACCCTAGAGTGACGTGTTCACTTCTGATTGGCTGTTCACTCATTACCCATAATACGCCCCGGGATGGGCAGTGACTTTGACGCGCTTTTTGCCTTTTGCACCTGCACAGTCAGTTGTTTACTAGTGGGAGGACAGGATGCCCGTGCCATCTTGGAATGGCGAATGCTGTCATGCTCACGCGGCTCCCAACAAGCTCCATTCCCGGGACCACAGGGTAGGTCCTCTGACTTCCACACACATATGGCATTCGAGTCCCCCTTTCCCAACAAAATAAATAAACATGATTACAATTTTTAGAAAAGATTAACTCAGTACTGATAAATTAAATTCTATTCAGTATTTAATAGATGTCACCCCTCCAGTTTCTTCTTGCCAACAGCCAAGGCTGCTGTGTAAGGATTCCGATCTACTTCAGCAGGCCCAGGGAACACTGTGCCAGGAACTATAATAAAAGAAGATCCTGCTGGGCAGCAGGAGCTGGCAGCTGTGAAGCCACAGCTGTAACTCTCCTGTGTCTGAGGATCCAGATAGCAAACCCAAGTGGGTATTGGCTGCTGCAAGTTTTCCAAGGGTGACAGCCTGGTGGACAGAACTGGGAAAACAGGAAGATGCTTGGCTGATAGGAGAGCTTTGAGTGGGAGTGGAGAGAACTTTCTAGAATTGCTAGGGGACTAAGGAGAGGGACTAGCAGTAAGGAACACATGCTGCTCTTATAAAAGAACTGGTTCAATTCCCAGCACCCACATTTCAGGTTGGAAAACAACATGTAACTCCAGTTCCAGGGGATCCATCATCCTCTTCTGATCCCGTGGCTCTTGCATACATGAGATGCATATAAACCCATGGAGGTACACACATAAGTACATAGAAATAATACATAAATAAATCTCGAAAAAAAAATTGCACCCTGAAGCATTTAACCAGTTCATCCCTGGTCAAAACTTAGTTCGAACCACCATTCCCTAACGTTCCCTATTCTGTGGTCCCCATTCTTACTCAGCAGAGCAGAGATACTGATGCTGATGGTGGTGATGATGATGGAGGCAAGGTCTCATGTATCCCAGATTGATCCTCGTCTTAGTTTGGGTTTTATTGCTCTGAAGAGACACCATGATCACAGCAACTCTTATAAAGGAAAAATTCAACTGGGGCTGACTTACAGTGTCAGAGGTTTAGTCCATCATCATCATGGCAGAAGCACCGCAGCGTGCAGGCTAACTTAATGCTGGCAAAAGAGCTGAGAGTTCTGCATCTTGATCCTTAGGCAACAGGTCCTCCTGTGACTTTGAGCCACTCTGAGCCTGGCTTGAGCATCTGAAACGTAAGGCCCACTTCCTAAGTGACATACTTTCTCCAACAGAGCCAAACCTACTAGTGCCACTCCCTATGAACTTGTAGGGGTCATTTTTATTCAAACCACCACAGTCCAGAACTCTCTGTGTCGTCAAGGATGACCTTGAGCGACTTATCTGCCTGTCTCCACCTCCCTGAGGTCTGGGAGCCAGGTATGGACACTACTCCCACTTTATGTGATGCTGGGACTTGAACACAGGGTGTTGTGGATACTACACTAGCATTCTACCAGCTAGGTTATCTCCCCAGCTTAGCACAGGGTACTTTCATTTCTTTTTTAATGGGTTTTTTTTTTTTTTTTTTTTTTTTTTTTTTTTTTTTTTTTTGAGACGGGGTCTCTTTACGTAATCTTGGCTGTTCTAGAACTCTCCATGTAGACTAGGCAGACCTCCAACTTACAGAGTTCTGCCTGCCTCTGGCCCCCCAGTGCTGAGATGCCTGGCTAGAGGAATTGCTTTGTCAAATGGTTCTCTCCTTCTGTGTCACTTGGTTTCAGGGTTTATGCTGTGGTACCAACGGTGAATTTTCCCACTTAAGCTGTCGCCTGTGAGAAGAGGAGTTCCAGAGCCATGATGTCACGTTTGCTTAGCTATTTTATCAGGTTTCTATGTCTCTCACACTTCTAACCTATATCCCATACCTGGGATTAAAACAAAAACATATTCACATAAAACAACTGGGTTTTTAAAGAAATCAAAATTCTCACTAAAGATCCAATATGAGTAAAAGTTGGAAATCTGGGGGTTCTGGGGCAGGACCCCTCATCCTTTGAGCCTTCCAGGCTGGTTTTGAACTTCTGATGCTTCTGCCTCTAACTCCCTAATGCTTGTGCTGCCGCACTTGGTTAATGAGTGTTGGGCATTGAACCCAGAGTTTCTTGCATGCTATGTATACACTCTACCTGGATTTTCAGCAATTCCTTTGGCTGGAATTTGGAAAAGGCCACATTTTAGGTAGAGCCAGGATGAGGATGGAGGTGGCGGGGTTTGAATGTTATCTGAGAGGTGGCAGAGGGAAGTTCAGAATTAGGTTTGGTTTCCAGTCCGGTTAGCTAGGCAGATACGGAGATGTTATTCTTACCATCCCATGTTCCGTTCCATCCAGGGCTCTTAGCATAGGCCTGTTAGACACACAGATCTAAGTGAGCTGTTTCTGTGCCTGTAGAAGGAGAGTCCAGGGCAATTGCCAGTCTTCTTGCACTCTTTCTTTCTTTCTTTTTTCTTTTTTCGGTTTTTCAAGACAGGGTTTCTCTGTGTAGCCCTAGCTGTCCTGGAACTCACTCTGTAGACCAGGCTGGCCTTAAACTCAGAAATCTGCCTGCCTCTGCCTCCCAAGTGCTGGGACTAAAGGCGTGCGCCACCACTGCCTGGCCCTTCTTGCACTCTTGTAGCTCTGGCAACCACACAGTAAACATTCTCAAGCTTCAAATGCTCAGTCCCTTTGTACAGGTTCCCCATGCTATGTCTGATATCCCCAGACTGGGAGATGAGGCTGCACAGGCCATGGCCACCTTCAAGAGAGTCTAAGACCATGTGAGTTAGACTGTGAAGTGAGAGGTGCAGACCTGGCTCCAGGTTCTCCTTATGTCCCTGTGTCCTTCTCTCTGGGTATTTCCCCCATTAGTGACAGGAGTAGAGGTGACCCATAGGAGAGAGGGCTGTGAATACTTTGCTAACTGCAGGCTAGTTAGCCTGCCAGGGGCTGTCTTGTGAAAATGAGATAGAGCCTTCAAAATGGAGCTTCAGAGCCATACGGTAGCTAGATTGTAGTGGATACCTGGAGTGCGAGCTGTGGACACCTACACTGAGGGACAACAACTGCTTGGTTCCAGATACACGCATAGCTGGAGGACTTGGAGCCTCTGTGTTAGGCACTTGCCTTTCCTGTCTACATTCTTGTTTGTCTTCTAAGTAGGTTAGCTCCTCTCTTGTCAGCATGCAGGCTCCCTTCTTTCTTGCCTTCCCTGAACACTACTGCAGAGCTCTCCCTGCAGCGATAGTTCCTAAGACCTTTTTCTGAGTGTGTGGGGTGCACAGAATAGACTCCTTGTGGCCCAGCTTAGAGGAGAGGCAAGTATGTTCAATGTGAGCTGTGGCTTGCAGCGGCAGGAAGCCCCCGCCCTACGGTAAGCTGGGGAAGCCGCAGGAGCTCCGGACTTCCGGACTTCGTGGACGTCCACCGGTGGCACTAAGAGGGTTCCCGAGAGTCCAGCGTAGGCACAGGTCAGGACAGGCAAGCTGTAACTATCAGCTTGGCGACACAGCCTGGAATAACAGGAGAGACACATAAGTACTTGCTCACCTATCTTTAACTACAGAGAGCTACGGTCTGCAGTTACTGGATACCAGCAGCAGTCAAATAGGAAGGTAGAAACACAGGTGGGCCCTTTAAGGCGCTCCGCCTCCTCTACTTTTTCTGACCCTCGTCGCCGCCCGTTGCCCCGCCCCTCACGCACGCGCAATCCCTCCCGCCTCCGGCGCCGCTGCCGCCTGGTCCACCAGCTCGTCTGCTCTCGCGCGCACGGCTAGTCGACGCGACGCCAGAGCGCCCGGCCCCGCCGCCGCGGCCCCGGCAGGTAAGCGAGTGACCCGGTCCTGCGGGCACGAGACGGGCGGCGGCCACGTGGGCCTTCGGGCTCCGGGATCCACAGCGCCGCACGTGTTTCGTGGCCTTCGGGCCGGGCCCGGCGCCGCATTTGCGGCCGCGCCCCGGCCTCGCCGCCCCTTTTGGCCGCCACGGCCTGCTACTTCCACTGTAGCCCCTCCTACGGCCCTAGACCCTTAGTCCTGCGAGCTCCTCGAGGCTCACACCTCAGGCTAGCGTCCTTGGGACGTTCACTGTCTCCCATCGGGGACACCCAGCCAGCAAGCATCTCGCAGGGTTTTTTGGCCACTTGGCACCTCTCGTGATGCCAGCACAACCGGTGTGAAGCCAAGGCTACTAGGACCTACGTATCCAGGAGCCCAGAGTGGATGGGTTGGAGCTCTTTGTTAGGTTACCTACTGCACTCACCTGAGTGACCGAACCATTCTGACTTCCCGTACTTGTGTACTCAGTGTCTAGGGTGCTAACCAGGAATCTGCATTTGATTGGAGGGAGACTGATGGCTGCTGGCCTTCCATGGTCAGACTCTAGTGTAAACCTGCGGCTATGGCTGCCAGTTAACTGCCTCCTTTGTGGGCAGTGGAGGCCAGCTCCAAACCACCTGCTGAGGATCCTGCGTAACACACCTCCCTCCCAGAGCTGGCCTACCCAAGTCCTGCTTTCCTGTGACCTTAAAACACCACCTACCCAGTGGAATTGGAAAGTGGTGGTTTCCTTTGAGACGGTTTTAGGTTGGTGCTGGCTTCACATTTATACTGTGAATGACTGGCTAATGTTGATGTTCTTTCTTTTCCCTTTTTTGTCCTGTTTTTTGGTTGGTTCTTTGGGGCCTTGAACTCCGCCCCCTCCATTAGAGCTCTGCGTCCTTACCTTAGTGCTGGTGCTACAACCAGTGTCTTCATATGTTAATATTTGGCTTCCAGAAAGACCTAGTTTATAAAGGGTTGGGTGTTGGTGTGCTTGTTTGCAAGGTCATCCTCCCCGCATCTTGGTGAGTCTTTTTATATACTAAAGGAAGCTGCTTAGTTCCTAGAGACTTCCCACCCAAGGGATCTGCTTTACCCCGTTGGCCTTCTGTTTCTCTGGAGTAGGGAGATGAGATAGTCCTTGAAGGCGACTTCCTAGCCCTTTTCGTTACTTAAGTCTTCTTGGCTCCTCTTGCTACCTGTATGGTCCACAAAAGTGGTCACTATGGGAACTCATGGCAATAGTTGCATGAAGAATAAGCTCCAGGTCAGGCCTGGTAGTTGAGTTAAGCCTGTTACACCAACCATACTAAGGTTGAGACAGGTTTTTAAATACTGGTGCATATAGCAAGACCCTGTCTCCAAAAAGCTAAAAGCACTAAGCAGCTGGTATTTCTTGGGCACAAGGGATTTGTTTTGTGGAGAGACCTGTGGGACCTACCCTAGTCCATCCTTGCCCCTGGGCTTGAGCTACAGCAGGATTTGACCTTGATGGAGCTGGCTGCAGGTAAAACAGCTTGGTTGCACCTGTGCCCTGTGTGGTGGGTGATGTTACTGTTCATCCTCTAGGATTGAAGACTTTGAGACATTGTTCTCTCTCTCTCTCTTGTTTGTTTGTTTGTGAGACAGGGTTTCTCTCTGTAGCCCTGGCTGTCCTGGAACTCACTCTGTAGACTAGGCTGGCCTCAAACTCAGAAATCCACCTGCCTCTGCCTCCCAAGTGCTGGGATTAAAGGCGTGCGCCACCACTGCCCGGCAACATTGTTCTCTATTGTGTCCTCTCATCATAGACTTACGTGAGGTCTGTGTGGGGTTTCAGTTTCATCTCAAAGGTATACTTTACATCATGATTGTTCTTACATTGATGGCTGAGGAATCCATGAGCAGTGATGGTTGAATGACTCTCCGTTAGAGGAGTACTCATTTCCCAGTCACGTGGTGTGTTTCTGCGCTGCATTCAGGTGCTGAGACCTACTGTAAACTGCAGTAAACTATAGCAGTTGCACGGGTGTTTGGGATGAGTCTGTCCAGCTGACTGGAATAACTACTTTCCCTCAGCTTTGCAGCTTCATCTGGTTTGCAGTTTCGCTGCTGTTCTTCATGCTGCTCCTCCTGAGGTTTCATACGGGGGCAGTGGCCACTCTGCTTTACTCTTACAGCTCTTTTTATAGTACTCCGTGCACTGAGTCCTTGAGCTCTGTGAGCTCTTAGCATTGTAGAAGGTATTTTGCAGCCTGTGGGTTACAGGCTGCTGAGGTGGAGGCCACTGTGTTTTGTCAAATTCTTTGGGTGTATTTTAAAATTTGGGTAAGTTCCCAAACTTGTGCACAGAAGGTCTACCTCCTGTCACTTGGCCTGTTGTTTGTGTTAAAAGGCCTTTTAAAGACTGTGTCGAGGATGCTTTGGAACAAAGCTCACATTCTTCAGCACATCTGTATCCTGCAGTGGGAAGCGTTGAAGGTCAGGTCTCATAGAGGAGTCAAGAGCAGGCCATCACACTCAGCCTTGAGAGGGTGTAACACTTATCCCCAGCTTGGTTGGGGCAGTTTATTTGTTGCAGGGTTCAATGTGGTGGTGTTTTTCTCCTTTTGATCCTTTTTCTTGGGAGTCTTTTTATTTTTTAAAGATTTATTTATTTTACGTTTGTGAGTACAGGATAGCTAGCTGTCTTCAGACACCAGAAGAGGGCATCAGATCCCATTACAGATGTGCTTACTGGGAATTGAACTCAGGACCTCTGGTAGAGCCATCTCTCCAGCCCCAGAATCATTGTTTTTTATTGAGGGGGTGTCTTATGCATGTTAGGTGAATACTCTTCCATGAGTTGCTACATCTCAGTCCCAAGAACCTTTTTGTTGTTTTGAGACAGAGTTTCTCTGTGTAGCCCTGGCTGTTCTGGAATTCACTCTGTAGACCAGAATGGCTTCAGACTTACAGATCCACCTGCCTCTGCCTCCAAAGTGCTGGAATTAAAGGCCTGCGCCACCACACCAGGCAAATTTTATTTTACTTTGGTTTTCTCCCTCTACATATAAGTTTGTGTACCATGTGCATGCAGTCCCTACAGAGGCCAGAAGAGGATGGCAGATCCTCTGAGCTGGACTCAAAAATAGTTGTAAGCCCACAAGTGGGAATCAAGCTTAGGTCTTGTGGAACAGCATTTGGTGAGCCTAACTACTGAACCATTTCTCCAACAAGCTTTGTTAAAGAGAGGATTTGTTTATAGGCCCATACTATAGAGTACTGTTTAGCTGACAGCCTCTTCCATTGTGACTCCCCCTTGACGGTGTCCTGCCCTGTGGGCTTCAGAGCCATGGCCACAGAGGAGAAGAAGCCAGAGACAGAGGCTGCAAGAGCACAGCCCACTCCTTCCTCATCAGCCACACAGAGCAAGGTATGGCCCACCGGGACCACTGCGGTAGACAGGCTGGAGAGATGCTTCTCAGGGATGCTATTTCATTAGGCTTCTCTGCCCAGTGAGTTTCTGATCACACAGCAGTGGTTACACAGAGCAGCTAGGTGCCACATCCGGGATCCCAGAGCTAAGGTGAGGGTGGGGGTGGGGTATCAAAAAGTAGTTTGTTTTGAGGCAGGGTCTCCCTATAGTCCTGATTGGCGAGGAACTCAACATGTAGACCAGGCTAGTATTGAACTTATATAGATTTACCTGTCTCTGCCTCCCTCTCCCTTCCATGTGCTGGGATTAAATACATGCACCACCATACCAAAAAAAAAAAAAAATGCAAATTCTTGGTGTGCTAAGTAAGGTGGGGACTCGAGGGAAAATACGGGCTTTGAAGAGAAGTGATAGGCTCACTCTGACAGTTTGAAGGGTGGCATTAGATGAGGTTGTAGTAAGTTCTTGTGTATGGGTTTGGAACCAGCTAGTGCTTGATTACACTTTGGGCCATCAAGTGAGTTGTTTGGGTGGTGGTAGTTGCTTCTGGCTAATCTGTACTTTTTCCCACAGCCCACACCTGTTAAGCCAAACTATGCCCTGAAGTTCACCCTGGCTGGCCACACAAAAGCTGTGTCCTCTGTGAAGTTCAGCCCCAATGGGGAGTGGCTGGCAAGTTCATGTGAGTATGCTTCAGTGCTTTGGCTGGTGGAGAGGCAGTCTGAGCTTTGTTGGAGGAGGGAGGATGAGGAGACTGCATTCACTGTGTTACTTGTTAGTGGTCTCTGGGTGGTTAGCATTCAGCGTGCTTGTATGGAACTGAAGTAATTGCCTGTTCATATGCTATTGCCCCTCTGCAGTGAGGGGTGTACCTCTGTGTGTCCACACATTGAGCAACCCAGGCCTTACTTTAGGGGAATGCACAGCCACAGCCTTCTCTGACCCCAGCTCTCTTTCATTCCTTTTAGCTGCTGATAAACTCATTAAAATTTGGGGAGCATATGATGGAAAGTTCGAGAAAACTATATCTGGTCACAAACTGGTAGGTTTCCTATGAAGTGGACTAGGTGTTGAGCAGGGTGGCTGGGTGCCCTGTCTGTCCTGGGACTTACTCAAGCTGGCCTTCAACTTGGAGCTCTGGCTGCCTTTGCTTCCAACTCTACTGCAGGGATTAAAGGTGTTCACTGAGTGGCCTGTCAGGGTTGTTTTTGAGTCTAGTGGCTACAGGGTCTTACTAAGTAAGTAGTCCAGGTTGGTCTGCAACTGCAGTCTTCCTGCTGAAGCATCGGGCTTGCACTATCACACCTGGTCTCCTCGTATTTTTAGTGCAAGCACAAGCACTTTGAGCCTCCACAGGTGAGTGAGTCTAAGAAGTTTGGCAGAACTGAATGTAGTGGCCTTTTGTTCTGGGCCAGGTGTTTTGTGGTGCTAACACTGGCCAGATTTCCTGACAGCGTGGTGTATAAATTGGTAGGGCTGATCTTTTACTGGTCGTTTGGACTTGTCCCACAAGGTGGTAACCAGCTGTTTTTTCCTTCCCAAGGGAATATCTGATGTAGCTTGGTCATCAGATTCTAACCTCCTTGTGTCTGCCTCTGATGATAAAACTTTGAAGATTTGGGACGTGAGTTCCGTAAGTGACACTGGTCTTCCAGGGAGTGCCCATAGTTGAGATGAGTTGGCTGTGTGGATGGCTGGTCTCCGGTAGGTCTTGAGATGTGTAGAAGCTTGTATCTGGGGATCTAGGCCCTGGAAGTCACAGGCTTTGGTGTGCTATGTGTGCTCTAGGGAAAGTGTCTGAAGACCCTAAAGGGCCACAGTAACTACGTCTTCTGCTGCAACTTCAACCCCCAGTCCAACCTCATCGTCTCAGGGTCTGTAAGTGCCTGGGTTTCTCCTCTAGGGTTGATGTTTATAGTGTCATATTTTTGTGCTTGGTTGGGGTGGGCAGTTTGGCTTCTAGGTGGGGACAGGTTCTGGGTCTCAGAGATCACACTGTTGCTGCTCCTGTTCCTGTAGAGTCACTTTAATGTCCTGTCTCACCTTTAGTTTGATGAAAGTGTGAGGATATGGGACGTGAAGACAGGGAAGTGCCTCAAGACTCTGCCTGCTCATTCCGACCCAGTCTCAGCCGTAAGTCCTCCTAACATGCTCAGCTAAGTTCCTCTAGATGGGTTAACTTGATTTGTTCACATGTAGCAGCCGAATGACCGGAGGCCAAAATATCTCTTGGCCCTGTGTGCTATTGTGGGTGGGTGTAGTGGGGAGCACCATGGGACATTTTGTGGGCTGGGAGGTAGATGACAGGATTTTCAAGGGAGATTTCAAAAGGAATGGGCTTTTTTCAGAATGGGGGTGACTGTCTGGGAGAATAGGGAGCCATGAGAATTTTGTGTAGATTAGCTTTTATGAGTGTGTTGGGATCCTAGGGCTTGTATTTTTCTGATAGATTACAGTGACCAGAAGCAACTTGGAGTGTCTTAAGTTTGTTATTATGGCTATGATGAAGCACCAAGACCAAAAACAAGTTAGAGAGAAAGGGTTTATTTTCCTTACATTTCCATGTTGTAGTCTTATCACTGAAGGAAGTCAGAACAGGAACTCAAGCAGGGCTGAAACCTGGAAGCAAGACTGATAAGAGAGGCAGGGGAGGTCTGATCTACAGGGTAAGCTCTAGGACAACCTGGGCTACTACACAGAGAAACCTTGTCTCAGAAAAAAGTGAGTGCTGCTTACTGGCTTATAGAACCCAAGGGGACATAAAACTAGACAGTACAAGAAGAAAAAGATTGGCTGTCCTAGAACTCAGTGTGTAGACCAGTCTCGATTTGAACTCATAGAGCTCTGTCTGCCTCTGTGTCTTGAGTTTTTATTGTTGTGAAGAGACACCATAACTACAGGAACTCTTATAAAGGAAAACATTTAATTGAGTGGTTTAGTCCATTATCATCATGGTGGAAACATGATGCCATGGTGGCAGACATGATGCTGGAGAAGGAGCTGAGAATTCTACATCCAGATCAGCAGCAGCAGGAAGAGAGTGACACAGGGCCTGGCTGGAGCTTCTGAAACCTCAGAGTCACCCCTCCCAGACACGCTTCTTCAGCAAGATCATACCTCCTAATAGTGCCACTCCCTATGGGCCTATGGGTCCTATTTTCATTCAAACCACCACACTCTGACTCCTGAGTGCTGGAACTACAGGTGTGCCCCACTCCTGCCCAACAGATTTTTTTTTTTTTAAGATTTTTCATTTTATACTTTCACACCACAGTTACATCATTGAAGGAAATTAGGACAAGAACCTGGAGACAGGAGCTGGAACAGAAGCCCTGGAGGAACATTGTTTACTGTCTTATTCGTGCCTTGGTCATCTTAATTTTTTATACATTCTGGGACCACCTGCCTAAAGGTGGTATCACTAACAGTTGAAGCTATGTATCATTCATGAATCAAGGAAACACCTTGCAGATTGCTACAGTCCAGTCTTAACAGAGACATGTTCTCAATTAAGATTTCCTCTTGCAGCCAAGCAATGGTGGTGCACGCCTTTAATCCCAGCACTTGGGAGGCAGACACAGGCGGATTTCTGAGTTCGAGGCTAGCCTGGTCTACAGAGTGAGCTCCAGGACAGCCAGGGCTACACAGAGAAACCCTGTCTCGAAAAACCAAAAAAAAAAAAAAAAGATTTTCTCTTGCAAATATGTGTAGGTTTGTGTCAAGTTGATGACCTAATGCCTCAAAATTAATGCCCAGCCTTAATTGAAGCCCCTTCATATACTCTCTCCCTAGCTATAGCCTTGGCCTTTGAGTTGTCATTGTATCAATGTCCCCTTAAACTGTTTACTGTGCCTCATCCCCAACAGAGTCCTATTAACTAGTCCAGGATGGGTCTGAGTACCCTGTGGGCTTGCTTGCTTGTTTCGCCAAGGTGCTACCTGCACTTTGGCTGCATGGAAAAGTCAGGTGCCCACGTTGACCCCCTTACCCTATTATGTCTTAGTAAGAATTTGTTTTGTACATTAAAAACATAAATGTGGATAGTTGTATTGCCTTGACCTAAAAGGAGCTCTAAGTGACTGACAGTTGTGGCTGAGTGGCTGTTCAGGATCAGGCATACACTTGTCAACAGGAGAAAGTGACTGCTCACTCCAGTGCTTTAGAAACCAGGCTGACCCATCAGGTCTATGATGGCAGAGTCCCTGGAACCTGAAGGCTGCTTGTAAGTTTCTTACATGCCTGTGAGCCCAAGAAGCTAAAGCTGGAACATTTCTCAAGGTTGTCACCATACCATGCATTGAGAGTTCATTTGTAAAAGTGTATCTTGGGCCACAAAGTTGGGAGTCAGAGTTATAGAAATGTGGTAGGTAGACTCAGTTCCTGGCACTAAGATTTCAGCAGGGTTGGAATGTGACCCAGTATCTGGCATAGGTAGAGTGCTTGCCCAGCATGCACCAGTCCTTGAATTCCATCTTCATTATTGTATAAAACACAGGCCTGGTATTACATGCTTATAACTCCAGTACTTCTGCAGAGGCAGGAAGATTAGGAGTTAGAAGCTATAGCTGCATAGTAGATTCAGAAGTAACCATAACTACATTATCCTTTCCCCCCAAAAAGTAAGACAGCACTGAAAATAGTAAGTTTTGAGGGCCTGGAGTTACCTGAAGGGCTCCAGGGAATCGCAGTGAAATTTGGATAGTGGCCTGAGCATCTCTTCTGAGACACAGTTTATGGTGGCCTGGGTCTCATTGCTGTCACTCAGGCTGATGAGTGAGCACAGAGCACCTGTGAACCATTCTAGAAAACTGTGTGTCTCTCCTGACTTTGAGCTCTTGCTTTTTGCTGGTGAGAAAGAGAAGGTGTCCCCCACTCCCCAAATTGTATTAGCTTTTTAGGTTGTCAGGCGCTCAAAGAGAATCGTGGTGAGCACTGTGGGCAGGATGCCCTCGGGATCCAGAGACACTACTGGTTAGAAATCAGCTTTTCTTCCTGCTCTGATTTGTAGGTTCATTTCAACCGTGATGGGTCATTGATCGTTTCCAGTAGCTATGATGGCCTCTGGTAAGTGATAGTCTTTTTCATGTGCTGTTCCAGCTCTGTGGTGCAGCAAAAAGAGGGGACGTGTGCCTCATCTTCCAGAAACCTGTGCTCCACTGGTTGCGGGTTATTGATAGACCTGGTACAGAGTTTTGGGGATGAAAAGCTAAGAAGGAGCTGGTAGAAATGGTGGATGATAGGTGAGGCCACCCAGGGCAGAGTGAGAGCAGTGAGCTGCTTACATGCCCAAGTGTACCCTTTCCAAGTTGTAGAAAGTGAGTTAAAGGGCTGAGCCTTTGTGGTAAGTGCAGTGGTGCTGTCCACAGATCCCGTGAATCCTGGGCAGGTCCACCCACCAGATCTCGTGTGGAAGAGAGAAGAAGCCAGAGGCGTGGCCTCTGCAGAGCTTTTAGCAGTGGATGGTTGTAGATGTGACTGCTGGGTAGAAGACAAGGGAGAGTGTAGGTCACAAGAGGCAGGCCTGGGAGTACAGTGCTACTTGCACTCTGAGCTTGGAGACCTCATAACTGAGTGTGTGTTGATGTTCTGTGTTGATAAAGGGCGTAAAGCAAGGTAAGTAATGTAGTAGGTGAGTGAAGCACAGTGTTGGTGTGTGGCAGGGTTGATGGACTGGCTGAATACCCTTACTCAGGGCCCTGACTTGAGGTTAAAAAGACTTTGCTTGGGTGCTATTAAAATATACCTAAAATGAAGTGTTTGAGCAGGGCAGGTAAGTGATATCTGCAGCAAAATCCTCAGAATTTATTTGAAAGTCAGAACAGAGAAGAATGGCCTAGAGCAAACCAAAGGAACTAGAAACTTCTAGGCCCCAGGCAGCACTGTGACCAAAAGGCAAAAAGGAAAACCTAGACATAACAAAGAGAAGGTGACTTGAATTACATTTATTTCTGTGCTGCTGCAGGTGCAGCTGAACCTTGTTGGAATTGCTCAGCTGGAGTTCTGCCATCTGACTGCACAGGGTCTGACTGGGCTGGCACTTAGCCAATTGGCAACATTTATTTCCTGGCCACATACAGAGAGCACTGAGTGATAGGAGCTAAACATTTTCTTTCTCTTCTTGGGGGTGGCACAAACTTTTTGTCCATTAAAGCTTATTTCAGTTGGGCTAGCCCGATGTGTTAGTGTGCTTTCATTGTCCCTAGGCAGAGCGGCCCAAGAGACCCCAGATAGAAGTACACTCGAAAGGAAGACAGAAAAATGGTGGACTGGAAAGAAACAGAAAACAGTTATGTAAGGCATGCTTTGAGAAGGAAGAGCTAAAAATTAAGACCAAAGATGAGCAAGATGAGCAGTAGAGGGGTGGGTGCCCTGAGTTCACAGAGGACTGGAAGACTGTAGCAGGACACTGCATTTGTCCCCTCTTCCTAAGTGGACCCTGAAGATGTTTGCTGGAGGCAGGCCAACCTGAAGATACAGGAAGTAATGAATAGAATACTCTTGGGGTCCTGGAATCTTAACATCAAATCAGTGATAGTCACATTTTGTAGCTCTGAAATTCAAACGTAGGCACTCACACCTAAGAACAAATTTAAAAGGAACAAAACCTAAAAAGTTGTCTATGTGGTCCTTTTTCCCTTGCTGCATCCAATTCTTGCCATCCCCACTTGTCACTTAGGAAGTAAAGGTGAGCATAAGAACAGCCAGTAAGCGACCGGCCAGAACAGCTTCTGAGGCTTGACTGCCCAGCCTCTCTGGACCCTCAGGACCTGCTGTCCAGCATGAAGGGTTACATATTTGCCAGGGTTCATGGTGGCTGCTCTTTTTACCTGGATTTAGGATGAGGAAATATCTCGTAATGGTAAAGTGCTAGGGATATGCTATGATAGGAGAGGGCAGGAGCCATGGAAAACAAGACTGTCTGAGCACACAGCCTGCAGAGTTCACGATGGAGTTAGGTCACTGTCAGCCACTGAGCCTGTGTGGAGAATGCACTTGGGATTTCAGTTCCTTAGTATTTTGCATATTGTACAAAAGTGAATTTTAAAAACCTACAGGATTGCCAGGCGGTGGTGGCGCACACCTTTAATCCCAGCACTTAGGAGGCAGAGGCAGGCAGATTTCTGAGTTTGAAGCCAGCCTGGTCTACAGAGTCAGTTCCAGGACAGCCTGGGCTACACAGAGAAACCCTGTCTCAAAAAACCAAAACCAAGCCAAACCAACCAACCAACCAACCAAACAAACAAACAAAAAAACCCACAAAAAACCCGCAGGATTCCAGTCCCAGCAGCTTCTGCTGGTCGTTTACACAGTTAAGGCTGAGGCAGGAGGATCAAAAGTAAAATAGAGCCTGCATAAATGAGTCAGTGGGCTTGTGCTAAGAGGACTGAGCAGAGAGCGAGAAAGGATCAGACCAGCTAGTCCCAAGAGTGGAAGCTCTGGGGAAGAAGGAGATGTGGAGAGGCTGGGGTTGGGGTCATGTGGTTGTTTGGAGGAGAGCCTGATTACCTTACTTGGAAGAATGGTACAGGGCCTGGCCTGGGGAAGGCTGCAGTTATAGTGACGGCATGGGAGGTCAGCTTGGGAAGAAACACAGCAAAGAGCTACTGTCCCTGCTTCCGACTGCTGAAGAAGGGTGTGGGTGGCCAGCAAAAATCACAGACCATGTAGCTGGAACCATGTCAAAGCCTGACATGTCCTCAGGGTGGTAGTTTCTGAACATGCTCCCTTATAAACCTACAGGGATAGCCAGTAAATGGATATCTTCATTTTGTAACAGTTTTGCCCTCCTAACAACATACTGGCAGTTGGTGGCTCTTAAATGTATAGAGCGGACAGGCATCCGTTTGTTTGTTTGTTTGTTTGAGATGGTTTCTCTGTGTAACATAGCTCTGTCCTGAAACTCACTTTGTAGACCAGGGCCGGCCTCATATTTACAGCAATCTGCCTCCTGATGCTAGGATTAAAGATGTGGCCAGTACTTACTGCTGAGCTTTTTTGTTGCTGTTTGCTATGCTGCCCCCACCCACCCCAAAACCCACATACACAGGGATTCTCTGTGTCCCCTTGCTGTCCTTGAACTTCCTCTGTAGACCAGACTGGCCTTGAATTTGTTTGTTTCTGTCTTTTGTTTTTTGGTTTTTTGAGACAGGGTTTTTCTGTGTAGTCCTGGCTGTCCTGGAACTCACTCTGTAGACCAGGCTGGCCTCTAACTTAGAAATCCGCCTGCCTCTTCGTCCCAAGTGCTGGGATTAAAGGCGTGTGCCACCACCGCCCAGCTGTTTCTGTCTTTTAAGTGCTGGGATTAAAGTGGTGCACCTTACCATCCAGCTTTATCTTTCTTTTAAGTTTTATGTATGTGAGTACACTCTTTAGACACACCAGAAGAGGGAGTTGGATTCCTTTACAGATGGTTCTGAGCCACCATGTGGTTGCTGGGAATTGAACTCAGGACCTCTGGTAAAGCTGCCAGTGCTCTTAACTGCTGAGCCATCTCTCCAGCCCTGGCTTTTATCTTTAGAGACAGGGTCTCTGTAATCCTAGGTGGAGGACAGGTGTCTTCAGGTGAAGTCCACCCATCTGTGCACATGTTGTTCTCACTCAGTCTTTAGAGACAGAGTAATTGTTAAAGCTGTGGGTGGAGTTTGCAGTGCAGTA
Source organism: Arvicanthis niloticus (assembly GCF_011762505.2). Taxonomy (NCBI): domain Eukaryota; kingdom Metazoa; phylum Chordata; class Mammalia; order Rodentia; family Muridae; genus Arvicanthis; species Arvicanthis niloticus. The sequence goes on from NC_047659.1 coordinate 4,789,614, forward strand.
CTATGGCAATTGGGAGAAATGCCCTCCTAGAACGCAGTGGGATAGGTGACAGCAATCACCAGCAATTGACTTTCTCATATGTTACCTTCTGACAGCCGAATCTGGGACACTGCCTCTGGCCAATGTCTGAAGACGCTCATTGGTGAGTGTTCTATCTGGTAGGGGGTTGTGGAAGTGGGTGGCTGCCATGTCCTGCTGGTCCTTCTAGAGTATTTGTTTTCAGAAAGTCATCTTTTCTTTCTGTCCTGGGTCCCCTTACTCTACAAGACTCATGGTAATTTACTTCCTGACTAATAATGCGACCCATGGAACTTGTCCCGCGTCTCTCATGCTCATGTGGAGTTGGTCCTTGCCATATTTTACATTGGAGGAGAGCCTGATTACCTTACTTGGAAGAATGGTACAGGGCCTGGCCTGTAGTGTCCATAGCTCTTTGGGGCCCTACAGCCTCTATCTGTGTTTATTTGCCTCAGCCTGCCAGTGATCCCTTCTTTCCTAGAGTTGGGGATACATGTTCACTACTAGGGTGTACTGCAAGGTGGGCAGGGTGTTGGAGCCAGGACAGGTCTGAGAGCACGGGTGAGTGGGCTGATGGGGTGTGGGGAGGGTGTTACTGTCAAGCTGGAGTTCAGAGCTTTAGGTGAGCAATGTAAGAGTTGGCAGGACCTGCTTCTTTACCAGTTTGGCTTTTGGGGGTAGATAGGCCTTTGTGGTAAGTTGCTACCTCTTTAGACTATTAGGGAAACTAGTGTAGCTATTCTGGCCTGCCAGGTTGCTAGGATAGAATACCTGAGTTAGCAGAGAAACCAGGAGCTCATTCTCTATTGGAGTTTAGGGCCAGCATCATGGTGTGGGTATGGTGACTTCTGATGTCACTCTGGCCTACAGATGGCATGTACACCCTTGTGTTTCTCTGTGCCCAACTCTTTTTTTTTTTTTCTTCCAGAGCTGAGGACCAAACCTAGGGCCTTGCACTTGCTAGGCAAGCGCTCTACCACTGAGCTAAATCCCCAACCCCTCTGTGCCCAACTCTTAATGACATGCTCACCCCTCACCCCTTCAACCATCACCTGTGTGATGTTCTCTCCAAAAAAGCCACGTGCAGCTGTGGATATAGTCTTCATAAGTTTGGGGACACAGTCACCCTGGAATAATGGCTTTTAAGCTTTTCTTGCTTGTGTCCACTCTTGGGGCTTACTGATTTTTCAGAGCAGTCTCTTGTGTATGTTTCTGCCTGTGCCGCAACACACGTGTGGAGGACAGAGAAAGCTTTTAGGAGTCTGTGCAGTGAGTGCATGAGCCAGCCATCTCCACAGCCCTGGGGTTTGAAACTTGTAGATGCTTTGTTTTATATCTATTGTTGGCTAAACTGATCTGTGGTAGGCAGCCAGGTGAGTGGCCAGGTTTTGGATTTGTGCAGGTATTGGGCAGTTAAGGCTTAGATGAGGTAGACAGGCCTATTTGGCTCAAGGTCTATTTCTCTTCTCTCATATCTTCAGGTTTAGACATTCTTTTGCAGGGGATGGGGGACTGTTGAGACAGTTTTTCTTTATATTCCTGTCTGTCTGGTACTCTGTAGACCACGCTGGCCTCAAACTCTTGAGATCTGCTTCAATTCACCTCCTCGCCCCAGAATGCTGGGTGGGATTAAAGGTGTGGCACAGGTCAGTGATTTCTGCAGGCCTCTGTTTCAGAGATGGCCTGGGAAGGTGTACAGGTATTGCTCCATGTCAGCTGATTTTATGTGGCCTAGCTGGCCTTACTCTCTTATGTCCCTTTCAGTGTTTGTGACCAGTCACAAGAAACGGAGCCCCCTGCAAACCCCCTGTGGTAATGTGTGTGTCAGGATACACCAGCCTTTTGTATGCACACTTTAAGGCCTGGTATGCTTCCTTGGCTGGCCAGGCAGGCTCACCTCAGGACACAATCTCCTATCCCAGGCGAGGGGCAGAGCCCTCAGGGGTCCATTGTGCAGAAGGATATGACATTCCTATGCCCTCAAAAGCAGCTTTTATGTGGGCAGCTTGTTGGAGGCCTGGCTCCTCAGCAGTACCCTGCTTGCCAAATGCGGAGGCTAAAGTCAGCAACCTGCTCTTTAGGTTGCACAGCCATCAAGAAAGGAGAGCTTGCTTGACTGAAGAAGGGGAGGGTGTTTTATAAGACCACCCTAGGTCAGGCAGCTTTCCTCAGGGGATCAGTTGTTCAGCGTTGCTGGAGAGCTTTGGGCCTCCTTTATGTGTGGTGGAGGCCTGTACTGGCAGGGCACTGGGTGAAGACTCAGAACATGAGTGTCCAGGGAAGGTGATGGGATGTCAAAGCTCTCTGGTGTCCTTCAAGAGTGATGGTGACAGGGGCTTCACACAGTCGACATGGGTAACTGGGAGCTGACTTGCATCTTGATTCTGCCAAGGGTCAGCTTTTTTTTTCTTCTCTGTAGATGATGACAATCCTCCAGTGTCTTTCGTGAAGTTCTCTCCAAATGGCAAATACATCCTGGCTGCAACTTTGGACAAGTGAGTGCTTTGGTTCCCTGAGAATTGAGCTCACAGCCTTCATTGGCGGAATTCCTCTCCTGTCGGTTGTGTTGTTTCTTCTCCCAGTTGTCCAGTTGAGCTTTTACATCTGCATTAGAGCTTGTTCCTGGTTGTGGACTGAGGGGCTCAAGAGAGGACTGTCCACTCTAGTTATCTTTAACATGAGAAGGATGAGGCCTAGCCTGTTCCTGCCAGTTCCCAATCTCTGAGCATCTTCATGTGGCAGAATCTCACTGCCATGCATGATTACCCCCTCTTAGGTGCTCACTGTACAAGTCTCCAAGGAATCTTGCCCAGTCAGCCCTTGAGCCGCCTGATTGGCATTATCATGGTTAGCCTCGCACTCCTCCCCCAAGGTCTGCATGAGTTTCTTCCTGTGGCATCTGTACTGGGTGTTTTTGGAGCCAACATGGTTTTCCAAATTCTGCTTCTGGCTAACCACTAGTTTTGGGAAGACAGCCAGCAATCTGTTTCTTCAGCCTGTCTCTGAGCTACAAGTACTAGGGTCCTTGTGTTTGCTTTTGTGTGTCATGGAGTGGCTGGGTGAACTAGAGGATCCTCTGTCCCGACACTCATGATTGTTGGGATATGGTGGCATGTCAAAGATGGCCTGCCCCTCACTCCCACTCTCTGTCTTTCAGCACACTGAAGCTCTGGGACTACAGCAAGGGGAAGGTGAGCTTCAGGCATGTGGCTGGTCTAGCCTGCATGCCAGCCCCAGGTAACAGATTGAGGGTGGTGTGGCTGACCCATGAGTTGCAGCAGGAGAGACTCAGCCATCTTCTTTTGATGAGCAAGTATGGTACATCTCCCTTTAACAACATGTTTTATGAATGACTAGTCTGCAGGTCACAGTCTGGGCATTGTGTTTGTCTAGAATATTTTCAGAATATGTTCATGTAGTGGTCAGATGTATGTGTACTCAGAATTTGGAATCCTCTGGAATGAAAGCCAACCACAGGTGCTAACAATGTATACCCACCCTTTCAGTGTCTGAAGACATACACTGGCCACAAGAATGAGAAGTACTGCATATTTGCCAACTTCTCTGTGACAGGAGGCAAGGTGAGTTTCCACTGAGCTGCTGTTCCCCTGCTGGCTCTCTGAAATGGCACCCATCCCAGGAGGCTTTATGTCTCTATGAAGCATCCCTAAGCCTATGGAACACCACACTTGCTGTTTTGGATGGAGCTGTGGTATCTTGCACTTGGATATGGTTGAAGATGTAAGAGCAGGTGGTGACTGGATAGATCCACTGACTGAGGGTGGCATGGGAGGTATTTAGCATGTCCCCAAATTGGGGGAATAGGTATTAGAGTGATGCCAGCCAGCTTGCCTGTCCTACCTACTCAGCATATAACCTGGTGTCTTTCTTGCCTGTCCTTGCTGCCTGCCTGCTGCTGCAGTGGATCGTGTCTGGTTCTGAAGATAACCTAGTATATATATGGAATCTGCAGACCAAGGAGATTGTGCAGAAGTTGCAGGGTCACACAGGTGGGCAGTCATTGCAGGTGGGCCACACAGGTGGGTGGAGCTACCCAGGGGAGCCCCTCAGTTCCCTGAGGTGCTTGCTTGTCTCTGGGGTTTAAGGACACACAAGCAGGTGTCGCTACTCTGTTCTCCTTGCCATCCTAGCCCTGCAGGCCTGAGAAGTCGTATGATCAGCCTTGGAAGCAGTATCAAGGGCTCTTATCTAGGGTCCTGGGCCTGGTTGGCTTTTGGATCTTAAGTTAGACTCAAGCCTCCTGGGAGTATAGCTTGTTTTCCTCACTGGAGAAACTAGGCATCGATATCTGGGGCCCCGCCAGCTGCTAGCGCTAGGACTCTGTGAATATGGAGATTGTCTAGCCCACATTTCCTGGAGGCTCAGCCTCTTTCAGGGATGCTGGTTTTCCATCTCCCGGGCAAAGCTCAGCCTTCAGTGAGTCCAGCTGTGGAGTTAACCTCATTCTAGTTCTTGCCTGTCCACTTTCTGAGGGGTCAGGGGCAGGGATATCATGTACTCCTTTGCAGCCCTAAGGAGCGGAGGGCTCTTTTTCTGTAAGAGCAGTTGTCTTCAGCTGGGAGTGGCTTGGTCATACTTGCTGTTGAACCTGAGCACCAGGGAGCAGGCAGAGTTAATGGACCTCACATGCCATCTCATTAATGCCAGTATCCTTGCCCAGGTGTATGGTTACCTCTTGTTCAGGTAGAACAACCTCATGACTAGTAGGCAAGTGGGTGTAGTCAGCCCTGAGACCAGTAAGGAGGCCATGTAGACAGGAATGAGAACCCTCCTGGGGTCCTCACCAAGTGTTTTGTGCCCAACGGAGCAAGGCTAAGGTGCTTGTTACTATTCCTGGCATTCTGAGCACTCCCCCTAAGTCCCGTGGCATTCCCTGTGCTCCCGAGGGCAGTGGGGCCTGTGTTGCTGCTGTTTACCCTGCAGTAGCAAGCACCCTGTAACTCTGCTTCCAGATGTTGTGATTTCCACGGCTTGTCACCCGACAGAGAACATCATTGCCTCGGCAGCGTTAGAGAATGACAAGACCATCAAGCTGTGGAAGAGTGACTGCTGAGTGACTCCACGGGAGACTTCAGGATGCCACCCGGACTGGCAAGAAACACGTGGGCCAGAGGCATGGGACCAGGCTGGGTTGACAGGCCTGGTGCACCTACTCTCTGAAAATGTCGGGTCAGGGGAGTGCACACTACCGAGTCTTGATAGCCACTGTGATATTTCTTGCCAATTCTGTCTCTGCCTGAGGAAGTCCCTGGTCTGTTCTGTGCTCAGAGGCAACAAAGTTTTAATTTTTTATTACAGGAGTGAGTTCAACTCCTCATGGGTTGTTTTTCTCTGTACTTGTTGTTTTTGGTATTGTATTGGCCAGTGTACACACTGGAACAGAACCTACAGCCCTCCTCCCATTCCCTGCCTCCAGCCCTGGCCTGCTTGTTCAAGTTCCCTGCTTCTACTAGTACCCGCTGTGCTTCCATGACTCTGGAAACACAGAAAGGTTCTAAGTTGTATCCGTGTCAGGTCCCTTTGTTTTTTTTGTTTTTTTGTTTTTGTTTTTTTTTTTTTTTTTTTTTGGAGTTCATAGGTCAACACTGACCTCAGTGGTTGCAGTGTCTCCTTGTCTCACTGGTATCAGTAAGCTACAAACACTGTAATAAAAGGTGGGTATGGGCTGGGTGTGGCCCTGAGTTCTGACCAGAGCTCTTCCACACCTGGCTTTTAGAAAGCTCCTCCCTCCTGGCAGGAGTTGGAAAGGTCTCTGGGAGGATGGATCCTTGCTGTGCCTTCTTCCCAGTGGCTGCTGTGGGTACTATGTGTTGCCAGAGGAAGAACCTCAGTTGAGAGAGTGGAAGGAAAGGCACCATGTAGTGAGGTTCTGGACCTCTTTATTCTGTGTGAGGCTCAGGGTCACCTGTGCAGGACGGAGGAGTTCAATTTGGTGCTTGCCCCAGCAGGTACAGCCTCCTGCCTTGGCCTCTAAACCCACCAAACCTCTCTTAGCCCCTTCCCCAAATGGATCCTCAGGTGACTAGGACTGGAAAGAAGTGATGGCCAAGCTCAGAGCCGCACCACAGCATCTTCACAACTGCTGCTGGCAAACCCAGGGTGGCCTAGCATGGAGCAGAGTGCAGAGGTTCTGAGTCCAGGTGGGTGGGTGAGGCTGCTGGGGACAGGCACGGGCGGAAAGGACATTCTGGGTTTGCTTTGGTTGCAGCAGCTTATGAGGCCAACACTGATAATGTATTGAAGCTAGGTCACCCTGGTCAGTAGCTGCTCTACTCTGCCTTTGCTGTGGCCTGTCCCCAGCTGTGGGCCTGATAGCCCCTCCTCCACTCCATCATGGCACAATAAGAATCCAAAGGTGTTGGAAAAGGAACCCACATACATTGTCCTTTCCTGAGGGAGGTGATGTGCACATGAGCTGTCACATCGAAGAAGCCGTTGTTAAAGAAAGAGGGTGGCTTGTCACACTGACAAGGTTCTGGGGCCCCTAGCGTCTGTTGGATAGATGTGCCAGGGTTCTGGTCAATGTTGTGGGCATGTTGCTGGGGTTCCTGGAGGGGTGTTGAGGTCCTTCCAGCTGTGGCCTGGTGTGCAGCCCCCTCCTGAGGGAGGGCGCTTGCTTGCCATGTTGAGCACAGTATCCCCAAGTATAGTTTATTTTTTCTACAGTTGAACTCTGTTGTAGATTTATGTAAAAATACATTCTCTTTTTAAAAAATAAAGATTTTCATGTCTTGTAATTTTGTTCCATATAAGTTCTTTTTTTTAAAGGATTCATTTTGTGTGGACAACCTCACATTCATTCCCACCTCCTACCTTGTGGGTCCTGGGATAGGACCCAGTTCACCAGGGTTAAGCCACATTGCTGACAGGCACTTAATAAGAATTTCTTCAGCAGAGCAGGCAGTGGAGGAACACACCTTTAGTTCCAGCACGCAGGAGGCAGAGGCAGAGTCTTAAGTTCAAGACCAGCCCTGTCTGCAGAGCTAGTGCCAGGATTACACAAACCGTGTTTCAAATAACCAAAGGGGGAAATTTTTTCTTTTAATAAGTTTTCAGTCAGTCAAAGTGATGCATGCATGCCTATAATCCCAACACTAGATATCGAGAGTTCGAGACCAGCCTGGGCTATGTAATGAGACCCAGTCTGATAAACAGCCTTTTTTTTTTTTTTTTTTTTAAATGCATGTGAGTACACTAGCTGTTAGAAGAGTTCATCAGACCCCATTACAGATGGCTATGAGCCACCATGTGGTTGCTGGGAATTGAACTCAGGACCTCTGGAGAGCTGTCAGTGCTCTTAACTGCTGAGCCATCTCTCCAGGTGCAAACCCCCCCCCCCCCCCATTTACGTTTCTTTTTGGTAATGTACGTATGTATGTGTGGTGGTTCATGAGTGTGTAGATGCTTTGCAGCTTCACCTCAGTAGCTCTTTTACTTGAACCCAAAGCTTTCCAATCTGGCTAATCTAGCCAGGCAACATCTGGGAGCCGTGCTAGTCTGTAAGTGCTAGGAGGGCGGGCAGGCTGCTGCTCCTGCCCTGCATTTACACAAGTGCTGGTATCCACACTGCTGCTCATGTCTGTGTGAAACGCATTATCCACTCAGCTGCCTTGTCTGCTCCCGAATCTGCTTAATTTACCTGTGATGAAGGACTTAGTGTAGATCTCTGGAGTGCACTGCCATGGGTCCTGTGCCTTAGAGTAAGTGCCTTTCCAACTGAGCACAAGCGTGCAGTGCTGCCCTAACTGAAGGCTTTATATGGATTTCTGCTGGGCGCCCTGTGTGCACAGGCTATGGCCTTTTCTGTGCAGATATGAACCAAAGTCTACTTACTAAGACTAGAGAACTAAGGTCTGACCAAAGTAACAATTCTATTCAAATCCAACTTGATGATAGTATCATAAACAAGCCTACCCAGCCTGAGTGACAGCCCTGGAGCTCCCCAAGCCACCTAGAGGTACTGGGAGGCACTAGTGAGAGTCTCTGCTTCACATTTTAAAAACATGTCACATGGTGGTAGCACACATTTAATCCCAGGTGTGGGACCCATGGATATCAGTTCAGGGCCAGCTTCGTCTAAAGAGCTAGTTCCGGGAGAGCCAGTTGTTAGACAAGCCAAAATATTTGCTTTATATATGCTAGTGCTTTGTGTTTGTATGATTCCCATATGTGTGTCTGTTGGCTGCAGAGGCCAGGAGAGGGTGTCTGATCCTTTGCGACAGGAATTCTAGATGGATGTGAGTGGCCTTATGGGTTCTGGAAGAGCCCTAGTGCTCTTGAACCTTGAGCCATCTCTCCTGGCCTCTCCCTAGCAATTGCGCAATTTTAGGGAGGAGTCTTATGAATCCTGTAGCTTTCAGCTAATTGGAACTAGTTTCTTTTTGGAGTTCATGAGCCTCCCTCCTCCCCACAAGAGAATGTTGCTCCATGGCCCAATGCCTTAAAGATTTTCACCTTTCGTTTGGTGAAGAGCTGTGTTTCTAGCCTTGGTTCCAGCCAAGTGACTTTCTACTTGTCTGCCTGTCAGTTCTACCCCTAGCAGGTATGATGGGCTCCTCTGAACAGGGCTGCTGTGCTGGCATCTTTGTGAGTGGGCCAATTCACCCCTAGGGTGTATCAGCTTTGAAACTCCTTGGTGTTTTTCTTTGGGGGGGGGGTGTTTTAAAATAACCTCAAAGTTTGCATATTTATGTTAATTTCGAAGTAAGGCATGCAGAGATGACATTCCATAGCTAGCATCTTAAGAAATGCTTTGAAGAGGCCTGGCAGTGGTGGCACACGCCTTTAATCCTAGCTTTGAAGTATATTTCTTAAATGCAAGCAAAGGACAAATATAGCTGCCTCAGTCACTGAGTCAGAATTTTTTAAAGATTTGGTAGATATTGAGAGTTCAAGACTAGCTGAGACCCAGTCTGAAAACAGCCTCTCGTCTCTCTTCTCTCCTCTCTCCTCTCTCCTCTCCTCTCCTCTCTCCTCTCTCCTCTCTCCTCTCTCCTCTCTCCTCTCTCCTCTCTCCTCTCTCCTCTCTCCTCTCTCCTCTCTCCTCTCTCCTCTCTCCTCTCTCCTCTCTCCTCTCTCTCTCTTCTCTTCTCTCTCTCTCTCTCTCTGTATGTGAATACACTAGTACATATTATCTTCAGACACACCAGAAGAGGTCATCAGATCCCATTACAGATGTTGCAAGCCACCATGTGGTTGCTGGGAGTTGAATTCAAAATCTCTGGAAGAGCAGCCAGTGCTCTTAATAGCTGAGCCATCTCTCCAGCTCTGATAAGACTGTTATTTAAAAAGACAGGACTGCAGGTAGTTCAGTGGTAGTGTTTATCTTGATAAATACTGTTTTTTTTACCTTTCCTCACTCCCCACTCCCAACTAAAGCAAATTTACCCATTGGGTGTGGTGTGTCATGCCCATAATCCCAGAATTTGGGAGAAGGCAGGAGGATGCGGAGTGTGAGTTCAGCCTGTACTGTATTTGACCCTGCCTAGCAGAAATAAGATGTGGAAAGAGCAGTGTGTTGCACAGCCCCTCCCCCATCCCTGTTACCTGCTTCAAATGTCACAGGTCTTTCTCAATTCTGCTTTTGAGATTAAAGCAAGCATGTGATTTTCGTTTTTCTTTGTCTTAATGCTTTTTAGAATTTTGTGTTGTGTGCCCACACCATATGTGTACTCTTGTTTACATGAGTACAGGCCGTATACAGCACACGTGTTTGTGTACACGCACATGCACACAAATGGCTATCCTTTAACACATCACAGTACACACATACATGTACCTACTGCATGGGTTTCTGCTACTAAAGACACAGATTAGGTGCCACAGTCAATTTAAGGAAACCTGTGTGGATGCCAACTCCTGGTACAAGCTGCTTTAGGAGAGCCCATATGAGCTCCCAGGCACAGCTACCTGTTTGTCTGGAGTCGTGTTCAGGGTCTATTTGCTGTTTAAGCATTAATTCTTAATTAATCCCGATTCTGTCAGGAAAACCCCAATATATGGAGTTGATGAGAAAATAGCTTTTATTAGGTGGGAAGTTGAGCTATTTACCATACAGCCCTCCGAGCCTCAGAATGAAACTGAAGTAATCTACATCTGTCCCAAATCTGTCTTAACACTGGTTAAGAGGGCTGGAGATAGTGATCAGAATAGAAATCTCGAGCAAGAAATGTGTACAAGATTGCATCCTTGAGCTTCCAGGAAAAACAAAAAAACAGTGGTTAGATGCCACGAAGTAGGTGGCAATGCCTTAACCGTATGTGTGTTGTTAGGCCCAAGGGCCTCTTCCATCCTTGTCAAGGGGAGTGCTAACCTTCTCTCCTTTCATACAACACAGCTTACTGTGCCTCCCACGACATATTTAAAGCCCCAAAACTGAAACCTCTTTAGATAATGGTGAATATTGTTTACTAGCCACAAAAGATGTTGCTGAAAAGTACTATATTTTATTTGGTTGTTTCATAATTTAAGCGCTGTCATTTAAGAGTAAAAACGGTTTATTCGATTTTAACCGTGCCATGCTTTAATTAATTCATAAAACCAGCCAATCACAGGCCGAAAGGAACACCGGAAGTTGTGAACGTTCTTGAGCAAAACAGATTCCCCGGAAACAAAACAGGGTGGGCGCACATCCAACCGGGACACGCTTGCGGACGGCGGGAAGTGGAAGTGGGCGGTGACGACTCAGAGGATGAGCGTCTGTTAATCCTACATGGATTTCCGGGCGACGGGTTGTAAGCGCTTAAGTTGCGGGGAAAGCTGTGTACGGAGTCTGCGCATGCTCCTCGGCTCCCGCTACCATTATCCTCGCATGCGCAGCGACGACGGCTGGCTACACGTCAGCTGGCGCTCTGGATTCGAGGAAGTGAATGGCTTCTACACCATGGTGGCTATCCCAGCTTTTGTACCTATATCGGGGAATTTTCGGTTAAGTCCATTTTATTGAAGACATCAAGCCAGAACAGCCTGGTGGTACCAGCTCCCTTGGTAAAACCACGGTGTGTTAAGAGTGCACACGTGTCTAAACAAGCACAGGGATGCTCACACCTCCACAAGTGTCATGCACATTTTTACAAATGCATGGTCTAGTGCACACATGTGCACATACGCAAACAAACAGTGAAGGAGCTGTGTGTATCGGCTGTGTTTACTTTGTATTTTTCGTGCTGCTTGTGTTTTACAGTTAGCTGGGCATGCATGTGGTTACAGGCATGCATGTGGTGCATGCCTGCATGCATGTGGTGCATACCTGTACTCTCAGTACCTGGGAAATGCAGGCAGGCAGGGAAATTGAGTCCTAAGGCCAGCCCAGTCTAGGTGAAGGAGATGTGTCTTAGAAACAAGCAAACAAACAAACAAACATCAAAGTGGTGCCAGGGTTGTTCAGCTAGGTATTGTGGATAGGGTGGGCATGCATAGCACATCTGGGAAACTAGCATTAGTTATGTAGAGAAGGTCTGTAGAACTATACATAATCAAGTATATATATATATATATATATATATATATATATATAATCAAATATATATATATGTATACACACACACACACACACACACACACACACACATATATATATACTTGATTGTTCTGGAAGTTGCTATGTAGACCATAGTAACTTGAACTTGCTTTGGACTCAGATACCTGCTTGCCTGTGCATTCTCAGTGCTGGGTTAAAGGCCTGTGGCACCACATCCCACAGGCTAGCATTATTGAGTCAGGTTTTTCTACTTCGAAGTTTTAGGACAAGCTTGTTGGCTGCAGATGGAAAATTGCTCGCAGATGGAAAGAAAGAACAGGTTACCCCGCAGGTCGTATGAGAGAGCATGGGCCAGGGTCTGGGTCAGCATCCTGGAGGTGGGAGCTGTACCCAGGGTTGGGAGTAACACTTTGTGTATCTTGGGTAATTTGCAGGGCATTGTGTTGCCTGGAGCTGGGAGAATGAATTGGCAGTTTTGGTTTGGGACCAGCACGGCCACATCCTTTTTGTGGATTGACAAGTTCATCGCAAAAAGTGGGAGGAGGGGGCAGCAGCTTCCATAGGAACCCCAGAGCAGATCTCTTAAGCTTTAAAAACAAAACAAAGGTATGTTGTCCCCTGACAACTTTTTAGAGTCACTTCTATCATGCGGGTCCCTGGGATCAAACTCAGACCATCACACCATTCTCTGGATGCCTTTACCCACTGAATCCTCTCGCTGGTCCTCTGTGGTTCCTACCGTAATTGCCTAGGTTTGCATTTGGTGCAGGTGGGGGTCACTGTCACATTTAGAGATAAAGCTGTAGTGACTCAGGGTAAGGAAAGGCAACTAGAGGAGTGTCTTAGGGTCTGGACCGTGCTGAGAGAGCCTACTAGGACACAGTTCTTTCATGGACAACCTGCAGAACCTGTGGGAAACAGGGAGGCTCTTTGTTGCATTCATTAATTGAGGATGCTTTGCTGGTGCCTCTGGGCCTTGAGCTACCACACTGGCACCTGCTCACAGGAAGGCTCAAGGTGTTCACTGAGTATGTCTGGTCAGCATAGGCTTCCCTCACTGAGGTCCTTGCCATGAACCATGCCAGGCCAAATCTTACTGATACTCCAGGGATTAAGAAACAGTGAGAACTTGCTGAGGCCAGCAGCTTGGCTGGGCTACAGGTAGAGCGGCTTTTTCCCATGTGCCTAGAGTCTAGAGCATGAAGATAAACAAGTAGAACAATCACTTCTGAACTGTTGGCTGTCCTTAAATGCTCCTAAGTACGTCATGATCTACATAGAGAAAGTTCTAGAAGCCAAAAACGTTCAGGTCACTTCACTAACCAGTTGCTAGATAGAACACACACACAGCTAAACTACAATGCCAGATAAAACAGTGAATTATTTTTAAGTGTATGTCCCAAACATTTCACAAGACATATTTCAGTAAAATTAACCTGTTTTCCCAAGAATCACATTTACGGGAATGTCCTTTATTTTTTAATTTTACTATTTTTTTTTAAATTATATGTTTATGAGAATTTTGCTTGCTTGTATGTATGGGATGTACATGCAGAGACCAGAAGAGGAACGTGTAACTGGAGTTACAGTGCTTGTGAGCTGCCATGTGGATGCTGGTTATTGAACCAGTCTTTTGCTGAGCAGCCAGTCTTCGTAATTGGTATATATATATTCTGGTCAGGGCATTTTATCACAGCAACAGACATGAAATTAGGACACTACCTAAGTCCAGCTTGTGCAGGGGCATGAAGGAAAGAGAATGCAATTATATCTGTGCTGAAGAGCCCCTCCTGGGATCCAAAACTTGGAGCTCTTGGGAAGAACTTGATGGAGGAAACAGTAAGGAAAGTGGGTCTGCATCTGGTGTGTTGTGAAGGATGTGAATTCAGAACGTTACTGAGCCCTGATGACCATGGTCTTTACCGGGTAGAAGAGACTCTTGTGGACCTCAGTGACCGCAGTGAGCATACAAGTTGAGTTGTGAAGTGCTAAAGCAATCGAGAGCAGATGAGAAAAAGAACAACAGAAAAAGGGGGCCAATAGGGTAACTCAAAAGCTCAGTGGGTAAAGTGCTGTGCAGGTGTAAGACGCAAGTTTGGAGCCTTAGCACCCACATAAAAACTAGGTCTTGTGGCCCATGTCTGTAACCCTGTGCTGGAGACAGTGTGACGAGCTGCTAGTGGACACAGGTTCATTGTAGCTCATTGGCAAGATACCTTGAAGTAGTGAGCTCCAGGTCCACTGAGAGAGCCTGTCTCAAGAAATGAAAGTATAGCGTGGTTGAGGGCGGCCTTCAGTGTCAGCCACTGGGCAGCACATATACATGCATAGGCAAACATACATGCGCCACACATGATTTTTTGTTTTGTTTTGTTTTGTTTTTCAAGACAGGGTTTCTCTGTGTAGTCCTGGCTGCTCTGGAACTCACTCTGTAGACCAGGCTGGCCTTGAACTCAGAAATCCACCTGCCTCTGCCTCCCAAGTGCTGGGATTAAAGGCGTGTGCCACCACTGCCTGGCAATTTCTTTTTTTTAAATAAAGCAAATATGGTAAGGGTTCTGTTAAACTGAAGTTCTCAAGGGAAACAAATGACAAGAAGCCAAAGTCCGTGCTTATGAGCCTCTGAGAGGCTTAAAAAATCAGCATTTCTTCACCAGATGTGTAATTTCCATTACATCCTCTTCTGTGGAAGAATGTCTCAGGTGGGAACCACCTGTGTAGTTGTAGAGTGAAAAATTATAAAGGCCATTTTATGAAATATGTGTAGATTTTTGGCCTTACAGAACTCAGAACTGAAAATAAGATTTCAGGCCTTCACATTCCAGGTGAAGGACACTTGCTGGATTACATTCCCCAAGCCTCGCCCAAGGCAGGAAGGCATTCCTGACTACAGATAAAGATGCTACCACCTAGGTGGGGCCATAGCCCTATAGCCGGAAAAAGTAAAGATAGTAATCTGAAATGGCAGGATAGGACACAATAGCATGGTAAAAACCACATTTTTGAGAAGAATAAGTGTGCAGAGTGATCTCACATGACTCTAGATCATTTGGGCTAGATTCTCTGAAATGTTCCACTGTTCTTGGTTACCCCTCCCTTGGTCTTCCCAGTGCTATGTTCAAAATTTGTAAAACAACCAATCATGTGTAAGCGCGCGAAAATGCCTTCCTCCCCCCACCCCATGCTATAAAAGACCCTTTAACCCACCACACAGGGCCAAAAACCCTGCTCTTGGAGCTAAAGAGCTTGTCGTTTTTGACCGCCGGCTCCTCCCCTAATAAACCTCTGCTGATTGCATCCAGGTATGGTTTCTTGTGATTTTTGGGTGGTCGCGATTTCCGGAGGCTTGAGGAAGGGTCTCCCGAGTATGGGGGGTCTTCATTGTCAGTGCTCTCTTACAGTGAAGCAAGAGACTGTGTGACCATGGCAACTCTTATCATAGAAAACATGTAAATGGGGTTGGCTTACATTCTCAGAGGGTTAGTTCATTATCATCATAGCAAGAAGCATGGCAGCACATCAGGAAGACATGGTTCTGGAGAAGTAGCTGAGAGTTCTACATCCAGATCCACCAGAAGCAGGAAAAAAAAGATATTGGCCTGTGAAGTGGAAACTTAAGGGTTCTTTGGAAAGTCAGTAGGATGGTGTTTTGCTGGGGCAAACACTTGAAGGAACATTTCTCTGAAGAAGATACAGGAGAGAGGATGTTCTGCTAAAGCAAACACGTGTAAGGACACGTGATGAAGGATTATGTGCTGACAACACGTATGTTGGTCTGCCTTACATTGTATAGTTGAGTTGCATTTGTTGGGACTTGTAAAAGAAAACACACCATAAAAGTTTTGGTGGTTTGCTGCAGTTTCTTACTGCTTCTATGGACTGGTGCCAAGGCAAGACACGTGCTGATGCAAGGCACATGGAGGAGTGGTATTTGGAGGGTATAAATAGGATTCCATGGAGTTATAGAGACAGAGCTTGGCGTGCTGGTTCTCCTAGCTGTGTAACACTTGTGGGGCTTGAGTCTTCACTGATCTTCATTTCTCTGAAGAGACACAGCTGAGAACTTCTGGTGTCCCTGTTGGTCCCTCCTGCTGACTCAAGCTGAGGCTGAGGCCTGGCTGTCTCTGCTAGGTCCTGTCATCACTGTTGCTAACCTGACTCTACCAAACTGGACTGCTGGTGCATCTGTGAAGTGTTTGTGAGTGGATTGAGCTGCCGCTGCTAACCTGTGAACTGAACTGCTGATTTCCAGACAACACAGATGGGAGTTGCTCCAAAGAACCTTTCTAAACAGGTCCACTTTCCCCGTTTGTTTTCTTTTCCACTACCTCTGGTGGGTGGTGGGCTACAAGGGAGGGTAAAGTGTTTAAGAACCATCTTTGAAAATAGAATTTGAAAAAATTAAAGTTATAGCCCTGGCTTGTAACCTCAAAGCCCACTCCTGAGTGACACACTTGCTCCAAGAAGGCCACACCTCTTGATCCACTCCCTGAAGACCGTGCATTAAAATCTGTAAGCCTGCAAGGTGCCAACTATCACATCCACTCCCCTGGCCTCCACAGGCGTGTAGCCATATCATAATGTGAAGAACTACATTCAGTCTAAAAGGCCCTCTAATCATTTAGTCTCAAGGCTGCTTCATAGTCCAAAGTGAGACTCAAGGAAATCTCTTAACTGTGACTCCCTGTAAAATCAAAATAAAAAACAGATTACATATTGCCAGCATACTATGCCACAGAATATACATGACCATTTCAAAACAGAGGAAAGGGGGCATAGTGAGGAAATACTGGACCAAAGCAAGACTGAAAACCAACAGGGCAAACTCCAAACTCTGCATCTTCATGTCTGATGTCAAAGTGCTCTTCAGATCTCCAACTCCTGTCATTATGTTGACTACAACACACTTCTTCCACTTGACTTGGTTCCACACACAGTCTGTAGCTCTCCTTGGCAGGTATCCCACAAATCTTGTATCTCCAACAAAAATCCAGGGCTCTCTGGGCCTCTATGCAGGACACCCCTTACACATACCTTGCCTCAGTCACTTTTCTTAGCAATAGAGGGAGATTCCACAACTTCTTTCTTGTTTTTTTTTTTTTTTTTGTTGTTGTTTTTTTGTTTTTTGTTTTTTTCATGTTTTTAGATACAGGGTTTCTCTGTGTAAGCCTGGCTGTCCTGGAACTCACTCTGTAGACCAGGCTGGCCTCGAATTCAGAAATCCGCCTGCCTCTGCCTCCCAAGTGCTGGGGTTAAAGGCATGCGCCACCACCACCGCTTTTCTTGTATTATCGACTCTAAAGCCAGAACCATGAGACTGAAGCTGCCAAGTTCTACAGCTTCCTGTGGCTGGAACATGGCCCCTCCTTCAGTTACATCTGCAACAGCTTTCTGTTTTCAAGGGTTTCCCCCATTGTTTAAGCAGTCCTTTAGTTCCTTTTCACAAACTGGAAGCTTAGCTGGGTGGGGTCCTGCCCTGAGGTCACCACTCCCTTTATTCCATTTAGCCTCAGACTTTTCTTTAAATGTTTTATCTCCTTGGGCACAGGATTTAGCTCCATTACACCTTCCGGTACTTCAGTTCTCCTCCCAGGGGACAATTTGTATTTCTCTTCATCCAGATTACTCCTTTTCATTATAGATCTGCATAAGTGATTCTAATAGTCACACCACCCGGTCAGTACTAGGCTGTCTTGAAATCTCCTCTGACAATGTTGGACTAAAGTATCTAAAATCAAGGGACGTGCTCCCACAGAGAACCCACAGGCAGGACTTGTTGTAATAACATGAGGTTTATTGATACTGGTGCACCAGGACTCTCTTGTATGTAGACAAAAGAGTGTCTTGAATCAGAGTTGAGGTCGTTTATATGTTAATATTCACAAGGCTCATAAAGGCAGTTTTACCTCTTAATCAGTAACTACAAAGGCTGATTTTAACATCCATCCGTTCTCAAGCTTGGTTCCTTCCCAGTCTCTGTCCTTATTTACATCTGTATCTCACTCCCAAATTTACATCTGTATATCCGGGAGAATTCTTTTAAGTGACTGTTTATCCAGGTGTTTTATTGCCTCTATCTTGGGTCCTTTGTTCTTTTGAGATGTTAGTTCAAGTCCCCGGGGATACACCCCAGGGGCAGCTAACACTTGAGTGTTAATTGAAACTCTGAACCTAAGAATCTTTCATGTTGAGATCTAAAATTTCATTTTTACAATTTATTCTCACAACAACAGCATTAATCTGGAACTCTTCAGTTTAGCTTCATCCAGAGTTTTAGGACAAGGGCGAAAAGCAGCCACACTCTTTGTCAAAATACCACAAGAACTGTCTCTAGGCCATTAAATAATATTCTTCTCCTCTTGAGCCAGGCCATCATAATATGCAATATGACCCATTAAGCCCCACTTAAAGCATTCAATTGCTTCCCTAATCCAAAGCCTCAGAGTTCACACTCTGCCAACAAGAAGCATGGTCAGGCCTGTCACAGCAATATTCTCCTTGGTACTACTGTCTTACTCACTGTTCTATTGCTGTAAAAAGACACCATGACCACAGCAATTTCTTTTTTTTCACTGTGTATCCCTGGCTTTCCCGGAACTCACTCTGTAGACCGGCTTGACCTTGAACTAACAGATTTATCTGCCTCAGCCTCCTATGTGTTAGGATTAAAGGTGTGTGCCTATAAAGAAAAGCATTTAATTGGGGCTTGCTTACAGTTTCGGTTTAGTCCATTATTATCATGGTGGGAAGCATGGAAGCATGCAGGCAGACACAGTACTGGAGTAGTTGAGAGTTGTATGTCTGGATATGGAGACAGCAGAAAGAGAAAGAAAGCCACTGGGCCTGGCTTGGACTTTTGAAACCTCAAATCCCACAACCACTTCCTCCAACAAGGCCACACCTCCTAATCTTTTCAAATAGTGCCACTTCCTATTGTATAAGTCTCAAACCCTAGAACAAATGTCTGAGATGCTTTTTTAACATATCAAAGTGAACCTGGCCACCAGATTCTTCCAGTATCCCTCAGTCCCTACCTGTTGCTGGGTCCTCCTGTCTGGCATACCCCACCCCCTACCCCCAAATTCTCCACCAACCCAAAGGGCTGGACTGTTATTCCCTGTATAACCCAGCCATTTTAGTTACCTGCCCCTTTTGTACTTTTGCCCTCTTGGCTGTTGCACCTGGTTCTTCTGCTCCTCCACCCCCCACCCCGCCTCCTGGCTCAGCTCAGACTGGTCATGTCCTGTAAACGTATCTTTTGTTCTCCACTATTTAATCGTTGTCTCTGAGGCTTAGTGCTTCAGTCTGCTAACCTTGGCCTAGTCTTGGAAGCTTCTAGCCTGCATACAATCTACTGTAGGCTTAGAATGTTTTCAGCCTCTGAGACTTGATGCTGAATAAGCTCACCCTTTCTTGTTCTCTCTGAACTCTGGCTGGCTGGTTCAATTTAGCTGTTCTGGCTCAAACTCCTCTTCAAGCTGAACGATTCAATCTGGCTTCTTACTCTTGGCCTCTGACTTTTGGCTCTGCTTGGCTTCAAAGTAACTCTGGCAATTTGTTCTAATCATCTGGTTCCTTCTCATTCTCTGGCTTGTTCTCTCTTCACCTGTGTCTGTAAAAGTCTCTAATAAAACTGCCTCCTCCTTTTTCTTTTCTTTTTTTCTTTTCGTTTTTTTGGTTTTTCGAGACAGGGTTTCCCTGTGTAGCCCTGGCTGTCCTGGAACTCACTCTGTAGACCAGGCTGGCCTAGAACTCAGAAATCCACCTGCCTCTGCCTCCCAAGTGCTGGGATTAAAGGCGTGCGCCACCACTGCCCGGCTGCCTCCTCCTTTTTCACTGCCCCTTAAGTAGCTTCCTTTTTTCTCTCTTCTCATGAGAGTTGGGTCAAATCTTTCTTTGGTTTATCACTTTGTCTGCCACTCAATTAGACATCACTTTTTAATTTTTTTTTTTTTTCGAGACAGGGTTTCTCTGTACTCTGTTCTCTGGAACTCACTCTGTAAACCAGGCTGGCCTCAAACTCAGAAATCCATCTGCCTCTGCCTCCCAAGTGCTGGGATTAAAGGCGTGCACCACCACCGCCTGGCTAAAAATTTTTAAGAGACTTATGTATTTGTTTTGTGTATATGAGTACACTGTAGCTGTCTTCAGACACAACAGAAGGCATTGGATCCCATTACAGTTGGTTGCAGGAACTGAACTCAGGACCTCTGGAAGAACAGTCAGTGCTCTTAACTGCTGAGCCATCTCTCCAACCCTAGACATCACTTTCAAGTATGGGTACTTCTTTCTACAAACTCACTTAATCTTCATTGTTTGGGATTAAAGGTGAGTAATAAGGGTGTGTCTGTATTCTAGCTAGAGGAATTAGAGCTGTATGCTAAGGGCTGAGCCACACCACAACTAAAAGTAAGGTTTTGTTTGTTTGTTTGTGTTTTTTTTCAGTAAATAGCACAACCTTGGGGTTCACAGTACAGTCAAAGTCTACTCTGGACTCTCAGATGTTCCTGCTTCCTGTTGTCTACAGTAAACCTTTTCTTCCTCCATGCCTAGGAGTGGTCGTGTCTTCCCTTTTTCTTTCTTTCTTTCTTTCTTTCTTTCTTTCTTTCTTTCTTTCTTTTTTCCTTCTTTTCTTTCTTTCTTCCTTCCTTTCTTTTTTTTTTTTTTTTCATCTGTGAGCCTATGGGGACATTTTCATTCAAACCATCACATCCAGCAAGATGGCTCAGTGGGGCCGGGCGGTGGTGGTGCACGCCTTTAATCCCAGCACTTGGGAGGCAGAGGCAGGCGGATTTCTGAGTTCGAGGCCAGCCTGGTCTACAGAGTGAGTTCCAGGACAGCCAGGACTACACAGAGAAACCCTGTCTCGAAAAACAAACAAACAAACAAACAAACAAAAAGATGGCTCAGTGGGTAAGGGATGTCACCTCTGAGCTCCATGGCCTGAGCTGGATCCCTGAGCCCAGCATGTTGTAAAGAGAGAACTGACTCTCACAGGTTGTCATCCGACTTTCACATGAATGCAAGTCACAGCATTCCTCGCCCCCCACAAATAAATTTAATATTTATTTATTTAGAGACAGGGTTTCTCTGTGTAGTCCTGGCTGTCCTGGCACTTGTTCTGTAGACCAGGCTGGCCTCGAACTCAGAGATCTGCCTGCCTCTGCCTCCCAAGTGCTGGGATTAAAGGTGTTTGGTGTGTCACAACTGCCTGTTGTAAAATATATAAAATATATGTAAATAATCATATACATAAAATAAATTTATATATATATATATTAATATATTTATATATATTATAAATTTATTTTATGTATATGATTTATTTTATGTATATGATTATTTTGCTTTCATGCACACCAGAAGAGGGAATCAGATTCCATACAGATGGTTATGAGCTGCTATGTGGTTGGTAGCAATTGAACTCAGGCCCTCTGGAAGAGCAACCAGTGCTCTTAACCACAGAGTCATCTCTCCAGCCCATAAAAAACATTAAAGAAGATTTGTTTTAAAAAAAAATAGGTGTGAGTGGTGGTGGCGCACACCTTTAATCTCAGCACTTGGGAGGCAGAGGCAGGCGGATCTGTGAGCTCAAGTCCAGCCTGGTTTAAAGAACAAGTTCCAAGCCAGCCAGGGCTACACAGAGAACCCTGTCTCAAAAAGCAAAGTGTGAAAGGAATTTAAGACATTAGTGCAAGCGAGACCTATTGGTTTATAGGCTGGTTCAATTAGTTGAGAAGCTACAAGACTCTGCTTTGCCAGTTCAAGTTAGACTCTGTTCACTTAAGTTCAAAGCTTTTACTCATAAAATCAGTAACAGTGTAGACTGTCTGTCTGTCTCCCCTCTGAGGATACCTCTGTCAGCTGGTCAGCATCCCAACTCTCCCAGAGTTAGCTCATTTTTCTACTCTTTGATTCCGGTGTCCTTATGATCACCAAGCCCATGTAATATCGTGTTTGTTTGTTTGTTTGTTTGTTTGTTTTCTGAGATGAGGTTTCTTTGTATAGCCCTGACCATCCTGGACCAGGTTGGCCTGGAACTCAAGATTCCTCTGCCACTGGGTCTCATGTTACATTGTTATTGACCATGTACAATTACCCTCATTGCAGCTATGGGCCCCAGCATGGCTGTGGTTCACACTTGTAGTTCTTGACATATGGGGCAAGACCACAGTGTTTCTCACTGATGCTGGGGATCCCTGGAAAAATGGCTTCTCACAGTCATGCTAAGAGCAGTGTTCTCAACCACCCCCACATAGATGAGCAAACACGCGGGAATAATCTAGTGTAACGTTTCAGTCTCTCTGAGGGTCGACACTTTCCTCTGTGACCCCGAAACAGTTGTAGATTTTAGTTTTGTGCCGCTCACCTTGTGGTCCATGTTTTAGCCAACCAGCTAAACTGAGCTTCTCTAACTACTCTACAAAATGGAGTCTCGAATCTGCTTAGCATTATTAACCAACAAATCCAACCTATCCAGTTTGATTCCTCTGCAGTTATGCCACGTTTAATGGTGCATTGGATGCGAGATATAGATTGGGTCAGCATCATTCAGGCAAGAAAGCTGTTTCAGCCTTGTCCAGCATTTACCTCCATACTTTTGGGAGTCTGAGTTTCCCAGATCTCAGATGCAATTTCTACTCTTGATCTGGAGGAAATTCCACCAGTCTCCACGTGGAGGCGGGCTTGCACCACTTAGGGTGCAGAGGCTCTGGAAGAGCCAAACTGGTCCTGGTTCCCGAGCGAAGGTGTTTTTGCTCCCCACCTCTGAGCCTCAGGCCTTGGACAGGGTTGCTCTAGTTAACTCCCACTTCTCTTTGGCTTGGACAAGTTGCCCACCAAGACTGGGCTTCATTCAGTTCTTTTTTCCCAAAGGGACTGATCAGAGAAGTACATAATGTGGGCCTCAGGCTTGGCTCTGGGGCAGGCTCAGGAGGCCCAGCTATGGCTGTCCTATTTCCAGATGGAAAAACTAAAAGTTGGAAGGCTCACAGGGTGGTGGGGAGGTGACACCGGCCAATTTTGGAGTGTTTTGATCCTGTTCTAGCACCTTGGCTGACATTCACGTACTGAACTGGAGTCTACAGCCCCAGAGGACTCTGGGATGCTGTGGAATGCCCTGGGCTTGTGGTTTGGTATGTAGTTATGCTTTGGGTCTCCAGTAAGGGCTGTGGTGGACCAATCACCTCCCATTGCATATGTATTGTGCATATATGTGATTCCCACGTGTGGTGATTAATGTTGACTGTCAAGTTGACAGGTCCAGTGTCACTTACTAGACAAACGTCCAGGCATGTACTCGAGGAATTTTCTAGATTGTGCTTATCCAGGTAGGAAGACCCACCCTGAAACTGGTCAGCACCACCTCATGGGCTGGGGTTCTAGCCTGAATAAGGAGACAGTGGGCTGAGCTCTGGCGTTTGGTTCTCTGCTTCCTCAGCAGGGACACCATGTGACTAGTCGCTTCAAGGCCCTGTAGCCACACCTTCTCCAGTCTGATGACTGTGAGCCCCCGCAATGGTTACTTCTTTAAGTTGCTTTTGTTAGGGGTTTTGTCATATAGCAACAAGGAAAATAACAAATGCCCTGTAGGTTTCTTCATGCCAACCAGATGGAAATGTGAGCTGAGGAGTCACCAATCCAGTCACCAGATTCTCTGAGGGACATAGTTTGTATTTCTGTAAACATGATCATCTGGGTTTTTTGTTTTGTTTTGTTTTTGTGAATGGCCCTGGAAAGATACAACCAACCAGTCAGTGGCTTTGAAGGCTCAGCTGAGTCCCTGCAGGGGACAAAGGGCTAGGCTAGAGATTTTTGGTGTCTACTACTGGCTCAGGTGGACACCTCTGACTATACCAGTGTCTTTCAGATAGGCTATTGCTCGGACTATGGGTTGCTTTTTCTGTGTCTCAATGAGGCTGATGTCATTTTTAAAGTAGCTGCTGTCTGCTGGAGCCAGAGATCTGACAAATTAGTTTTTTATTTCTCACAGTAGAGGATGACTGAGGCCAAGCTCTCTCTGGGAGATGCCCCTATGAGTGGCTAAGGCTGTCTCCCTCTGGGGGATGCCCTTGTGCTTCTAGTTTAGCCTGTCCTGAATGCTTTTCTGCTTATACAGAGAGGTGAATGACCATCCAGTGGCGTGAGCCTTCTCCTTGGGGCCCTCTATTAATAAAACAACCACTGACCCCCGGACCCCTGGACGTGCAGGCAAATGAGGGGACACAGTATTCCCAGGGTTGGTGTTGGTCCAGAGACCTTTCGTGCCTGACCCATCCGCCTCTGGAGTGCTTCCATCCTGCTCTGGTCCCTTGGCTGAAGGACCGGAAGTTCTGCATGGTCCAAGCTGGAGCTGTTCTTCCTCCAATATATAAATAACCTACTACCAGCTCCCTGGGAGAGTCCTAAGAGCCTGAAGGAGGAAGGGACAGAGCCCCAGGCCCTTGAGACCAGGCATGACTCAGATAAAGTCATCTGCTTTCCAGGTTGTTCCAGAACCTTCTTGGGTTACCCTGAAGTGTGGTGTCCTGTGCTGTTTGCAGAACCCAGAGGCAACCTGGATGAGGGTGCTTGCTCTGTTTCTCTCATTCAGTTGTTTTTGTGGAATCGGTGGCTATTGGCTGGGGATAGACAAGGAGACAACTTTCTTCTCAGTCTGGAGGCCCAGCTGGCCTGGAGAGGTAGAAGGCTGAGATCCAGGGCAGGGATCAACTCTCTAGCATCCATCTAGAGCAGTGGTTCTCAAGCTTTTAATACTGTGACCCTTCATACCAGCTCCTCATGTTGTGGTGACCCCCAACCATAAAATTACTTTCATTTCTACTTCATAACTAATTTTGCTACTGTTATGAATTATTATGTAAATATCTGTGTTTTCTGTTGGTCTTAGGTGACTCTAAGATCCTGTGAAATGGTGGTTTGACCCTCAAACGGGTCACAACCCACAGGTTGAGAATCACTGATGTAGAGGCACATGCACTGCTCTGCTGAAGATCTCCAAAAGGTATCCTCAGCCAGCCTGTTCTTTTTGGGTTCTTCCGAGTACCCCGATCCTGACCTGGGGACACTGACTGTTGGGGGCCGACTTTTAGCAGAAAGCAACTTTGCAGCCATCTTGAGCCATATACCCTGACATGAGACTTGATTACAATAGCCTACAACAGCTGAGCACACTCTGATAATCTTGGTTTAGATACCCAGGATTTTCCTTGGGTGTGTGAGATTAAAGGTGTGTGAAATTAAAGGTGTGTAATTTAAGAGTGTGACTTAGAGATCAGATTTAGAGACAAGACCTAAGGGCATGATTAAAGGTGTGACCAAAAGGCATGGCTTAGAAGTGAGACATATAAAAGGCAGAGGCAGACGGAGAGAATCAGACACTTCAGGGAGTACAACTAGGAACTAGGAACTCAAGACTTGGGACTTGGACTAGGAAGAGAGACTGAAGAATAAACTGGATTGAATCACACTCTGTCTGGTCTCCATTCTTCGAGTCTGTCCTCACTCTCTCGCTGAACCCAACCCGTGGACCAGAGTGGCAGCTTGGGCCGGGATACAGTGGCCACCAAGTGTGGAGTAGAGAAGGCCTCAACATTTTAGGCTGCCCAAACTTGGGGCAGCCCGGGCCTCAACATTTTGCTCGGGCTGCGACAACTGACATTGTCCTGCGGTTCCTGGTAGCCTCTGCTATTTCTGGTGAACCAGGGTCTGCTTTTTTGTCTGCCCCCTGCCAGCACCACACTCATTTAGCCACAGGGGAAAAGTCAACCAGACTGACTGTATGTGCTACAGGCTGCACGAGGTTCTAGTACACCTACTGTCACCAGCCACAGCTGAACACTGGTGCTCAGAAACCTGAAGTGAAGGCAAAGTGGGCACGGCTCTGCCCACCTAAGCTTCCCTGAGCCGTGAGCTCCAGACAGTGGAATCTGGAGCTCGGGGCCCAGGCCCATGTTCAGGACACCACGTCCAGGCTGGGTCCATGTTTTACTTGGACCAGATAAGGGTTTCTGAGTAGCCTGAAACTGCATCACTGAAGTTCCACGAACTGAAACTGGGTGGTTCAAAACAAATCTCCCTGTTCTGGAGGTCAGAGTTCAATAGCAAGGCATGGGGGATGGGGTGTGTGTATGGTAGTACTGACCCTTCCCAAGGCTCCTAGTGGGATGGTCCCTCCTGTCTCCCAGATACTCCTGGGGTTGAGAATATGTCAGTGAGTTTCCTTTGCCATCTCAAAAGGCCTCTTCTTGCTTCCCTGTGTGTTGTGTGTCTCCTATAATGGCACGTGTCAGTGATTTAAGGCCTTCAATCTACTCATCTCTTTTGATGATCCTGTCTTACATTTGTAAAGTCCCTTTTCCCAAACAAGGGCAGCCATAAGTTTCAAGGGATGTCTTTGAGGGGGGCAACATTCGGCCCACTACTCTCTACACCTCCATTTTCACATGTGTCCTCTGTAAAGTGGGGTGCAGTCAGTGATGTAGCTACAATTCTACGTCCCTTCCTATAGGCTCTGCCTTCCAGGTGAAGCAGCTTCTTCCCACAAGTCAGGACCCAGTGTTAGTTCTCTGTGACCAGGCCCTGTGTGGGAAATGCAGGCGATACTTGCCTTTTCCAGTCTGGGAGGAAGCCTCGAAGAGTACAACTGTGACAGTACATGACTGTTGGGCTGAGTAACCTGGGTTCATTCCATGTTTCATATGTAAGTTGCCCATTGACCCAAGTGGAGCTTTGAGGTACCTAGCCTGGTAGGCCACCAGCCCTGCACAGCCATCCTGGACCCTGCCCCTCTTTCCATGCTAGAATGTCTAACTTGGTTCTCTCCCTTTCCAGGATGCCCTCTGGGCTGATCTCTCAGCCATCCCATGGCTGGCTATTTCTCTGTCCATTGTCCTCCAGTAGGCACTGCAGGGATCTCTTGGCAAATGTAGGATCCAAGGACCATCAGGACCACAACTGGAGCAGGGGTGGTAGCAGTTGGGAACCAAGGTAACAGATGGAGACCTAGCCGGGCTTGCACGGGGGCTGCCCATGAACTTCTGGGCTATCCCACAAGGAGCTAGCACTTGGAATGAAGGTGCGGAGGACAAAGCACCATTTCCAGGCTAGGGACTCTTTGTAGGCCCACTGTACATTGGTTTCTAGGGAGGTTGAAATGGTCTAACTTTCTCAGCCCAGAGCTATGCCTCAGGCGGGGAAGCATATGACAGCTTGCTCTCCCAACTCTTCCTGCAGCCGAGCACCAGGGGAACCGCTTTTTGACACACAACATCTTAAAGAGGCAAAGCCACTACTTAGGATCTACTGGGAGAGCCTGGACTCAGGCCTCCTCTGTAGTGTAGAGAGCTCACACTGGGCTAGGAAGGTGGAAGCTGCTTAGCAACACCCACCCCAGCCCCTCCCCCTCCCTCCCCCTCTCCCCCACCAAAAACCCAACCACCTAGGGACGGTTTTCCTAAGTTCAGCTCCCAGGACACACTGCTGTGGCCTTAGGGTCAGAGCAGCCTAAGGATGACTCAAATCCTCCTGGAGGTGGCAGTTTTGCAAAATCCAAGTGTTTACAAAGTTCCAGAAAGTTACTGCGAAGCAGGGTCAGAGTCCCTACAAGGAGGCTGAGGACCACTGTGTGGGGCTTGAAGGTGAGTATCAGTTGCAGTAGAGACCCCAGGATGCTGGACATTGCCGGACAATGGAGTATCCACTGAGGAAAGCATCAGGCACAGGTGACCTAGGAGAGGCTAAATGTGCTTCAGGTGATAGAGTTGGAGGCGTGGGGTTAGTCAAAGCCGTTGGAGTCTGGGTGGGGCCACCACTAGTCTCAGATGCTGGAGAGCACAGGACTTGATACTTGCTGTCCCTCTGAGTTTTGGTCTATCTTTGATCTTTTTTTTTTTTTTTTTTTTTTTTTTTTTTTTTTTTTTTTTTCTTGTTATTTTCCATTCTTCCTCTTTGGAATCAGAAATGTTTCCTTCATGCTTTTTTTTTTTTTTTTGGTTTAGCCTTTGGCTGTCCTGGAACTCACTTGGTAGACCAGGCTGGCCTCGAACTCAGAAATCCGCCTGCCTCTGCCTCCCAAGTGCTGGGATTAAAGGCGTGCGCCACCACCACCCGGCTCCTTCATGCCTTTAAAAAAGAAAAGAAAAGAACAAAAAGTAAAAAACTTTGTAAATTTTGTTTTTCAAAATTTTAATTTAGGGTTGTAGAGTACTTGGCGCTTCTGCAGAGGACAAAGTTGAATTCCTAGCACCTACATGGTGCTATATGGTGGCTCACAACCATCTGTTCTAGAGAATCTGA
This sequence comes from Arvicanthis niloticus, assembly GCF_011762505.2. Lineage (NCBI taxonomy): Eukaryota > Metazoa > Chordata > Mammalia > Rodentia > Muridae > Arvicanthis > Arvicanthis niloticus. The sequence continues at coordinate 4,817,428 of NC_047659.1, forward strand.
TACCCTCTTCTGACCTCCATGGACACCAGGCATTTACACAGCACACGTACATACATGAAGGTAAAACATTCATACCCGTAAGATAACAAGAAATAAGCGGGGCTGCAGAGATTGCTCAGTGGTTAGAGCACTGGCTGGCCTTGCAGAGGACCTGGGCCCGATTCCCAGCACTGACATGGTGGCTCACAACCTCTGTATGCTCTGACTCCAGTTCCAGAAAATATGGTGCCTTTTCTGGCCTCCATGGGCACCAGACGTGTGAGGTGTGCAGACATACATGCACACAAAACATTCATAAAATTACAAAATTAAACAATTATTTTATTTTTCATTTGAGTTCTGAGAGTTTCTCAAGTCTCAGAAGAAACTGCACTTGAGCAGTTCAAAGACTATAGAGACTTCTGAAGTTGGACTGAAGATGTGTTGGATGGGGAACCAAGGTTGGATTGGTATTATCAAGTGTTACATTTGAGTGTCAGTTTGACAAGGGATGAACTTGTGATGGTTAATCTTCATTGTCAACCTGATAGAATTTAGGATCCCCTAGGAGACATACCTCTGGATGTAACTGTGAGGGTGTTTCTAGAGAGAAATGTGGCTAGCACCATCCCATGGGGCTAGAGTCCCAGACTGAAAAAAAAGGGAGAAAAACAACCAACCAACGACACCATGTGCTAGCATGTCCTTTCTGTGCTTCCTGCTCTAAAACATGAGCAAGCAGCCTCCTGCCCCCATGTCCTCACCACAGCGATGCACGGGATGCCCCGACGCTCCAGCCTGAATATACCTTTCCTTCCTTAAACTGCTTCTCGTCAAGTGTTTGGTAAGAGCAGCAGTGACAGCTGCCCTCTCCCTTCTTTAGACCCACAGACATACCACTTGATAACATTCCTTCCATCTTTTATAGACGCACGAAAGGCACAGCCAGCTGGGCAGGTATAAAAAAGTACCTGCCTCTTTAACATGCTTTTGTTTTTCCTGTGTTACCCAGGCTGGTCTCAAACTCTCCGTCATTCTCCTACATCAGCCTCCTGCTTTGTCCTTCCATTTTTTTTTTTTTTTTTAATTTTGCCCTTTGAGACATTAACTATTTGGAACACATTGCAGTTGGCCATGCCTGTGAGCAGCTTCCCCTTGGGCAGCAGAGGCTCCTCCTGTCTGTGTTTGTTGGAATTCTGGGTATGTCAATAAAATCTCTTTTAGTTGTCTCTAGTGAAAGCCTTTCTTTTTCTTTTTTTTAAATCTTTCCCCTGGTATGCCTTTCCTTTGTTGGCTTAGTTTCTTGATTTATATTTTTTTGTTTTCCATGTCAATATTTTTATGTGTGTATCTGTAAGTGTAGGCACATTTGTGTACATGTGTGTGCGTGGGAAGGCCAGGAGTCAGTCTCAGGTGTCATTCTGCAGCAGTGTGTACATGTGTGTGCGTGGGAAGGCCAGGAGTCAGTCTCAGGGTCACTCTGCAGCAGTGTGTACATATGTGTACATGTGTGTGCGTGAGAAGGCCAGGAGTCAGTCTCAGGTGTCATTCTGCAGCATTGTGTACATGTGTGTGCGTGGGAAGGCCAGGAGTCAGTCTCAGGTGTCATTCTGCAGCAGTGTGTACATGTGTGTGCGTGGGAAGGCCAGGAGTCAGTCTCAGGGTCACTCTGCAGCAGTGTGTACATGTGTGTACATGTGTGTGCGTGAGAAGGCCAGGAGTCAGTCTCAGGTGTCACTCTGCAGCAGTGTGTACATGTGTGTGCGTGGGAAGGCCAGGAGTCAGTCTCAGGTGTCATTCTGCAGCAGTTGCCTACCTTGATCTCTGAGACAGGGTCTCTGACTTGGGCCTGGGGCTCACTCATTGGACCAGGCTTGCTGGCCACTAAGCTCCAAGGACCTTCTCTCCCTAGCACCCTCCCCAGGGATTGCAGTGTGCACCATCCTGCCCAGTTCTTTATGTGGGAGCTGGGGATCAATCATAGATCTCAGGCTTGCAAAGCAGGCGCTTTTACAATGGAGCTATGTTTCTAGCCCGAGACAACTTTAAATATTTTATTTTACATCTTAAGATTCATTATTTTTTAAATTCTGTGTTCGTGTGCATGTACACGTGCATGCAGGTGCCCCTAGGGGCCAGAAAAGTGTATTGAATCCCCCAGAGCGGGAGTTGCTGGTAGTTGTCGGCTGCCTGCTGCCGGACATGGGTGATAGAAACCAACCTTGAGTCCTCTGGAAGAGTAGTACTTAGTCTTTACTGCTGAACTCTCTCTCTCTCCAGCACCCCATTATTAAAATAAAAAGGATTTATTGTATTTTATGTGTTTGAGCATTTTGCCTGTATGTATGTATGTATGTATGTATGTATGTATGTATGTGAACCATGTGCGTGCCAGGTACCTAGAGAAGCAGTGAAGCTCCTGAAGTTACAGATGGTTGTGAGCCACTGTGTGGGTGCTGGGAATTGAACCTAGGTCCTCTGCAAGAACAACAAGTTCTCTTAGCTACCCTCCAAGCCCCACACGTCAAGCTTGTTTTTAAAAGATTTATTTTCAATTATGTGTATGCTGTGCTTGTATGTGCCCTGAATATAGGTGACTAAACTATATACTATATACTATATACTATATACTATATACTATATACTAGATACTAGATACTAGATACTAGATACTAGATACTAGATACTAGATACCCTGGAGTTAGAGCCAGTATTGAAGCTGCCTCATGTGGGGTCTGGGAATTGAACTTGGGTCCTCAACAAGAACAGTCCTCACTTTTTTTTTTTTTTTTTCCAGATAAAGTGTCACTATGTTGTGTGGCCCTGGCTATCTTGAAACTCACTATGTAGACAAGCCTGTCCCAGAACCTTGCCTCTGCCTTTGCAGTGCTAGGTTAAAGACGTGTTCTCTCATGACCTGTATGAGCAGCCCTCACTGCTAACCACTCAACCATCTTTCTAGCTCCACATGTCAATATTCAATAGATATACAGTCAAGCCTTCTTTCTTGCCTGGTGGTTGTGTTTTGTGTAGCCTTGATCGGAGGCAGAAACCTGGGCAAGCACAGTTGTTGCGCAGCCGTGAGTACAGCTGCCCTTTGAGACTGCTCTGTGTTTTGGGGCTTCTGCCGGGACTAGTGAACTCTTCCTGGAACTGCGTCCTGTGGTGGATGGTTCAGGGTCACCCTTTTGGCTCCTGTGGACCTAAACAGAACATTCTGTTGCAGAATCAGAAATTGTGTTTGTTTGTTGGAAAATCAACAAGATATGACAGTGTGCGTGTGCGTGTGAGAAAGTGGGGCAAAAGTCACCCAATTAGTAGGCTCGTTGTAGCCTTTGATCATTCCTAAGAATCTATTTCCTCTTGTGTCTGGTGATTTGGCAGAGTGCCTTTGCTGAGTGCTTGGCCCAGAGGCATATGAGGGCCATCAGGAGGGGCCGCAGTCAGTGTGAGTGAGGGACTGGCTTACGCAGCCCACGGATATCCAAGGGAATAAGACCCTGGGTCACCTCTGTAGATTTTTGTTTTTGAGCTGGGTCTGTGCCCAGGCTGCTCTCAAACCCCTGAAGCCCAAGTGATCTTTTGCCTCAGCATTTCAGGTGGAGAAGCAAGACAGACTGGAGCTGACGGCTCAAGATCATCCCGTCAGAGCCTCTCCTGCTGGGAGAGCCTCACAGGCAAACAAAGCTGTTCTAGGGCTGCTACCAGACTCTGGGGACAGAGTCCTGACAATAGTGTTTCTTTTGTGGACATAGCTCCTCACTGAGGATTCACGGCCCTTCTGGTCTTTTTGCCCTGTGAGATAGGACATTACTCCTGGGACATGGCCCTTGTTTCCTACATTATATTGGCTACCGAGAACTCAGTCCCTGGAACATAGTAGGTGTTTAGTCAGTGCTGACCAGGATATGGTAGAAAAGGGCTTCATTTGTGTGCTGTAATTGTCAGTGTCCCTGGGGTCACGGTGTGTATGGAACATTGTCACAGTGTCCCTGGGGTTGGGATGTGTATGGAGCAAATGCTCTAACAAGGGAGTCAGATCTGCTTGTAAGCTCTGGAGCTGGTTCTGGGCCCCTGCAAGATGTAATGTTCAGCTGTCTGTCTGAGAACCATCCAGACCGTTTCCTATGCACTCTAAAGTTAGTTCACCTGTTTGGTGACAAGGCTTGTTCCGGGGGAACCAACCCAGTCCTTGGAAACAAACAGGCTGGCCCTAGATCTGTCCTGTAGCTGAGTGCCCACCTATGGAAGCTCAGGATTCCTCTCCCTAACATGGGCCTAGAGAGCACAGTGTGCCCCCCTCATAAGTCAGGGAGCATCATAGAGCACTGTTACATTCTGTGGTCACTCATAGCTCACTCCCTGCCCCCTGTAATGCAGAGTATTTGCCACGGGTGCATGGTCTGTCCCTTCTGTGGGTCACAGTCACTTCTCTCTTGTTCTCTTGTCCTCTTGCTCCTTCCAGGACCCAGGCAGGAGTCATTAGAAACTCCTAAGCCCAGCCCAGGCCTCCAGCCACAAAGGGGTAGGTCTTTGGGTTTGCTGCTAGTACATGCTGACCAGCTGACTTCACTGCCTGTGTGCCACCCCCACTTGCATGAGAGCCCAGGGACTTTCCATGGTGAAGGGGCCCAACCGAGGCCCCATGTCTGTTCTGTCCACAGCCCAATCTCCACCTGCCCCAGCTGTAGGGTTATTTCAGGACTGAGCCCTAAAACCTCTGGAGGCTATAGATGCCCCCTGAGGGGGGGTAGTGGGAGGATTATGACACAAGGGATGAATGTCCTCAGGCCTCGTAGATGGAAAACAGGTGACACAGAGACCTTAGAGCCAAGAATCCCATCACCCAGCCTGCCCAAACTTTGGATGAGGAGAAACTGTGGGGCTCCTAGGGTGCTGCAGAGCTCCTGGGGCACTCTGACTCCACTCCCCAGCTCAGGCTCTGAGAGTGTTGATTTCTCCCCATCCCTCCCTACTTGGGCTCCAATCAATCAATAGAGGAAATCTTTCAAGAGGCACCTCTCTGAGCCCCGCAGGCTCCTACAAGATTGATTAACACAAACATCAATTTCTCGGGCTGCACGCCTCTGAAAACATGGTGCTTTTTCAGATTGAATTGCTACTGTGCGCCCGGTGTAAATAAAGGAGCGGGAATAACATGGAAGATTTGTGACTCGGAGGAACTGTGGCTGCCCTCTCAGCTGGTGCCGTTAGATGGGCGGCGGGGAGAGGGAGGGCTGAGGAAGGGAGGGAAGCATATGTACAGTCTCTCCACCCCCTACGTCCCCACCAAGACTGACAGATGGACAGAGAGGTGGAGGAGAGCCAGGGGCTGTGCAAAGTCAGAACTGTAGCGCAGCTGATCTGTAGCAGGATCTCTGGAAGATGTGTGCTAATTGGTTCTTTATTTTCTCTGGCTGTCTGGAGGGTGTCAGCAGAGGGGCAGGTGTCACTACTGGTCCTGCAGCAGCTGCAGGGTAGCTTGGCTTCTGGCCCTGAGGCTGCATGAGGCTCCTTTGCTTTGTCCCCTTCTCTTCCTCTCCAGCACAAAGCAAGGTATGATCAAGAAGGCTCAGATCAGGCACCTGATGGGCCCAGGGCCCAGGAGGAATGGAGCAGGATAGTTTGATGTCAAAGTAGAGGCACAGGGACTAATCATGGTCCTGAGAACAGAGTCAGGCTTTCTCTGACATCACACCCTGCCCTGCTTGCCTTTGTGGCTCTAAGATGTGTCCCTGAGGACTCCCTGTCTCCTTATCCCGAGGCCAGATGCCTTCATATCCCTAAACTTCTTACCTAATCCATGGGGACCCTCTTAAAATTCTTTTCCTGTCACTATATTAAAATCCTCTGACAGAAGCAACTTAAGGGAGAAAGGGTTTATTGCAGATCACAGTTCAAGGTACAGTTCATGGTGTGTGTGTGTGTGTGTGTGTGTGTGTGTGTGTGTGTGTACCAGACATGCCGCAGCTTGGTGCCCTTTCTCAGGACCCCTGTCTAGGGAATGGTGCCACCTACAATTACTATGAGTCTTCCCATATCAATTAATGTAATTCAAGGTAATTCAAGATAATTCCCCCACAGGCCCAGAGACCATCACCCTGGTGATTCTAGATTCCAGACAAGCTGACAGGTAACAGTAATCCTCACCGGGAGGCCCCAGCCTAGGATATGTGAACTGTTGATAGCTGAGAAGTCTCCCAAGCAACGAAAAAGAAATAGATGAGGCTGGTGTCAGTAATAAAATTCTAGCACCTTAAATTCCTCATGGTAGCCACCTTGGCCTGAGACACTGAGGAACCAGCTTGGGCAGGGAGTTCCTGTCAAGTCTGTGAATACATGGCTGCCCCCTGCTGGTGCTTGTGGCTGAAAGGCAGGCAGTGTGGCTCTGCGGCTGTTTTGTCTCTGCAGTAAAAGCCCAGGTCTCTCTAGGTTCAGCATTTGTTTGGACCTGATTGATGACATACCTGTCACAACAGGAAACTGAGATTTACAGTTGAGGTGCTGGCACACTTGGGATGGGTGACTCCAGGAGGAGGAAGAACCCACAGTTCTAGCGAGTTCCAAGCTTTATACATTTTATCTTATACCCCCAGCTGGAAAGAGGCCAGGAGACTCCAAGGGACTAACCTTGGACCTGGGCCAAGGCAACAGTAAAGTATCATCATCTTTGTTACCAGCTCAGCTCTAGACAGAATCCTGGGTCCTTTTGTTGACTCACGTTGGGCAGCCCGTGTGGAGCTGGGTCCTGAGGGACAGGCTGGTTCTAAATGTGATGTGGTCTTACCCAGTTCCTGGAATGTCTGGGATCAGAGCCACCTGTCAGTACAACTGGACCTGGACTGTCCAGGTGAGGGTGCTCCTGAGTTGAGGATGGATACATGGTGGGATATGGGTTTGCAGAAGCTGTCTGGCCTGACCCTTACCTCCCATGCCTCAAACCTTCCATTGCTCCCAGTACCCTCAAAGTCAAGCTACAGGGCCTCTCCTTGACGCTTGCAACATCCTCCCTTTATGACCCTACATCCGAGTCTTGGTGAAGCCCACAGGGCTTCTCTAGTATCCTTTCCAAAGCTGGCTCCAGTCCCTCAGGATGTGGTCCTTAGCAAGTACTTCTAAGGACTTAGTGTATGCTGGGTGCTAGGCATGCCCAGCAGGTTTATGACTTCTGAGCTTGTAGTCAGGGTCCTGCCTTTCTTCTAGATGTAGGGCCTGGCATATAGCTGGAGGGGTGCCTCTCCATAGAGTACTCTTCAGAGCATGTGGCTAAACCCTGGCTCCCTCCCCAGCATGTGTCCTATGTTCTAGATGCCTCCACATCCCTGGGCTCTTCAGCAGGGCTGTGTAGTTCAGCTGTCGCAGAACAGGGAATGTGGGGGACGGGGAGCATTGTAATACCCTCACTGACCAGCCATGTACTGAGCCAAGGGGACAAAGAAATGAGAACACCCACAAAGCTGTGACTGAATGGGGGAGGCCTAGCAGAACTGATGAGGTACACAGAGGTGCCACCTAGCACAGACATCCAGACATGCTTCCAGGGGAGGTAGCCCTGCTGATGGAGAGAGTATAGACTCCAGTACAGAGACCCAAAGGTTCCTGGGAGGATGGGAAGCAGAGAGTGTTCTGGTCAGATAGACTTTGGAAAGATTGTGGGGGCTCTATGGGTGGGGAGCCAGAGAGGCCTGATCCTGGATGCCCTAGAGGCAGGATGCAGGTAGGCTGCAGAGAGGCAAAGGTATTGCCCTCATGGCCAAGGCAGGAATGAGGCTGCTGCTTTTCTTTTCTGGGCACACCTGGAGAGAGTCCCCTTGTCCTTCCCTTTAGCATGTCACCAGGAGCAAGTGTCTGAGGAAGTGAGCCACAGAGGCCAGCACAGCCCCTCCCTAGGGAAGGCTCTTTCTGTCGCTCCTCTTCGAAGTACCACTCTCATTAGACAAAGAGAGGGTTTAGGTACTTGCCTACCACTTCCTTTGGATTCTGTTTTTCTTTAGGATACCAGGTTACTTGGCATTTAAAGGCTAGAGGTGGAGGTCCCAGCGCCCTGCAGATGCCTTTAGAACCCTTTAATCTGCACTACTGTCCCCATGAGACATTGCAGGGCTTGGGGCTCAGGTGGATGGGCCAGGGCAGGGCCAGGGCTGGGTGCTGCTGCCTGGGATTTCACGTGGCTTGGACTGAGTCAACCTGTGCCGTGGCTCAGGTGCGCCCAGGCACCCAGGCTCGCCGTAGCTGCCGATGGCAGGCACTTGAGTTAAGTGTGGCTAATTTGGTACAATGACACATGCCAGCAGTAATTTTGCATTTTGGAGACAATAAGAGGCAGCACAAGGCCTGTCCCAGATGCACCAAGAAGAGAGGCCAGAGAGTAGTGGACAAGGAGCTTGGTGTGGGGGTAGAAAGGACTGGGGATTTGCCCGCTACTTCCTGAAGCCAGGGCCCTGGGGTGGTACCTGAAGCACATGGAGATTTGTGAGAAAGACAAACATCCCAGCTTGGTAAAAGCAACGCACCTGCATAGAGGCTGAGTGCAGTGACTGTCTGTCTGTCCATGGTCACTGCGAGCCCTAAGCCCCCCATGTTTGCATTCTGCCCATACTTCCCTCCCTTGCGTCAGGAGGAGCAGGGACTCCTGGGGTGAGCTCAGCATAGGAGCCAGCCCTGAGGAGCAAAAGGACAGAGGCAGCCTGTCCACAGCAGGTGATAGAATGAAGTTGGGGATCAGGACTTGACATTTCTCCTTAAAAGCATCCTTGCATCTTGATTTAGTAGCACAAACCCCACCTTTGTTCTAGATGAGAAGGAACTGGGTAGGGAGCATGCAGGGTGGTGGTTCTGAGCTATGCCCAGAACCACAGCTCACACCCACCTCTGCCCCCCAACAACCCCCCCCCCATTTCACTTCACCCTTTATCAAGCAGCCCTGAGCTCTATGTGCCTCTGAGAGTTAGCCAGGCACACGAGGCCTGCACATTCACCGTCTCCCAGGAACTTTCTGGCTGGGTGACCTTGGTTAAGGTGTGCAGGTGACTAGCCCATGGTCACAGATGGACATTGAAAGCTTTCTATCTTGTCGCCACCATTTCCGTGGGCCAGTGGACACAGCCACAGAGGTGGAAGGTTTCTCTCTTTGGGCCTTTGGTAGCTAAGAGATGTTCAGAACTAGGAAGGCTGGGTGGGGTCCTAATGCCACACGAGGTGGGATGGTGTGAAAAGGGCTGATGACTGCGCAGTACGTCACTTCAGATCTATGCGTACAATCTTGTCACCTGTGAAAAAACGACAGCTTTGTTCCTGCCTTTCTGGGAGTCTTCCCATCTTTTATTTGTTTTTCTTATCATATTACACTGGCCACAGCTGCACCTCCAAAGCTGAAGAGATAGATATGTCGGAGGTAAAACACTCACCTCGCTTCTGGGCTTAAAAAGGAAACTTTCAACACCCCCCATTAAAGACTGCCTCTCCCAATTTCTTTCTTTTAAAATAGAATATCTTTTATTTATTCTTTAAGGATTTAAAAAAGTATGTACTTGTGTGCATCCGTGTTTTGCCTGCGTGTATGTTAAGTGGACCTCACGAGTGCCCAGTGCCTGCGAAGCCAGAAGCGGAACTGGAGCTGGACATGGTTGTTAGCTGCCCTGAGGCGCTGAGAACAAAAGCCAGGCCTTCTGAAAGCATGGTAAGAAATCTTCTTTTAATTCACTTTACATCCTGCTCACTGCCCCCTCCAGGTCACTCCCTCCCCTTCTCCTCTGGGTGCGGGGGTTGGGGGATGCTAGGTATTCCCCCACCCTGGCACATCAAGTCTCTGCAGGGCTAGGTATATCCTCTCCCACTGAGGCCAGACAAGGCAGCCCAGCTAGAACATATCCCACATACAGGCAACAGCTTTTGGGATAGCCCCGGCTCCCACATGAAGACCGAGCCTAGCAAGTGTTCTTAACTATTTAGCAATCTCCCAGCTCTGAGGGTTTTTTTTTTTTTTTTTATGCGTAAACAGTGGTTATTAATTATTCCCACCCTGAGTCCCCTCACTCCAAAACAACTGGACTCCCTTGACATTTCCTCTCCTTATTTTGCTTTGTCTTTCTTTCCTACTTAGTCCAGTCAGCGCCGCCTGTTAGAACGTTGACAGATCTTTTTGGCTTTGTCTCTTTGAAGATCTGGTCTAGATAACCAGAGCTGTAGTGAGTTCCTAGTCAGAAGACTGCATTTCTCAGCCCTCTTCCCTACCCTCCAGATCTTACTTAACAACACAACAACAACAACAACAGGGTCTCACTATGTAGCCCTTGATGTCCTGGGCGTGTAGAACAGGCTGGCCTTGAACTTACAGAGATCTACCTGCTCCTGCCTCCTGAGTGCTGAAATCAAAGGTATGTGCCACAGTGCCTTTGAAATAGGTTCCTGCTCCTTCCCTACACTGCTTACACTGCTCTCTGATAATAAGGAGATATGTTTCTCTGGTATACAGCTCCTCCTCCTGCTGAATTCCGCTCTCATCTTTGGCTGCACATATGCGTGTGTGTGAGATTCTCTTTTTCTAGGGCTAGAAACACAAAGTCCCTGGGGTACAAAGTCCCTGCCTTCTGCTCTGTTCCTGGCCATCTTTAACGATTGAGCTGTTGGCCTCTTGCTTACCTCCTAGCCTTAGCTTTCTCGTTTATTTGTAGTTTAATTTTAAAATCATGTCACAAAACAAACAAAGAGTATGTCTGCTCTGTCTTCTGGAAAAGTCAGGGCAAGAGTAGAGTTTACAGGGGAGTGATGTGGCCCTCGGGTCCTGGGTTACGGAGGCACTCTCTTCTCTCTCTTTTTTGTTTTCTGTGTTCTACTTGCATATATATGTGTCTGTGTGTACACATATACATGCATATATGTATATACATACATATATATGTGTGTGTGTGTATCACATATGGTCAGTGTCTTAGGAGGTCAGAAGAGGGTGTCAGATCCCCTGGAACTGGAGTCACAAACAGTTGTGTCCTGCCACGTGGGTGCTGGGAATTGAACTTGAGTCCTATGGAAGAGCAGCCAGTGCTCCTAAATACTGAGCCATCTCTGTAGCTCCCCTTATTTTATTTAAAAAAAAAAAAAAGATTTATTTTTAAAGATTTTATGTGTATGTGTGTGCCCGCCATGCATGTGCAGGAGCTCACAGAGACCAGAAGATAGTGTTAGATCCCCTGGAACTAGAGTTAAGGTGGTGGTGAGCCACCATGAACCAGGGTCCTCTGTAACAGAGTAGCCAGTGTCCTTAACTACTGAGCTCTCTCCAGCCCTATCCACCTTACTTACTAAGAGCTCATCACTTTGGCTAGGCTGGCTGCTCAGTGAGCTGCAGGGAACAGCCTGTCTCTAGCCCCAGCACTGGAGCTACACACACACACACACACACACACACACACACACACACACTAGCATTCCTAGCTTTTGCATGGATGCTGGGATCCAAACTCAGTCTGCATGCTTATGTGGCAGATGCCTCACCGAGTGAGCCATCTCGCCAGCTCCTGGCATTTCTGCTCCAGTAGTAGAATCCCTCCTGCTGTTTCTGATCTGGAAAAGTTAGAGCTGGCTCCCCCTGCTCTATTTGTCCTGCCCTGGCTAGTTTGGTGTTTCCTGACTGTTCTTAATTGGCTTTCAGGTCATGTGACCTAAACTCCTGCTAGAAGCAACCAAAGGAAGGAGGGTTTATTTGGACTGACAGTTTGGAGGGAATTTGGTCCGTAGTCACTTGGTCCCATGCTGTTGGGCAGGGCACAGCGGTAGTGGGAACACGTGAAGCAGAGCTGTTTAGCTCACCACAGCCAGAAAGCAGAGAGACAGGGAGGGGCCAGAGACAGGATACCCTAGTGACCCACTTTCTCCAGAGAGGCCCCACTTCCCGAAGTCTCAAATCTGCCAAAACAGTGCCACCAGCTAGGGACCAAGAGTTCAACACATTAGCCTGTGGGGGAATGTTTCATACTCAATAGCACCAGCCCAGGTCCTGGGCCCCTCATTTAGTGCCAGCAGCCGCTGTGTTCTGCAGAGCTCTGGTCCTGGTGCAGAGCAGACTGTGTCCCATGGGCAGAAGGCCTCTTGCTCAAAGGTGGTGTCAGTCTTTGTTTGCCTCTACATGGCTACCCATTCAGACTGCCTGTCCCCAGATATCACAGGCAGAACCAGAGCTCCTGGCTTTCTGTTCTCTTCTTTCATAAGCCTGTGCTGTGTATCTGGTCACAGGCCCCACTGATTGTAGGGTATGTTCTAGGTCCAGCCTCACCTGCCCTTAACCTGGAGCCTGTAGGAAGGATGGTACTGATGCCAGTACCCCATAATCCTTAGGGGGTGTGTGTACCATGCCTTGTATTGGGACCATGAGGTGAGGATTGTTTATTGGCAGGAGATCCACTTTGCAATGGAGTGACTTTCACTTCCTGTCCTCTGTCACCTCAGTTGTAGCAGATGGGCTTCCAGCCTAAGAGCTGAGGGTCTTACTATGTTTTGTAGAGAAACAGCACCTACCCCTACAGGACGGCCATACTGCAACCCTGGGAAAAAACAGGGCTGGGTTGGAGTCTGTGCACTCCATGTGGCTGGATTTCCTGTCATCTTAGACTCATGAGCAACCTGCTTGCTGCTCTCCCCTGACAGAGACCTCATTCCTCCTGCTCTCTTCTATTCCATATCTGCCCTTATCCTCCCTGTTCCAGCTTAAGCAGGGTCCCTCAGGGAGGCCTGTACCCTGTTTTTGCCTTCAAGGTGTCCTTTAGCCCAGGCCTAGAGGCCAGCCCAGAAGGTGGCCTCAGGGACAGGCCCATTGAAGTAGATCATAGGATTCCATGCTTTGCGTTAAAACTGCCATATTCAGACACCACTGCGGCATCTCAAGAGGGACAAGATTGACTTCATTGTCTCCCCACCAGGGCCCAGGCTGACATCCCCACCCCCTCTTCTCTGTCTCCTCTGAAGGGATCAGCGTTCAGACTTGGAATGTGCGTGCTTCTCTGAGAGGTCCAGTGTGACTTCCTGTTTGAAGATCTTCTAAGTTTATGGAATTTCAGAAACGCTCTGTTAATAAAGGCGGGCTGACCTTTGACCCTTCCCCCCCCAACATCCTGTAACAGGAAGCCAGAGATTCACTTCTGCCCCACCTACCCGAGGGGAGCAAGGAAACATCCCTGGGAGGAAGGCCATTGGCATTTGCCCTCCACCCTCATTCTGGAAAGTTCCATGCCCTCCCCTGGGGGTGACTGAGATACCCTTGCAGGATAGCTTATGATAGTTAATGAGGACCAGAGCTCTGCGTGGACAGCGGAGGCAGTTCTCTTCTCCTGGGTTGGTGGCACAGAGCCTGGGGGAGGGGCATATCACCTTCTGCTAAAACTGTGAGGACCCTTGGGGACCCTCAGAGTCTAGTTCTCCCACCCAGGGAGAGGTGGTGGTGAGGCCATTAATTTAAGAGTTTTATTTACCTTGAGCTACTCAGCCAAGCAGACACATTATTTAGGGACTAGAATAAAAAGCCATTCACTTTACTTCAATTGACCATTTAGTTCAATTTGCGTGTTAGTGCAGGTAATTACTGCAGTAATGACACGTGGTAATCGGGCTGATTGGGAGCCTGCCGGCTCTGTATTAATACCTCCCGTCATATACACTAATTACCCATGTGTTGCCATGGTTATCTGCATGGACGCCGTGTTAACGACACCCTGGAAACATAGAGCAATAGCGGGTGTTGAATTAAATCTTTGTGTTCTCTTAGAGCTAAAAGCGCGTTTCACATAAAATGATCATGAATAAAATGAGATCATCTTGGCGGAGTTGCCAGGAAGCTGATTAACTGAGCCGTGTAAATGTGACTTTACCCCACTCAAGAATCAGAGTCTCCCAAACGTTGTTGGGGTTGCTAGGCAACACCCCAAGATTACATCACTCACACAAGTTGAGCTGCCTGCAATGTCATCTCTGCATGGTTACAGCACTTCTGTGGAGAGGGTTAGTATAACAGAAATGACATTATTTTCCCCTGAGTGATGGGTATAAATGGCTGGCGGCCTCTGAGGGCCAAGGAGGAAAGGTTTAGGAATACCTGTGTGACGCACTAGGAGTGTGATGGGCGCTCCATACTGATGTGTGCTCACGGGAAGGTGTGTGCCTAGGTAGACAAGGCTCTGAAAGCTTGGTCAGAGAAGCCCACCCTCTTCCTGCCAATGAACGGGCCACTTGCAGAGAAGCTACATAGCCTGAGCTGAGGGAAGTCCCCTGTCCTGCATCACCAGGACCCGACTCCGGCTTCACCTGAGATGTCAGGGATGAGGTGTTAAAGCAAAGCACAAGGAGTGGTCCTGAGCATCATGTTATGGGAGGCAATCAAAGGCTAGAGCAGAGAGGAAAGGAGGTCGGGAGGCCAGAGGTTGCCTGGATGATCGTCTTTTGTTGACTCTCATCTGTCCCTTCTTTAGCTGGCCCCATCACTCTCTTCCCAGCCCTGCTAGTCCTGTGACACCATCCTGGGTAATCCTCTTGTAATAACTCCTCTCTGGGGTTCGATCTGTCAGACCATACAGCTCATTCCTACACCACAGCCTTTGCATTCAGCCCTCCCTGAAGCCTCTGCAGATGTTCACTAGCCCGCCACCAACTCACTCTCTGACTCTCTGGACTGCCAGCTCTGGTGTCCATCCTCAGGGTCTGGCCTCCCCCAGCTCCATCCACTCCTAGCTTGATTTGCTGTGTGACGTGTCTCTTATGTCAGAAACCGAGGCCTCTGCTTATCAGTTTGCTGAGTTCCATTACTACCTTGGAGCCCACGGAAGAAGTAGAAAGTTCCAGCTCCTTGTCTGAGTTCAACATGGGGTTGTCAGCTTAGTAACACACAGTAGAGCTGGTGACAGGTAGACGCTCAGATGGTTTTAGGACATCTCCTCAACACTGTCCTCAGGTCAAAGTGGGACAATGGCTCTCTCTTTTCAAGAGCCCAAGGCCATGTGTAACTCTGTGCTACTCTTTCCTTGGTGTAGGGTCACCAGGGAACCAGAGAGGAAAAAACACAGGCATGCGAGGAACTGGCGTTTGTTTTGAGACGTGTGATGCTGCCCACTATGAAGAAGATTTGTGGGGCATAGCTGGCAGTGAGAGTCACCACAGGGCTGGCTGAGGGGCTCTGGAATTTCCTGATTTGGGATGCCCTTTAGGGAAAAGAGCACTATGACTTCAGGCTGAGAGTCCAGCATGGAAGTTGAGGATGGTCAGTGTGTGCTTCAGTGAGGATGCTGAGGTGGGCTCCATGGTCGGCTCCATGTGGGGCTGGGGCGGGTCACTTTTTTTTTTGTGCTACTTTACTGGGTTCCTTTTCCTACCACCCTTCTCCACTCACATTCCACACTAATCTCATCTAACCACCAACACTAGGTAGGAGAGAAAGAAGGTTGGACGGGAAAGGGGCAGAGGTCTCTTTAGACTACTTCCTGCTGCTTATGGAGTTGAGTTCCTTGGGGGCAAGTCCAATCTTTGTAGTCAGGATATTTCCAATCAGCAATGCAGCAATGCAGCAATGCAGCAATGCAGCAAGCCAGCAATAGCAAAAGCACCCAATGCAACGGCAGGAGCCAGCAGCAACCATCACAGAGCCTCCTGGAGCTGACCACATTTATACCCTCTCAGGAGTCTCCAGAATTCCAAACATAAACTGTCTGCAGCTGGCAGAAATCACACCCCTCCTACAGCATAAGACAAATCATAGTTAGCCGTTGTGGACAATCTGAAGCAGGCCCACATCCCACACCTGGGATTAAAATGAAAACACAACCACATGAGATAATTAGGTTTTTAAAGAAACCAAAATTCTCACTACAGGCTGGGGCTGGTCCAAGGCTGCAGGCTTGGGATGGGGGAGTAGAGAGTTCCCAAGGTCCCTCAGAGAGTGGCCTGTAGGGGGTAAGCTTTGAGGAGGATATGGTTTTGGGGATGATAGAAGCCCTGTCTCCCTCTGAATGATGTACTTGCCTTGCACAGACCCAGGGATCTTTGTTATAAGGGTCATATAAGGTTTACACTTTTATCTGGTTGTTTCTGCAGTGCTTGGGGTGCAGACCAGGCTCCAGCTCTCTGCAGGCAGGTGCGCCACCACGAAATGCTAGCTTCTCTTCCCTTCTCTTCCCTTCCCTTCCCTTCCCTTCCCTTCCCTTCCCTTCCCTTCCCTTCCCTTCCCTTCCCTTCCCTTCCCTTCCCTTCCCTTCCCTTCCCTTTCCTCCCCCCTCCTCCTTCCTGCTCTCCCCTTCCCAGGAGAGAACCTTAGTTGTCTAGGTTGATATCCAACTCCTGGGCTCAAGCAATCTTCCTGCCTTAGCCTCTTGGGAATGCCTAGCAACTGTGCACCTCGGGTTAGGGTTATATCTTCACATTTTGACCAAGGGCCTGATGAGTTAAAGTGCAAAGTGGGGACAAGACACAAGGGGCAGGGATACCCTGGCATGGAGTGTGTGTATGTGTGTGTATGAGTGTGTGTACATGTGTGTACTGTGTACATGTGTGAGTATATATGTGTGTACGTGTGTGTATGTATGTGTATGGGTATGTGTGTACATGTATACGTGTGTGAGTGTGTATATGTGTGTATACTGTGTATGTGTGTGTAAGTGTGTATGTATGTGTGTGTACATGTGTGTGTATACGTGTGTGTACTGTGTATGTGTGTATACACTATAGTGAGCCTCAGATAACAGCCACCACTGACTCCAAGGCAGAAGACTCATGGGTACCTCTGGCAAAGAGAGTCCTCTGGCCCCACCGCCTTGGTGGGTCCAAGTTCCCATCAGTCCTAGCACTGTTCTGAGCTGGCCAGAGAGCATGGAGGGGGCCATGGGGCTTACATGAGCTGCACACCCCGTATACATATAGGCTCATAGTCAACTCCCATTAGTGCTGCCAGGATCTCACCAGACATGACGTTCATGCACCAGAAGGACAACAATGGGAAATCAGCTAAAGGCCTCCTTACCAACTGCACTCAGCCAGGGGATGGGGGCTCGTGAGGCCCTGGCAGGAACTCTGGAGATACTAGGTCCCATACTGGACAAGGACCTGCATAGGCTTGCCTGGCTTCAGATTTCCCATGGCTGTGTGTGGTGACAATCTGCCGGCTCTCCCTTTGGCCAGATCTAGAATACCTGCTGGGATTGGAAACTGAGTCCCAGTTTCTGAGTCTTTTCGTTTCCATCCACGGGGCTGAAATGCTCTGAAGGGGTTAAGAGCAAAGCCTGAGAAAGCTGACTCTCCTCTTTACTTCCTCTCCCTTGCGTGAAGCCTGAATGGTGCCAATCTGCTCCCAGACCTGCTTGGGAAATGCTCTGGCAGGGAGAACTTGGCACATGCTGGCTGTAAGCAGGGCAAAGATCCTCCCGGTCTCAGCTCCCAGATTTGCAGCCCCTGCCAGTGCTGCTCAGCCCGGCCCCCCTGACATACATGTTTTTGCTTCTAGCCAGCTAGGGGTCCCTGCCCAGCCCATCTGAGCCAAGTTTTGCTATTTGTTGAAGGGTTGCAGGTCTATTCTGTAATCTGGATGCTCCTCCTTTCTGCCACAAGCCAACCCAACCATATAGCCAGTGTGTGGCCAACTAGGCCATAGCCCATGGAGGCTGACTTACAGTGTGCTATGCTGGGTGCTGCTTGGGACTGACAGAGCAAGGTCTTTGAGGCCCGGATGGTTGAATGATAACAACTTGCTGGACATGGTTCTTAGCAGGCCTCCAGGGCCAAGGGAGACATTGAAATTCAGGTTGGGAGACAGAAAGAAAGCTGGAAAGTTCTAGAATGCTAACCAGGCATGGCAGCACATACCAGCTCCTAAGAGATGGAGGTGGGAGGAGTTCAAGTCAGCTTTGAATACATATTGAATTTGAGGCTAGCCTGGGCTACAGGAGATTCTGGAAAAAAAAAAACAAAACAAAACCCCAAAACCACAAACAACAACAAAAACAACACCTGAAAAGTTCTACTGTCTACTGGGGTTGGGAAAACGGCTCAGTGGTAAAGAGGGCTTGCTCTGTGAGCATAAGGAGCTGCGCTTGAATTTCTGGCAGTCACGTAAGAAGCTGGGCATGGTTGTGCATGCTTATAACCCTGGTGCTGAGGAGGAGATAGGAAGGTCCTGAGAGCCTGGTGACCAGTCAGCCTAACAGAGGAGAACTTCCAGTTCAGCGAGAGACCCTGACTCAAGGCAATAAGGCAGGAAGCAACAGAGATGATGTCTAGTGTGGTGGTTTGAATATGCTTGACCCAGGGAGCGGCACTACTAGCGGGTGTGGCCTTGTTGGAGGAAGTGCGTCACTTTGGGAGTGGGCTTTGAGCCCATCCTCCTAGTTGTCCACAAGACAGTCTCTCTCGGCTGTAGTCAGATCAGGATGTAGAACTCTCAGTTCCTTATCCAGCGCCATGCCTGTATGGATGCTGCCATGCTTCCCCCCCAGGGTAATAATGGACTGAACTTCTGACACTGTAAGCCAGCTCTAATTAAATGTAGTTCTTTATAAGAGTTGCCTTGGTCATGGTGTCTCTTCACAGCAATGGAAACCCTAACTGAGACATCTGGTGTCCTGCTTTGGTCTCTACATGTGTGCACGTGCACATACATACACCATACACAAAGCCCTTTACACAACATGTTCAGGAAGAGCGCTCCATGTTCAGTGTCCAGAGGTGGTAAGCTGGGACTTGGAGAGAAGAAGCAGATAGCTGGTGAAGGTTGAGGCCCTAAGTGGGCATAGTTGTGGCACATGTTGGCTGGCCAGCCCTGGGCCTATTGCTCTGCCTGTCTCTCCTTACAAAAGTCATGGCATGCTCTTCGGCAAAGGCAGGTGTAGGCTTTGAGTTTTTCAAAACCTATTTTTAATAATGGTTCTTAAATGCTTTAACTCCTTTCTAGCCCACCACCCACCAGAGGTAGTGGAAAAGAAAGGTTATTAGGATATGGGGGAAGTGGACCTGTTTAGAAATAGTTTTTTGTAGTATTGAAAATAGTTTTTTATTGTATTGAAAATAGTTTTTTTTTCTTCAATCTGTGTTGTCAGATTATATACTAGCAGTCTAGTTCAGTAGTGTGAGGACAGCAAACACGAATCAGCAGCGGTGGCATGACCCAGCAGAGACAGCCAGGCCTCAGTTGCATGGGCATGAGTCAGTGGGCGTGACCAGGACCAGCAGGGACACCAGGAGAAGTTCTCTACTGTGCCTTTCTCAACAAAGTGCAGACCAGCAAAGACTAGGATGTGAGACCAATGAAGCGTTGCAAAGCCAGCTATGAAGATGTACCAGTACCAGCCAGCACTGTCTACCGTCTGTTGGGTCCTTCTTAACATCATGTGTCCCTTCATGTGTTTGCTTAAAAAAAACAAAACAAAACAAACAAACAAACAAAAAAACATCCTTTCACCTGTGTCCCATTCAGTGAAACATTCCTTCACAAGTCTGTCTTAACAAAACATCCTCTCACCTATGTCTGATTCAGAAAATAATTCCTTCATGTGTCTGACCCAACAAACACCATTCGACACAACTGACTTTAAAAAAAAAAAAAACAACCTAAATTTCCACTTCAGGCAGGTACTGCAGAGACAAGATGCTGAGACTCAGAGAGATGACATGACTCTAGAGCTGGTCATTCACAGAATCGGCCTCTGGGTCCGCTCCTCACCTGGGCACACAGAAAGCAGGAAGTGGACCAGAGACAAGGTTCCTGTCCCTGTCCTCTAGGCCTGGACTGGGAAGGATCTGCACACAGTGGGGAACTGCTGCCTCATATAGATCCATTCTCCCTTGCTCAGCTCTCCTTGGCTTCCTACCTGTGAGCTGTTTGGTAGGTTGGGTTTGGGATGGGGGCTGGCTAGTGCCTAGGGACCACTGCCCTAACCAATACAAAAGCTTGGCTTTCCTTTGTCTCCTGAAGACCTCAGCCCTGATGTGCTTCAGGTCTTCCCAGGGAGGCTGTGATACCTCATCCTGTAATAGTGATAGTTGCTTCTGTGGTGGTTGTGGGTTCCCAGTGTCGAGAAGCATGCAGGCTGATTCATTTGGGACCCAGCACAACCCAATGATGCTGTCAACATTCAGAGCCGATTCACTTAGTGGAGAGAAACACCAACATCCAAGACCCATTTTTCAACTCTCCCTGAGACACTCACTAGTGTGGGGCTATTAAAAACCCCAGTGGGCTTCAAGCTACCCTCGGTAGTAGTGAGCGAGAAGGCTCCTCATAGGTTGGTGGAGGACTCGATCTCTGGGCAGTGGGAACAATCTAAACGCCTTTGGGCTGTTTGCTAAACATCTGCTCTTTGTATACTGAGGCCAAGGAAGGGCAGTCAAGACCTACATTTACACTCAGTTTTGCCTGTGCTCAAACATGACTTTGCCCCAAGGAATTACCCTGGAGAATCCTGCTCTTCTAATCTGTAACTGTGTGGCAGACTGATGGAACCCAAGTGGAGAGCAGAGCCAGTGGCTCACACCAATGCCTTGTCTCCCCAGCTCCTCTCCTCCAGGCCCCATTAAACTGTGTGCACCAAGTCGCTTCTCCAATGTAGGTAGGTGGTCTTGCTGTGACTTCAGAAGGGATCTAACAGGGGCATTCTAAACTGCAGTCAGTCTGTGGCGCTGTGTGCTGGGCATGAGAGACTAGAGGGAACCAAAGACAGTGGCTCAGGCTGCCTTCTTGGAGGTGGAGGTTGAACAAGTGGGGGCCATATCAAGCTGTTTGAGGTCTCTGGATGGATGTGAGGCTCAAAGAGTAGTGAAGCAAGGAAGGTTCTTGGAACACCACCCCCCCATCTCAGTATCCCCAGTGGAAGAAGGGAACTTTTCGTAGCGCTCTAAAGGGAGTCCTAGGAAACTTAGGATGTGACCTGGATTCTGTAATGTCTGCATTCTGGTTCGCATCTGAGCTCTGTTTACTGGTAGCTGTGCACCTTTGGGAAAGTTATACATTTCTCTGTGCCTCTGTGATCTGATATGGAAAGTGGGCGTGGTGACAGTCCCAGTGTGTGGTGAAGAGCTCCAGGAAAGGCAAGGAGGAGGGAGCCGAGGACAAAGCAGTGGCCAGCCATTAGAGGTGATTTCTTGTAGGAAGCGAGCACCAGCCACTCAGGAGGACATCTCTACTGGGGGGTAGGGGGAGGAAATCTCCAGGGAGAGGCCTTATCCAAGGAAGCTTGTGTAGGTACTGAGTGGAGGTAGGTCTGCAGAGATCCCCAGAGCTCACCTCCCCATCCCAAGGTTTTGTGTTAGCATTGATCCTGTGTGGGTGGGTACTGTGTGTGTGTGGGGGGGTGAGGCATGAGGAGGCCTTGCCCTGGTCCTGTCCAGTGGTATGCACCTAACTTGAGCCTGGCAGTTTGTGGTAGGGCAGAGATGGATGGGTGCCTGGTTCAAGGACAAGGTTAGCTTAAGGCTGCTGACCTTTCTTGTGTGTAAGGAAGGTCTGTGTGGTAGGTCTTTCACCAGGCCATAGAAACCCATCCAGCCTTCCAGCCAGGCCCCAGAAGGGATGGGAGCCTGGGACACCCTCCTCCCCCCGGCCCCCCCCCCCCCAGAGAGTTGCACTTGCCCTTGACTTTGGTTTTGATGGCTGGACCTCTTCTCCATCCACTGAAGATTTTGAGGGGTGCTCGTGTTAGAGATAATATCAGATAATATCAGTGTCCCACATGGGACCACACAGAAACAACAGAAAAGCATCTTTTCAAGAAGATTCTTTTTACAAAGGGTGAGCTAGTACTGTGTGTAGTACCACCCTCTACAAGCTAGAACCCAGACTGGGCTGGCAAAACATGTAGGCCAACATGGCTCTAGTCTTTTAGCCCTGATATAGGTGATGTCTGTGCTTCTCCCACTCGTGGGAGCTTGATCTCACATCTGATGTGATTGGCAAAGGGGAAGTGAAAAGAAAAGGGAAGTTCGGGGAAGAGTCTTTGCTTGATTAGACAGAGGAGCATATGCAAGAGCATAGGATTACTTGTTTTCCTCCCTCCCTCCCTCCCTCCCTCCCTTCCTTCCTTTGTTTTTCTTTTCTTGAGACAGCCCTGGTTTTGAACTAGAGTTTTGAACCTCCTGTCCCACCCCTAGCTATCCAGCTACCCCAGCCCCTTGGCAGGTGATGGTCACAGGTGTGTACCATCACACACAACTGGACAAAATCTTGACAGGGTGCTTGTGAATCTGGAAGCTAGAGAGGTGGTATTCAAGGCTACTTGTAGAAAGAGCCTTAAGAAAGAGCTGGCCAGGGCCAGGAAGAGACTTCTATATAGCCATGGACCTTTCCGACCAGCCCTCTGCAGACAGGCCTCAAACGGGCCAAACAACAGCCCCTCTGAGGAGGAATACCACAAAGTACAAGTTCTATTGATGTCCTTGGTTCCTACTGGAGGAGACCAGGATGGGAAACTGAGGCCCATGAAGGAGTACCCAAGCTGGCCTGTTATCCAGGGATGCAGCCACCTACTCTGTGCTCAACATAGCTCTGGACAGGGCATTGTTTTGTTCTTCCCGTGAGTCTTCTTTCCCTTAGTTGTTACCCAGGTCTCCTTTCCTCTAATGCCCTCTCTGAGGTCTTCCTCCTCCTCTCATTAGCGTTTGGAGCCGGGAGTGTGTCTTCAGGGGTCACCAGGCCCTGCTGCAAGAGGCTTGTGGTGGGGCAAATGGTCCGCAGCCAGTGTTGATGGAAAGGGGAATGCAGGGCTCCCCGTACCCTCAGCAGCCGGCCCTACCCTCTTCCACCAGGGCCGTTTTCCAGACTCCTGATTTTTCATCAAGGCAGCATGCAGTCTCAGAGTTACCCAAGGTCACAGAGCTGCAAGGGGAGCAGAATGAGGCCATTACACCAGCCTCTAATGTCCCTGCAGCCTCAGCTCGCTAGCTGCCTCGATCAAGCACCCTGGACACTCCAATTTCCGCCTGTCCTGAGGTGATCGTATCAGGGCTTGAGTGATCTCCTTGCCGGCGGGCAGTGGAGATGCTGTGGCAGCAAGCTGGCTGTTCCCCTACTCGGCCACCTTCTGAGTCCACCCATCCTCTCCCTTGGGAACAAAAGGGAGGCACCAGCTGAGACCATTGGCTGAGAAATGGCTGGCGGGATGTCTCCCTGTGCTTCACCCTTGCCCCGTAAGAGTTCAGGCTTAGTTCAGCTGCTGGCTGGCCAGGAGCACCAGCCATTGCCCATCAGTCTGGCTGGCTGGAAGGGCTCTAGCTGATGGGTGGGTGAGGAGTTATGCGAGCTTGGGGCTGGGGGTAATAGCTACCCTCAGGGATTCTCAAGGCAGCGGACCTCTGTCACCCATCATTTGGGTTTATGAAAAGCCTTGGTCCTGGGATACTGACTGATGCTGAGCCGGATGGTGAGCCCCCCTCCCACCTGCCAAGGGTGGGAGCTGGGGTGAGATAGCCCAGGGAAAAGAGTGAGTTGGCCATTCTGGATTTCTGATCCTTACTCCTTAGAAGTTTTTGTCTGCATGTCACACATGGCCCATTTGCAAGGGATGTGGAGGCCATGACGCTGGCTCTGTGCTGGGAAACCTTTTATTAAGATCTATCTCAACAAAAATGGCAAAAATGCAAATGTCTCTACTAGGGGAGGAAGAGACAGGCTGTGGCCCGTCCCTGGACAGAGTCCTCAGCAAACAGCAGAAGGGAACTGTAGTCCCTAGCTTCCTGGTACTGAATTGGAAGTGGCTGTGGTCATACTCAGGACCACAGCGCTGAAGTAGAGATTCGGTAGACAGTGCTCATGGGGTGAGGTGCTGGCGTCAGAGGCGATAGGGGTGGACCCATGAGTGTGCTTATCTGGAGTGTATGTTTACAAACGCTGAACTGTACATGGCTAGGGACAACTTCTGCCTGGGACAATGCCACAGGACTACTTGGGCAATGGGCACAGATTACAATCAGGTGATCACTGGCTGAGATACTGCCATAAACCAGAATGGGACCTCAGGCCAACTGTCCCTGTGTTTCTTTGCCCTTTGCTAGGCCTGGATTTATTACTGGTCCTGAAGCCCAGGGCAGGGTCCTTGGGGTAGGGACTCCTTCCAAATGTTTGGCTACCAATGTGCACCATGGGGTCCTCACTAACCTGGGCCACCTTCCAGTTTTCTCTGGCTTGGGAAAGCAGCCTGTAGGGGTTGGCTTTCTATTCCAGCTGGGAGGCAGGACTCTGTTAGGGATGCACTGCCCTCACCTCCTGTGCCCTTGTGATTTCTACTACACTGTAAATAAACTAACACCAGGATTAAACCCACGAGAGAATGGTGGTGGGGGACACCGGCTTGGGCTGGAACTGGAACTGCAGAGCCAAGCAGCCTGACTTCTTTCCTTCATTTCTTTTAAAAAATTATTTATTTACCACATGAAGCTCATGAACAAGGAAGACCAAAGTGTGGGTGCTTTGGCCCTTCTTAGAAGGGGTAACAAAATACTCATGGGAGCAAATATGGAGACAAAGCGTGGGACAGAAACTGAAGGAGGGGCCGTCCAGAGGCTGCTCCACCTGGGTATCCATCTCTTGTGCAGTCACCAAAGGTAGACGCTGATGTGGATGCCAGGAAGTGCATGCTGACAGGAGCCTGCTATAGCTGTCTCCTTAGAGGTCTGCCAGAGCCTGAAATATACAGAGGCGAAAGCTCACAGCTAACCATTGAGCTAATCACGAGGTTCCCGATGGAGGAGTTAGAGAGAAGACTGAAGGAGCTGAAAGGGTTTGCGGCCCCACGAGGAGAGCAACAATACCAACCAACCAGAGCTCCCAGGGCCTAAAACACCAGCCTGGGAGCACATAGGGTGAGACCCATTGCTCCAGCTGTATATGTACGGGAAGACGACAGTGTCAGGCATAGGTGGGTGAGGAAGTCCTTGGTCCAGTGAAGGCTGGATGCCCCAGTGTGGGGAAATCGTGGGTGGGGAGGTGAGAGTGGGAGGGTGGGTGGGGGCATATCCTCAAAGAAGCAGGAAGAGGGGGGATGGGATAGTGGGTTCCTGGGTGGGGGGGGGAAGGAGATTACGTCTGAAATGTAAATAAAATATCCAATAAAAAATACTTTAATAAAAGGAAAAAATTATTTATTTAAAAATTTATGTACACTGGTATTCTGCCTGCATGTATGTCTGTGTGAGGGCTGTCAGATCCCCTAGAACTGGAATTACAAAGAGTTGTGAGCTCCCATGAGGGTGTTGGGAATTGAACCCAGGGCCTTTTGGTTAAGAACAGCCTTAACTGCTGAGCCATCTCTCCTGCCCAGGCTTTTTTTCTCACGAGGTTCAAAGGAGAAGGCTGATGAAGCCAGGATCCCCAGGGATAGGGTCCCAGGTCCTACTACAGTTGTGCTGGAGTCCTCAGGAAAGCTGGGAGGCAGGCGTGGCACCCACATACCCGTTCTCTTGCTACTGAAAGTCGTCTGTGTTCATGTGTGAAGTGAGATTGTTTTTTGGTGTGTGTATGTGTGTGTATATGTGTGTTTATATGTGTATGTGTACATGTGTGTGTATATGTGTGTGTATGTGTGTATGTGTGTATATGTGTGTGTATGTGTACATGTGTGTATGTGTGTATGTGTGTGTATGTGTGTGTATGTGTGTATGTGTATGTGTATGTGTATGTGTATGTGTATGTGTGTGTATGTGTGTGTATATGTGTGTGTATGTGTGTGTATGTGTGTATGTGTGTGTATGTGTACATGTGTGTATGTGTGTGTATGTGTGTGTGTATGTGTGTGTATGTGTGTATGTGTGTATATGTGTGTATGTGTGTATGTGTGTGTGTGTATGTGTGTATGTGTGTATATGTGTGTATGTGTGTATGTTTGTGTGTGTATGTGTGTATGTGTGTATATGTGTGTGTATGTGTATATGTGTGTATGTGTGTATGTATGTGTATATGTGTGTATGTGTGTGTACATGTGTATATGTGTGTGTATGTACATGTGTGTATGTGTGTGTATGTGTGTACATGTGTGTATGTGTGTGTATGTGTGTGTACATGTGTATATGTGTGTGTATGTACATGTGTGTATGTGTGTGTATGTGTGTACATGTATGTATGTGTGTGTACATGTGTATGTGTGTGTACATGTGTGTATGTGTGTATGTGGGTATATATATGTGTGTGTGTATGTGTGTGTATGTGTGTGTGTATGTATGTGTGTGTATATGTGTGTGTATGTGTACATGTGTGTAGGTGTGTGTGTGTACATGTGTGTGTATGTGTGTATGTGTACATGTGTGTATATGTGTATGTGTGTATGTATGTGTGTATGTGTGTATATGTATGTGTGTGTATGTGTACATGTGTGTAGGTGTGTGTATGTGTGTGTACATGTGTGTATGTGTGTATGTGTGTATGTGTATGTGTGTATGTGTGTATGTATGTGTGTATGTATGTGTGTATGTATGTGTGTATGTGTGTGTATGTGTACATGTGTGTATGTGTATGTGTGTGTATGTGTGTGTACATGTGTGTATGTGTGTGTACATGTGTGTACATGTGTGTATGTGTGTATGTGTGTGTATATGTGTGTGGGTGTATATGTGTGTGTGTGTATATGTGTGTGTGTGTGTATGTGTGTGTATATGTGTGTGTGTATATGTGTGTGTGTTTGAGTAGCTCTCTATCTTTTCCCAGATCCCTTGCCTTGCTATGACTCTAAAATAGACCAAGTCTTCAAGGTGTCATCCTACCACTTAAGTTAGATTGGCTGCCTTTAATTGCAATATTTTCCCTGAGGGAGATGGGCCCCTGGGCTCTCCAAGTCAAAGTTCTTGATGTCCTGATGAGGAAACTGAGGCACATCTCATCTCTACAACCAACCCAGTCAGGCTTGGTCATATCCTGTTAGAGGCTTTTGACCATGGCACTTGACCCAGCTCACCCAGGTCACCTGGGTCAGGCATACACGTATTCTGGATATAGCCTGGTACTGGACTTTTGTGACCCCGTGATGATCAGGGAGTCTTTCTGGTTGAGCTGAGGTTCTTGCCTCCAGGCTGAGTGCTCCCTCAGTGTCTGGGATGGGAACTGTGGACCACCCTCGAAGCTCACAAGACTCTGAAGAAAACAACTCAGTACAACATATTGACTGTAACAGGAAGGAGGAATTAAAGGGGTTCTCTGGTGATAAACTCATATGGGTCTCAACATGCAAATGCTTTACCTGTGTCCTGCAGGAGCCCAGGACCTTGTGAGTGTGTCCAGACCATTGATTCTCTATAATCTTCTGATGGTGGATGGAGCTGAAGCTTGAAGAATATGGAGTGCTGGAGAGATGATCCAGTGCTTAAAGGCACTTGCTGCTCTTGCAGAGGCCCTGAATTCTGTTCCAGGATCCTTGCTGAGTGGTTCATAACTGCCTATAATTCCTATTCCATGAGATCATACTCCCTCTTGTGGTCTTCAAGGACACTGCACTCATGTGCACATACCCACAACAAAGACACGCACACATAGTTAAAAGATAAAAAATAAATATTAAAAAATAAATAAAAAGAAGCCTGGTCGTTTGGTGGAGTTCTAGTTCAGATAACCAGATCATCTCACCAGTCACCTGAAACTTGGGTGGGGCTGGGTGCCACTATCTACAGGGCTGTCAGTCATTAGGAAACATGCAGAACTGCCTTTTCTGATTCCCAAAATGTTCCCCTGGAGTGAAGTCACTTAGGGTAGAACTATCTGGTATTTCTTTCAGATAGGTAATAACTCACACGCTAGAGGACAAACAGAACCTGAAGTGAAACCACCTGCGGGGGGGGGGGGGGGAAGAATTCGGCCGGACAGTGGTGGCACACGCCTTTAATCCCAGCACTTGGGAGGCAGAGGCAGGCGGATTTCTGAGTTCGAGGCCAGCCTGGTCTACAGAATGGGTTCTAGGACAGCCAGGGCTGCACAGAGAAACCCTGTCTCGGAAAACCAAAACCAAACCAAACCAAACCAAACCAAAACAAAAAAAACCCCACCTGCGTGAGCCTGGTAGGCCATAGGGTAAAGCTTATAAAGCTTATGGCTAGCCATGTGCTTGGAAGATGGGCATGGGGAATGGGCAGGGTGGGGCACATCTTTGGAAGACTCCTGGCTCAGTCAAGATGTCCCAGATCCCAAAGGGTGTACAATCAAGAGATGATATTTGAGTTATTTGAATGTGATCCTTTTTAAAAGCAAAGTTAAGTTAAAATGAACACAAGCTAGATGCCTGCGCAGATTCTGTGGGCTGGGTAGTGCCTCTCTGAAGTCTCTGTGTGGTGGCTATTCTTGGTTGTCAACTTGTCCACATCTGGAATTAACTGAAACTCAAGAGGCTGGGTACACCTGTGAGGGATTTTTTTTTAAAATTAAATCATTCAAAGTGGGTAGACCCACCTTTAATTCAGATCTTTCAAGATAGGATGATGTACCTTCAATCTGGGCAGCCCTTGCCTATGTAAGGACATGGAAAGGGGAAGCTTTTGCTCTTTGCCTGCCTAATCTGGCTGGCAAATCCATTCCTTCACTGGTATTAGAGCCTACTTCAGGATGCAGGTGTATGCTGAAGACGAGGAGAGACATTATTCAGCTTCATGAACCGAACAACTGCTGAACTCTTGGACTTTCTATTAGTAGAAAGAACAACAGTTCTATTGTTGCACTAGCTAGTTCAACATGACTACAACCTGTAAGTGTCTGTCTATCTATCTATCTATCTATCTATCTATCTATCTATCTATCTATCTCTGCTCCTTGTGCCAGTCCTTATGGTTCCCTGGCTTCACAGACCCCCAAGACCCCAGGCCAGGAGGCAGAACAGATTCATGGCCCATCTCAGTCCTTTCCAGGATTGGAGGGGTGACTGCAGCCCAGTCTCCGGCACTTACTCCAGTTGGTTACTGACTCCCTCTGTCTCCCCAACAGGGTGACCCTTCCAGTGTCCTTTCCTAGTCACCCAGGGCCACTGATGCTTGCCTAATCTATCTGGCTGAAACTGGCAGCCGGAGCCGTGGTTATTGTGTTTTGCTCCAAGATGCTCAGATTTCCTGGGTTATTGGATCATTTTTCACTCTGCATCTGCGGTAACCAGACTTGGAAATGAAAAGTCGAGTGGTGCCTAACCATGATGGAAGAGGGTTGGAAGGGCGCAACAAGAGATCAGGGCAGAGGAGAGTGGCGCTTGTGGCTCTGCGGCCAGAACAGCATGGCAGGAGACCTCGGCCAAAGCCCAGCTGCTGGGAGAAGGAGCCTGCCTTGCAGAGTTCTCCACACATCTGATGCATTCCACACCTAGCTATGGCATGCTGTAACTGTAATATCTATGAAGCAGAAAATAATAGACCTTTTATTTTGGGGATCTCTTAGAACATAAAACAGAGAAATAAGTATGAAATGGCTGTCTTGAGGAAAGCATTCAGTCACTTCCTCTCTCTCCTCCCTCTTATTCTTCCTTCTCCTCTTCTGAAATTGGATTATTTTTGGAGCCTACAAAGCACTTGTGCAACACTGGAACCTCTCCCAAGAGGGCCCAGGGTGGGGTGTCCTAGGCCTCGCTTTCTAGTGGGTGAGTAGTGAGGGTGGGAGGAGGTGTGGAGGACTTGAGTTAGCCTGCAGGGTATGGGCGACTCAAGAACAGGACTGAGACTCACACTCAGGCCTGAGCATAAGTGTGTTTACGAAGCAACATCTGGGCACCATCCACAGACACTTGGCACAGGGACTCAGCAGGCAGCAAGAAGTTGGGGCCTGGAACAGAGCTCTGGTGGGGAGAGACAAAAAGAGAAAAAAAAAAAAATCAAAGAATTCAGCACTTAAATGCTACTAAGGGCTTTGAGGAAAGAGGTCTGGGGACCCTACTGAGGGCAGTTCGTGGCACTGAGGAGGATAGTGAGGGACAAGCATAGCTCTGCAGTCTCTAGAGTTTCCACAAGGGCAGCACCTCTTGGGCCGGGACAGAGGGATGGATAGGCTCACTGTCACATTCTATATTCTAAAGGCACGCCTACATTCTCTTTTGGATGAAGGAGTTGATTCCCAGTTTAGTACATACACGCAAGTAATGGTTAGTTTGTCCTGAGTTAATCCTTCCAGTCCACACACCCTGGAGGAGTCCAAGGTTGGTATCAGCACAGGCCCTTAATCCCAGCACTGGGGAAGCAGAGACCAGCTAGCTCTGTAAGTTTGAGGCCAGCCTGGTCTACATGGCTGAGTTGAAGGCCAGCCTGAGCTACATAGTGAGACTGACCCTGCCTTAAAATAAACAGTAAGACAAAACAACCAACAACCAACCAACCAACCAGACAAAGTAACATCAAATAAGCATCACCTGTACCTGAGCCTGGATAACCACAGTCGGACTGCAGGGGATGAGAGAGGCAAAGCCATCACAGGGTTGTAGAAATGTGGCTGACCACCTCATCCACGGGGCTGGGGTGAGTGCTGCAGTGACGATCGCTCCCATAACTCCTTGCCTGCTGACTGAAGATAAGATGGAAGACAGATTTTTTTAAAAAACTTTTTCTTCTTGATTGTGCGGACCTGCATCTGTCAGCACGTGCTTGTATGGTGATCAGAAGTCAGCTTGTGAAAGTTGGTTCTCTCCTCATGTATGAGTTTCATGCACTGAACTCAGGTGGTCAAGCTTGGCCACAAACTCTTACCTGCTCAGCCATCTTGCTGTCTTCTCTCTGAATACACAGCAGTTTAAGAGTTAACCTGTCTCTGCTCGTTGGCTTCTGAAATGACAGGCAGCATGAAACCAACCCCAGCTTCACAGTTTGAGCTGTGGCTTAGAGCTGGCTGCCAGGAGCTGGAGTGTGGCTCCCACGGTCCTGAGCAGTGAGGTAGCCATTATCCAGCACCTGACCTTCGTCAAACACATGAGGAGTCCATGACCTGACTTGTTCCCAGGAATGCTGGCCCCTTGCTGTACACAGGCATTTCAGTGTTGCCAAGGACCAAGAAACAGATCCATTAAAATACAAAACAGAGAGCTGGAGAGATGGCTCAGTGGTTAAGAGCACTGACTGTTCTTCCAGAGGTCCTGAGTTCAATTCCCAGCAACCACATGGTGGCTCACAACCATCTGTAATGGGATCCAATGCCCTCTTCTGGTGTGTTCAAAGACAGCTACAGTGTACTCACATACATTAAATAAACAAATCAAAAAAAAAAAAAAAAAAAAAAAAGAATACAAAGCTGGGCAGTGGTGGTGCACGCCTTTAGTCCCAGCACTTGGGAGGCAGAGGCAGGCGGATTTCTGAGTTCGAGGCCAGCTTGGTCTACAGAGTAAGTTCCAGGACAGGCAGGGAACTTACTCAGAGAAACCCTGTCTCAAAAAACAAACAAACAAACAAACAAGAGTCTAGGCCAGCACATGGCTGGTCAGCAGGAACTTGGGAGTGGGCACGAGAAATACTGAGAAAGAAAGCTAGGGACCAAACTCATGTGTGGCAGTCACCTTTGTGGTGGCTGCTGGCTGTGTAGACCTTTCCTTTGAAAAGGTAGCAATATGCCCCAAGTTCCCTCTGTCTAGGTGGGGATGAGGAATTAGAAATCAAGGCGTATCTAGGAAAGGCAGGACAGTGGCTGGAGGGAAGTGTGTTTCCCTAATCTATACCCCGAGACCATGGGTTGGAGAAGTCACCTTCTGGTACCCACAGCCAGCATACCCCAAAGCTTGAACTTCAAGCTGACCATAGCTTGACCTAGGAGGGAAGATCCACTAGCCACTGCCCGGAGTACCAAGCTGCCACCCTATAGCACACATACCTGCTGTACTCACTTACTCTGGAGCCTTAAGTTCAAATCTAATTGTGCCTGGCCATCATGAAGGGTACAAGGACCAGGCTCTGCTGGGTGCTTCTCCTGGATCATGTTTGTCCGAATGTACTTTCTGTGCCATGCAAAATGATCTGTCTCCATGTGTGTGGTTCAATGGTATTTAGCAGCGCACAGTAGGTGCACAGGGTGGTGTGCCCAACACCTCTGTCTAGTTCTAGTGCATTTTCAACACTCTGGAAAGGAAGTTACACCTGGGGCAGAGGCATGGCTCGCTTGGCAGAGTGCTTCCTAGCATGCACAAAGCCATGGGTCCCATCCCCATTATCACATCAGTTGAACATGTGACTGTAATCCCAGCACTCCAGAGGGAGAGAGAGGTAGGGAGAGCATAAGAGGTCATCCTCAGTTATATAGGAAGTCTGAGGCTAGCCTGGCTACAAGATACCCTGTCAATAAAGGAACAAGAGGAAAAACAAGAACAATATAAATGAGGGGGGGGAGGGGAGAGGGGGGAGAGGGAAAGAAAGCCTTACTCACATATCCAGTCATGCCTGTGTGTCTTGTGTCTTCTCTCAGTGCCTGGAGCCCCTCTACCCCACCGTCTGTGTGGACTGGCTTATTCTGTTTTATTTATTTATTTATTCTTATTTGTTTTGTTTTTTATGCAAATGGAACCACTTACTAAGTGGCCTCTTGAGTCTGGCTCCTACCACTAAGCACCATATTTTGAAGGTTTACCCACACTGCGGTAGATGTTAGTGTGTCACCCCTGATTTGTCTTAGTCAGTGTTCTATGGCTGTGAAGAGACAGCATGACCACAGCAACTCTAATAAAAGAAAGCATTTAACTGGGTCTTGCTTAAAGTTTCAGAGTCCATCACAGGTGGACACAGTACCACAGAAGGAGCTGAGAGTTCTACATCTGGAACAGCAGGCAGCAGGAAGAGAGAGTGCTGTTGGGCATGGCCTGGGTTTCAACTTCAGAGCCCACCTCCAGTGACACGCTTCCTCCACAAGGCCACACCCACTAATCCTTTCAAATAGTGTAACTCTCTGGTGACCAAGTACTCAAATCTATGAACCTATGGGTGTCATTTTTATTCAAACCACCACAGTATTTTTTTGTGGCTGAGTAATATTCCAGTGTGTGGGACTACACTGTCTGTCATCTATTGATGGATGTTCTACTCATTTATCCACACACTGACTCCACAAATACATGTATTGATGTGGTTTCTGTTTGAAGGTTGAAGGAATGGAGGCTTTCTAAGGCCAGGTAGCATGCTGGTGATGGTTTCACAGTAAACCAATCCTGTCTGTCCCTGAGGCCCCAGAACCTGTTCCTTTTCTTCTAGAAGTCTTTAGAGGACCATTTGCTGGGCACAGCCTTGTGTACCAGCTCCTTGAAGATACTGGGCTTAAGCCAGGTGTGATGGTATATGCCCAGTCTGAGACTGAACTCACAGAGATCTGCTTGCCTCTGCCTCCCCAGTGCTGGGGTCAAAAGTGTGAGCCACTACTCACTAGCCCTGGCTGTCCTGGAATTCACTCTGTAGACCAGGCTGGCCTCGAACTCAGAAATCCGCCTGCCTCTGCCTCCCAAGTGCTGGGATTAAAGGTGTGCGCCACCACTGCCCGGCTTGTTTTTTTTTTTTTGTTTTTTTTTTAAAGTACAAACAAAACCACATTATGTACATGTATGAAAAAGTTATGGAGCTGGCGGGCGGGCGTCGAGGCTCAATGGGTAAGAGTACTTACTGCTTTTGCATCCACATACTGATGCACAGCTATCCTTAACTCCAGTTCCAGCCCTCTCCTGACTCCCTGGGTACCAGGCACACATGTGGTATACATGCATATATGCAGGCAAAATGCTGATACACAGAAAAATAAAATTTTAAAAACTATACAGGCAGCAGCAACCTTTAAGAATTATTTATTTTTATTTTACGTGCATTGGTGATTTGAATGCATGCATGTCTGGGTGAGGGTGTCAGATTCCCTAGAACAGGAGTTAGAGACGGGCAGTTGTGAGCTGCTATGTGGGTATTGAACTTGGGTCCTCTGGAAGAGCAGACTCTTAACTGCTGAGCCATCTCTCCAGACCCATGGATATATTTTAAAATATGAAATGCTATATTACCACCCCCTGTTTTGGTGGCTATTAGTTGAGACAATGTCTTACTACATAGCCCTGGCTGTCCCAGAACTCCCTGTGTTGACCAGACTGGCCTTCAACTTACAGAAGTCCGCCTGCGTCTGATTCCTGAGTGCTGGGATTAGAGGCGTGTGCTATCACATCTGGCTGAAACTCAGTATTATGTATAATGAATGCATGCTAATAAAACATTAAATTAAAAATACCTGGCCTGGCATGTGTCCTCATTCTTTGTGGCTCCAATGTGGTACACAGTAGGTGCCATATAAATGATCCAATCTTGACGTATATAGCACCCACTAGATTCTAGTGGATCCCATGATGGAGCTTGGAGGCAGCTGGGTCCACAGTTAGGGTGCAAGGCAGTGCTGCATGTATGCTTGGGAGTGGAAAGAAGCATGTACATGAGGGAGTGGGGGAAGGGCCAGGACACCCCTCCTCTGCAGAGAAAATGTTCACTCTTCAATAAATGGGGTAGGGTGTTGGGGGAGGGGACAGCCACTTCGCAGGTCAGTTATCACTGGTTTTAGCTGGGACAATAAAATTTTATGAGCTATTAAATACTCCTAAACCTCCTCTAACATATAAACCTGACTGTCTGTGATCACCCAGAAAGAAAAGCAGGTTCCATGGGAGAAGGTTCACATTCCACTCCAACGGGTCCCGGGAGTGAAACCTTGAACCTGCTTTGGTGGCCGATGAGAAGGCACTGTCTCCGCATAGCCTTGAGTTTGACTGTGGCTGAACAGTGCCTCACCTCTGAACCTTGTAAAGGCTTCTGCTTCCAATCGTGGCTCCAGGGCAGTGAGGTGAGTGTGGAGCCCAGGCCAGCACTGCCCACCAGCACCATGGCAAGAGGTCCACATGCCCTGAGGGCCAAAGGAAGGTGGAATATGTGTGGTAAAGTCAGGGCTGGCTCTGAGAGGTGGGCCAAGGAGACCCTGAGCTGGAGGTAGTTGTGCTCTTCTCTGTAGCTGAGGTTGGCTGCCTTTGGAGATGGGTGAAATTGTCTTTGACGTTCACAGACAAGGCGCAGGTTTAAGAAGAGCCTGGCCATCCAGACTGGGCTGCCCTGTGCCATCTGGGCCAGGCAGGTGCTTGGCCGACTTGAAGTGTTCTGAGTTGGCATTCTGAGGCATAGGGTCAAGCCATCCTAAGGTGGGACACTCAGCAGAGAATGGTCCAACAGGGGCTCTTAGGAGTGGCAGACCCCCTGTAGAGGGTGGTTCCTGACATATTTAGAGTCCCAGCTTTCTGAAGTGGCTGGGGAAGTCCAAGCCACTATGGCTACACTTAAGGCCCTGGGGCTGGAGCTGGACGATTAGGCTGAGAAGGTCAGAGCAGGTCTGAGGTAGGAGATGGTACCCTGCAGGACAGTGGGGGACATGGGGGCATAGTCTGGCTCTTGTCCAGACCAAGGAGGATTTACATGACTAGGAACACATCTGAGGCTTGGGGTGTGGTCCTGGCTGGGTCTCTGCATCTCACCCAAGTTTTCTCACCTGTGAAATGGGTGACAGGACCCATTTCTAGGCGGGATCCAGGACATAGGTGTGCTAAGGTCCTGGGTAGTTTGTGTTCCAAGAAGTGTGTGATGGGAGAACATCACAGAAGACCACCAGTGGGGAGAGGTGGCAATGACAGGGAGTGGCTGGGGCTGCTTTTGTCTTCTGGGGGAGGAGAAAGCAAAGAGAGAGGCCAGGATAGCCAGTTGGGCCTGGAGCAGAGGTTCAGACCCTCCTGTCCTAGGACCAGCTTTTATGTAAAGGAACTGAGGAGTCCAACTGCCCACAGGAGCCTGCGCTCGAAGAGTAGCCAGGCCCCCATAGTCATCTAGGTGGGTACAGATTTGGGACCTTTTGCCTTCCTTGAGACGGACCAGTGACACCCTAGTACTCCTCTGGAATGATGACAGATCCAGATTGGAGCCAATCCCAAGTATAAATCTCCCTGCTGTCAGCCTCTGCTCCATAATCATCCTGTCCCCTAAACCCAAGGCGCTCTGGCTTGTAGCTGAGGCAGCCGGGGTGGCAGGGACTGGGAGGCCTGGGTCTGACAACCATGTATCTGCAGGGCTGGCGCCGGAATTTAAAACCATTGCAACAGAACCATTGGGCAATTCCTGTGGGAACGCTGTCTGCCGGGAGAACTGCAGTGGGGACACTTCCTGGTCATGTTTATGTGGCTGGCTTTAATCTCCCAAAGTCCTGGAGCGTGTATGTCCTCCTGGCTGGCTTCCACAGCACACTGGACACTGTCCCCCCTGAGTGTGTGGCTCCAGGCTGCCCAGTGCCTACAGGGACGGGTCAGTTTGGATTTGAGGGGCACTTGGGGTGTCATCCTGCTGTGTGAGGACTGGTGTGTCAGACGCCAGTTAGTCTGTGTGACTGTCTGCCTGGCTATAGGCTGTGTGATCCACCCCCAGGCCCCTCTTTGCCCCAGGGTTGGATAACCAAAGGACACTTCAGGGTGTTGGTGGCCCTTTCTCAACCCCAGCCTTTAGAAAGAGGAGGGTCTGGCCTTCATTCTAGATCACTGGCTCCTACCCCAGCCCTGTCTCTAGGTCACCCATGTACTATTGAGAAGGGGGGGGGGGGCTGTCAATTTGACATAGCCCAGATCTACCAGGGAAAGGTGTCTCAAATGAAGGATTGGCCTGTGAGCTTGTTTTCGGGGGGTGGGGGAAGTAGGGGGGAGATTGTCTTGACTGTGAATTGATGCAGGAGGGCCAGGCCTGCTGTAGGCACCACTATTTCTAGACAGGAGGGCCTCTATAAGAAATCTAGCTGAACAAGGGTTCGTGAGTGACCCAGTTAGGAGCTTTTCTTCATGGTTTCTGCTTCAGGAACCTACCCTGCTTCCCTCAATGACAGGCATAACCTGTACGTTTAAATAAACGCTTTCCTCCCCTAAGCTGCTTTTGGCCGAAGTATTTGTGACACTAACAGAAAGGAAATTGGAACACTGATTTAGGAAATAAATTTGGGGGCTGAGTTTAGCTCAGTCCCCTCTCAATGGTGTGCATGTGTCTACACTCTGAAACATCACACCTGTGGCTGCAAGAGCTGCCTCAAAGCTCCATTTAAATAGAGGTGCAAGGCTAGAGACAAATCACCTAGGCCTTCTGGTATATGGGATGCAGGGGGGCAGAGAGGAAGATGAACTTTTTATGTGTATGATGACTGCATACTGGGATCCCTGGGAAAGTGGGTGAGGAGAAAAGAAGAGGAAGAAGAAGAAGAAGAGGAAGAAGAGGAGGAAGAGGAGGAAGAGGAGGAAGAGGAAGAGGAGGTAGAGGAAGAGGAGGTAGAGGAAGAGGAGGAAGAGGAGGAAGTGGAGGAAGAGGAGGAAGAGGAGGAGGAAGAAGAGGAGGAAGAGGAGGTAGAGGAAGAGGAGGAAGAGGAGAAAGAGGAAGAGGAGGAAGAGGAAGAGGAAGAGGAGGAAGAGGAGAAAGAGGAAGAGGAGGAAGAGGAGGAAGAGGAGGAAGAGGAGGAGGAGGAAGAGGAGGAGGAGGAGGAAGAGGAGGAGGAGGAAGAGGAGGAGGAGGAAGAGGAGGAGGAGGAAGAGGAGGAGGAGGAAGAGGAGGAGGAAGAGGAGGAAGAGAGGAGGAAGAGGAGGAAGAGGAAGAGGAGGAGGAAGAGGAAGAGGAGGAAGAGGAGGAAGAGGAGGAAGAGGAGGAAGAGGAGGAGGTGGAATCTCAGTTTTGGGAGCCACGCTGGGTTGGGTGCAGGGTGGATGATGAAGGCAGCCTCAGAATCTCCATTTCTGGATGATGGGAGTTCAAGAACCTTCCAGAGATCCTGAGCGATAGGTTCATAGGGTATTGAACCTCAGAGGGTCCTGTGGGAAATATTGGAAGCTAAGTTCTACCTATCTTTTCTGAGGGACCTCTCAACTTGGCTAGTGCCCACTGCCCCCAAAGCTTGCTCAGTGCAGTTCTCTCTGGAAAGGTGAATAAGCCAGGACTGGGCTGTGGGTAGAACCTCATGCAGCCTTGGGGCAGCCAGCCTATGCCTGCAAACTAGGGAGCAGAGGTACTGCTACCCTCACATGCCTGGGTCTTAGAAGGGATGCTGGTTAGTTGGAGAAACATGGGGTTCCTTTAGGATGACTGCCCATGTATGTTCTCATGGTGATCTTGTGAGGCAGACCGGGAGTTTGCCTAACCCACAGAACATGATGCTTAGGATCAGGGTGTGGCCCTGGCCCAGAACAGCAGAGCTCTTCTGGACAGCTGTGGTCTCTCTTCCATACCTGGGTCCCTTCTAGGCCTTATGCTTTTGTAGCCTGGGAATCCCTGGGCACTTCTGTTCTGGTCACTAGCACCTCCCCCTTTGTGGCCTCCATCTTCTCCTTCTCTCCATAGCTCCCTGGGGTGTGTGTGTCTCTGAGTACTGCCTTGCAACAGGTCCCCGTGTCTGGGTCTTTCCTACTCTACAGATCCAGTTCACTATGTAACAGGGAACAGGGACTTCTCCAGGGGTATTATGAAAATTGGGGTTCCTTCTTGGCGTTCTTAGTCTCTTTAATAAAGGAATTCAAGAATGGACTCAGAGAACTCCTCATGGCAGGGAGCAGGGAACCTTAGGAAAAGACTGAGGACACCTAAAGACGAGTCATGCTTCCAACAAAGAAATTTTAGAAGGAAATATTAATTTTTTTTTCTGAGCAGTTCAAAAAAGTGGATAGCCTTATGAAGCTGCAGGGCTGTCATCCTGTAAGCCACCATGCTCCAGGGTGAGAAGGCAAAGTACAGTCTCTCGTTAAAGGGATAATTATTTTGCTTAGCTCTGCAGCATGGCTTAAGGGGAGACTGACTTGCTAAGGTGGTTCCTTAGCTAGATCAATCCAGAACATTAAGTCTCCACCCAGGTCAGAGATCCCATCTTCTTGACCACATGAAATGGTCCATTTCCTAAATGAGCCTTTACTGCTGCTGTGTCCCTGGGGTCTCTGGGAAACCCTAGCCTAATCCGGTGGGGGGCATTCCAGTTTTTCTGGTTTGGCTAGACAGAAGATCCCCCATATGTGGACCATTGGAGAGCAGGGATAGGACGTGGTTTCCGCTGCGTTGCTGAAAGACTAAGCCAGACTTCTCCAGACAGACCCACCCCCATTCTCTACCCTTGCATCCTGGGCCTGGACTTGAGGCAGAAG
Organism: Arvicanthis niloticus; assembly: GCF_011762505.2. NCBI lineage: Eukaryota > Metazoa > Chordata > Mammalia > Rodentia > Muridae > Arvicanthis > Arvicanthis niloticus. Next base: position 4,856,487 of record NC_047659.1, read on the forward strand.
GAACTGGAGGCAGACCCAGCTGCCTTCTCTCTACTTCCTCCGGTCCAATGCCAGCTTCACTGACTTTCACAACTCTGGCCTCCTGGGAGGGAGGGCCTGCCTTTGGAAGCAGTTTCTGTCATCCTGCTCCACCCCCTGCCTTGATTCCTCCAGGCTAGACTCCTGTCCCTGTCCTTTCATCCTCCTAGGACCTAGAGGGTTTGGTAGCCGAGTCTCTCTCCCGCCTTTTTACACGGGCTTTCTTCCTGTGATAATGTGACCTTGAGCTCTTCCATCTGACCTCCTCTGATAAGGTGGTGCTTCTATAAGGGTCCCAACACAGACGCTGAGCACCCAGACCATGGAAGGATGGCCATGGACCTGGCCTCAGATGGCACAGTGGCCTCCTGTGCCTTTCCCTTCCTCCCACTGGTCTTGGGGCTTCTCTGCTTTCCTGGGAAAGGAATCAGGCTTAAGCAGGCTTTACAGGACCAGGGCCAGCATAGGGCATCAAGACAAGTCCTTACCGTGTGTCTGTCTGGCTGAGGATTTTGGGGGCAACTCAAGACATGTCATCCCTACTCTCTAATGGCTGCCTTACCGTGCTTTGCTAATGGGGAGGGGCTGCTCAATCCCTATCTTGCTCCCTCCCTTGGGATACTTCAGGAGAGGATTCACCCAGCTTACGTGATTTGAGTGGTTTTGGCTCACAGATAGCCAAAGGATCAGCTCTGTCAGGAGACCCCACCCCTATTCTCACTGTAGGAGCTAAAGGGGTGGACACCCTGGCTGCCCTGCCAGTGGCTGGCTGGCTCCGCTGCAAGTTCTACTGATATGCATTTCTCAAATGGTTCTCCTGGCTGTGCTGTCTCCTGCAGTAGCCAGTAGGTGGATGTACCTCCCAAGACTGCCCCCAATGGACTGGGCAGGGGACCAGGAACTCAGCTGTTCCATCCACCAGGCTCTCTCCAGCCACTCTAAGGACAGAGTCTACCCCTGGCTCTGAGAAGCATCCATGCTGCATAAGAAAGCATAGGCCACTGTGAACACCCACCTACCAACCTTGTCTCTGCCAAGGCCAGGTGGGGCCGAGCTCAGGTCAGGCTGGCACCAGACTGGCAGGGCTCTGATAATTTTCTGTCCCCTCTGTGTTAGGGTGCTGTCTCATAGAGTTCAGCCACCTACTGGACAAGCATTGGCTGAGTAACTACTGTGGACTCAGTCCCGTTCTAGTCTTGCTTTGATGGCAGCAGCCTCCTTCTCTCAGACCTTTGCTACACTTCCGCTCCACAGAACCGTCCCTGTCTTTACAACCTCTCTAGATTGGTTCTATGCCTCCCTGTGCTCCTTCTACTGTGTCTCTCTCCCTGCCTGGCACACTAGGAGGTGCTGCTTTTGGCCTGTCCTAGGGCAGAGGCTGCCCTGCATTGATGTCCCCAGTGCCTAGCCATATCCTTAAGTGGTTGCCTAGAGGAGCCCCAGTGGTGACTGCAGACTCCATGTAAGAGGACTCAGAGAAAACCTTGCTTCCCCTGCAGGATGGGTACAGGCAGAGGACGAGCTGAGGACAGCTCTTGTCACTGACACAGAGGTGGGCCATGAGGATTGGTTCCTAGTGCCAGGCACCTTGCCTGGCTCTAGTCCAACTGCACACGGCTGTCTGCCCATTTCACATAGCAAGGCAGCTTTGGAGGGCATGCTGTGGGGTTGACATGGTCCAGGTGGCTGAGCTGGTGTGGGGGTGGATCTTTGTAGCTAAGGCCAGCCTCTGGTATATGCTAGCTCAGGGCAAGTCCCCAAGTGGGGTGCCAAAGCCCTTGGCACCATCATTACAACTGAGATTGGTCCCAGATGAGCTGAGTCTGGCCCTGTGACAAGCACTTGCCCCTGAGGGATGCTCACCTGGCTTCTTTGGCTTCATGGCTCTTCAGACTCCTTGTCTTCAGTCACCAGGTCATTGTGCTCCTGACTCTAATTAGCTGTCAGGGGAGCAGGGTTCCTGGCACCCTTCCCACCCTAGGCTAGGGGCCCTGGAGCTCGGGCCAAGGACAACCTTAGCCTGTGCTCTGATTAGTCTTATGTCGTCCTGACCCAAGCTGGAGTCTTCTGAGAGGAGGGAACCTCAATTGAGAACATGCCTTCATAAGATAACAGCTTTAAGGGATTTTCTTAATTGGTGATTGATGGGTGAGGACCCAGCCATTGCGGGTGGTGCCATCTTTGGACTGGTGGTCCTGGTTTCTATAAGAAAGCAGGTTGAGCAAGCCCCGAAGAGCAAGCCAGTAAGCAGCACCCCTCCACGGCCTCTGCGTCAGCTCCTGCCTCCAGGTTCCTGCCCTGCTTGAGTTCCTGTCCTGATGTCCTCCAGTGGTAAAACGTTTGTGGACGTGTAAGCTAAATAAACCCTTTCTCCCCAAGTTGCTTTGGTCATGGTATTTCATCACAGCAATAGTGATCCTGACTCAGACAGCTAGATTCCAGGGAGAGCTGAGTGGAGCTGTACTCTTGTTTATAGGCTCATGTTTGCATGACCATGCCTGCACTCACATACAGCCATAGGCTTTCACTTATTGTATGTACGCACACAAGGGTAACTGTACGCATACTTCCTTGCCAGCTGATGTACACACACACATACACACCTTCTCTTACATGGGCAGATGGCACAATTACACACAGGTGTGCCCACACCCTTTGGTCCACCCAGGCAGAGCCCACCACTGTATACACACCCCTCTCCAACACAGGCCATAGCTGTCTGGCGCCCGCACACACATATGCCCAGGGCACTTTCGTTGCAGCACAGCCCCCTCTTGCAGCCCAGTGTCTCCTTTTGCAACTCTTGCATTTCCAGCCCAGTCCTTTGTATAGGCAGCTTTCAAAATACTTCAGGCTTGTTTACCAAGCTGTGTAAGAACATTTTGTCTCCTCTCCAGATAGGCCTTCCATGAGGAGCAGAAACGTGCCCAGCCTAGTACTGGGCCAGCTGTGCATTTGCCAATAGTGCCCCTGGCCTCTTAAAGGGCCAGCTGGGCACACCTCAGAAAAAGACAGTGGGGCTTGGACAGAGGCCATCTGGCCATCCCTTGCCATCCCAATGGCTCTTGGCTCCTCACACTAGGTCCCTTGTAAGATGAAGCATTAAAGGACCAGAGCCTGGGAACTCGCCTGGAAGATGTTCATGAGAGTGGGCTATAAAGGGAATCGCTGGCCATAAAGGGAATCATTACAGTGTCAGAGGTTAGAGTTCATGTGAGGTATAGACTGTGCCAGGGAGGTATGCCAGTTCTACCCTGTAGCCCCTTGGGTTGGTGGTAAACAGAGTATCATAGAAGATACTGTGGTATTCTGGCCATGCCATCCTGGCACTTCGGCCCAGGTCCAGGGCTCTGGATTTGCTGGGAAGGCCAGCCACTCAGTAGAGTCAGAGTGCTCCTAGAAGTTCCCTTTGGCTGGCATTTTTGGGCGGTGGTCTTTGCCTTGTTTCTGACCTCTTCCTGAGGTCACCCTCTGCCCAGCAGCTCCTCCAGGTTTGAGCCATTTTAGGCACTGTTCTTGGATCTTCAGTGCCCTCTGTGGCCAGCCTAATATGAGTGTCCCCAACCTTTTCTTTTCCCTCTACTCTCAGTTTTCCCTAGCCTGCCACCTGCCTAGCTCATGGCCTCAGCCTCTGACCCGGGACATGAAATAAGCAAAGGGTGGAACCACCCCACTCCTCTGAGCTTGGAGTATGCCAGGCACACAGAAGGAAGATGGAAAAGCAAAGCCAACCCCAGAGGTCAAGGTCGAGTAGGGAAACATGCACATTGTCTACGTGCCTGGTAGTAATGAGTAGCCTGGTACCCAGGATAGTAAAGGAAAAGTAACCAAAGAGAGATTCTTCCTCGTGAGAGAACTCTTTTATGCTGTGTGAGAGAGGGTCCTTGAACCCAGGCTAGCAGGGGCAGGGGAAAATGCAACTGAGGCTTCTGCTAAAAGTCTTGCCTAAAGCATCCGTGTGAGGGGACCGCTGAGGACCTGCAGTTCTGAGAAGAAGGCTGTGGGGCAGCACAGTGGCAGAGCGAGGGTTAGAGGCTGCGACAGATCAGAGGCAGATGATGCTAAGCTCCCTGAAACCTCAGAGCCCAGGGCTGTGCTGTGGATGATCTTAGGGGCTTGGACCTGGATGTTTGAGCAGATGGAAGCTGTCCTTGCAGCTTTGCTGGGGACTATGGGAACCCTGAATACCCATCCCCCCAAGATGCACACTCTAAAGGCGAGCAGGGACTGCTCAGGGGCTGTGGAACCAGTACCAGAGTCCGGCAACCCAGCAGCACTTCAGGGGGTCTGGGTTGCTCAGTCACTGGGAAGGGGAGGATCTTGCTTCATTATAGACCCCTGGGTCCTACCCAGCCCTGCTTCCAGGTTGTGGAGGTGCTTCTAAGTCTCTGTCCCCTTCTGAGAAGGCAGGGGAGAGAGTGTGGGGTCACAAGTTATGTAGTTAGGGAAGACTGGTTGGACCCCTTCTTCCAAGTCTGTTGGGATTGGGGTGGTGACTGGGTTCCTCACATCCATGGCTGTGGGAGGTGCTTTGGTGCCTCACTTGAGAATGGGGACTACCTGATCTAAAAGCCTTCCTCAACTCCTCACCCACTGCCACAGTCTCTCCACAGGCCAGACTGGCCTGACCAGGTTGTAGGCAGACTTGGTCCTCTGACAGGAATGCAAAGCAGTTGGTGGGTGCTGGTGTTCTAACATCCTTCTGCTCAGTTTCTACTTGGATGCTAGGTCTAGACACCAGACTGGCCTGTGGCCAAACGTGGGAACAGGGAGGTCACGTCCACCTCACTCAGAAGGCCCCAGTGAGTTGAAAGGGAGGCTCCAGAATCATCAAGACTGACAAAACATAGAAAAAGCCAGTGGGCTAAATCACAGGAAACCCCTCACGAGGGCTGCATGTAATGGACAGAGCATGCTCCAGAAGAGCCTGCACTCTCCAAATGCTGGAAGAGATGGGTGCTGAAATGACCCAAGGAGGATCAGGGCTCTTGCGGCCTGGGGCTTTTGAGCCTTAGAGTTTCCTCCCAGCTCTTCACTCCCTTTCACTCAGAGAACGTCATTCTCTTTGTAATGAGCTGTCTCTGTTTCTGCCACCATCCACACATGCCCAGTCCAATTCTTTGTTCTGGGACAAAAGACCCCGGAAATCACAGTGGAGGCTCTGGAGGTGCCCTCTGAACTCTAATCCATGCCTACATGCCTATAACACTGCAGTCCACACTGGCAGTTGAATAGCGTGTGCCCTGGTGTGCCCTGCTTGAAGCCCCCAGCCTTGTGGCCCCCTTATGTCATATAGATATACAGGCCATGGGCTTAGGGACTAGAGACCCTTCTCTTCCCATCCAGCGGCTCAGGACCACAAAAAAGCTGTGTTTCTTGCCCCCCCTTCTCTCTAGCACTTTCAGCTCTGATGTTCTGAGTCATTCATCTGGCCAAGCTGGTCTTGGCCCCCATATCATCTGCCCTCTGGTTACATACAGAGAGCATCATTATGCCTTCCTTTTATCCCATGGTCCCGTGGCTCCTCTTAGGACAGTTACAGCTCTCAGGTCCCCTACAGGCTAGAAAAGCTCTGGACAATCCAAGACCCCCCTTCTGCTTCCTTAGCTGTAGCTGGGCTACTGTAGGTTTACATGACCCTGCCAGGCTCTATCTCATTCCCTGGCCTCACACTGCCCTTCAGCAGGGACCAGCTCTCTCTGGCCTCCCTACCTTGCCTGTCCAGCCTGAGAACAGGTCAATGCCTGAACCTCTTGGAGCCTTCCATGCTCACTCTTCGTGGTAGAAGCTGGGGATGTGGTAGGAGTGCTTACCCCATATATACCAGACCCTGGGGTTTCATGTCCATGTCCACATAAAACCAAATGGTGGAACATGTTTGTAATCCCAGCTCTTGGGAGGTAGGAACATGAGACTAAGTTCAACGTCACCCCTGGTTACACAGCAAATTTGAGATCAGCCTGGGCTTCAGGAGACCCTACCTCCAAAAAAAAAAAAGGCAAATTTGACTTTATGGTGTAATTCTGGCATGAGTGTCTTTGGGGACCAACCTATACCCTCCTTTTCTGCCCTGTTGCTGATGGCTGCTGATCTGGCCATGGCCATAGACGCAGCACAGTGTGGACACAGATCAGCTACAAGCTTTGTGAACTTACACTGATGGCCTCTTTCTTGTACCATGAGAATGGAAACAGAGGCTCCCAGGGTGACTGTCACATGTGCATACTAGGACACCACTGACAATTGTCATTATGGTTCTTATTTATGGATAGAGGAACCAGTGACTGTCTCTCTGTCCACAGGAGGGAGAGAGAGATGGACATACAAAGTGCACCCGAGAGGACAGGGTCTGCCTCTGTTTCCCCAAGGGAAGAGGCTGGGCTCCTGGCAGCCTGGGAGGGACAAGAGCTTGCACAGGAAGTGGGTAGGGATTGTGTGGGGTGGGGCTTATGGGACAGTGCTGGCTCATACAGACCACTCCTCCCGCAACGATCTTCACTCCTGCACTGCTCAGATGCCCTCTTGTTGCCACCTGACCCAAGCCTCTTTCTACAGCTGTCCAGGTGCCTTCCTAGGACACAAGGCCCTGAGTAGAGGCCAAGGTACAGATTTAGGAAGCGAGTTTCTTGTAGAGCCTGGAGAAAACGGGAGAACGGAGGGGCATTCCAGTCTGTTCTACTGGCCCTGTGAGGAATGAGGTTTCAACCAAGACAAGGTGCTGTTCATAGACTTTCCAGGTCTGGCTTGCCCTGAGAGCGCTCAAGGGCCACAGGGCAAGGTGCTGGCTACCTGGAGGATGGTCTAGGAGACAGCAGAAAGACACTGACTCCCTCACAGAACCCATACACCTAACCTGCCCTTCTCAGCTTCCTTGGATTACTCACCCCTGGCTCTGCCTCTTCTAGTGCCTCCCCCTATGACCTTATAGCATCAGAGGACAGGCAATGGCCCGTCTTACTCCCCTCCCCTCCCCACACCTCTGGGGAATTCGATGCTCCTATGTTTTGCAGGCACCCTCCTCATTCCTCTTCCCTGGCGTACTTGCTGCGGGTAAACCTTGGTTACCAACACCCTGAGCCCTGTAATGCTCAGCTCTATGCCTGCCCTGCTCCCACGCTCCTGTTTTCTTCCTGCTTAGCCCACTCTGCCTTCCCTACACGGTGCAGCTCATCTGTTGTGGCCCAGAATCCCCCAGTTCCATCTATAGAGAGGTGGCCTTCCCTTCTCTAGGCACAGGCTTGGAACCCAGCATTTGCCCCTCTGTTGTGCCTCTGCGCCTTAGCAAGTCTGTGGTCATAGAACCCTTGGGGCTGGTCGTCATGCCTGGCACTGTGACTGTGCTGTGGCCAGGACGGGATGCCCATCTTTCCAGTGTCTGGGGATTACGCAGGGCCTGTTCAATGGCCTTTTCAGGCCTGTTTGTTTCCGTTCCTATGGCAGTACTGTGGGTGGGGTGCTCCCTGGCAGCCTTGGCTCCCCACTCCTGAGTTGTAACTTTCCTCTCTGGGGCCCTCGTCTCATTGCTCCACCACCCTCTTTTGTGTCTAGGCTTGGGCTGGAGTCAGGGGCTGCCTAAGTTCCCCCAAGGAAACAGTGCAAGCACTGTTCTTTCCTTTATCTGCATACCCTGGCTGACAGCCCAGGTCGCCCCAGCATCATGCTGCCCCTGCCTGCTTTCTGAAAGCCCCCTTCAAGCACTTGGCTAAAGCTCCATCATAGAGCAAGATCCAGAACCCAGACTTGACTAGGGCGCTGGAAGTACTCTTTCCCCAAGGGAGTTCTGTCAACTTGACATACTCTAGAATCGACTGGGACGTGAGTCTCAGTGAGGGAAATTTTTTCAGATCAGATTGACCTGTTGCTTCTGTTGGGGATTATCTCAATTAAATTAACTGAGGTTGGAAGATCTGCCTACCATGGGTGGCAACATTCCTTAGAGAATGCAGGATTTCATGGTTTGCTGCTCTTGATCATTCTGGATGTAATGTGACCAGTTCTTTCAAGCTCCTGAGGCTGCGCCTTCTCTGCTGTGATGGACTGTAATCTGGAATTGTGTGCTAAAGCAAACCCTTTCTCCCTTAAGTTGCGTTTGACAGGGTATTTTACCACAGCAATAGAAATGAATAAAATTAAGATCTCTCTCTCTCTCTCTCTCTCTCTCTCTCTCTCTCTCTCTCTCTCTCACACACACACACACACACACACACACGGCACTTCTCTGAAGCTCTGGAATCCCCCCATAAAATTTGTAAAGAAGTGTAGTGGGACCAGTGATCCTAGTCTATAACTGGGCGGCCATCTTGGCCTGCCTAAAGAAGGCTGTTAGCTTTCTAGCTGGCTTGGGCTCTACCAGGGGTGCAATAGATGTGAGAATAGGTGCCAGGAGGTCTAGGGGCATCTTGTTGGTGCCAACAGAGATACCTTCCAGCTTATTTATCCTCTGAGGCACCAGGTCCCTGTGATGGGGGAGTTGGGGTGTGTAGTGATTGGGTTGAGGCCGTCAAGGACAGGGGATCCTTGTGACCTTTTGAATAGTTTAATGTTTCCTAACCTTGAGGTTGGTTTCATTTTTAGACCTTGGGTAATGAGGTTATTGTGGCCATTGGATAGGCAGGTAAGGCAGGACCAGGGAGGCAGGACAGAGGCAAGATCTGATACCCCAGCAGACACAGGAGAGGGCTCAGGCTCTGGGGCTGAGTCACTTTCCAGCACCTTCGGCCAACTTGGCTGCACAGTTCCTGGCTGTGGCTTTGCCCAGAGGCTGTCAGATGTCCAGAACATACTCAGGGCCTGGGGAGTCCCTTCAGAGCTCTGACTGGGAACTGGAGTTGGCGCCTATGTTCCTTTTCCTCAGCACATTTCTCCTGAATTTTCACACCCATGAGAGATGGCAGCAGAAAGTGTTCCTCCCCTCCCCTCCTCTCCCCTCCCCTCCCCTCCTCTCCCCTCCCCTCCCCTCCCTTCTCCTCCCCTCCCCTCCCTTCTCCTCCCCTCCCCTCCCCTCCCTTCTCCTACCCTCTCCTCCCTTCTCCTCCCTTCTCCCTTTCTTCCCCTTTCTTTTCTCTTCCCTTTCCTTCCCTTTTCTTCCCTTCCTTCTCTGAGACAGTCTCAGGGATTGCAGGCTGACTTATCACTATGTAGCTAAGGATGCCCTGGGACTTCGGTCCACATCCCAAGTGCTGGGATTACAGGCCTGTATCACTATATCCAATGTATGTGGTACTGGAGGTAGAACCTAGGCTTTTTGCATGTTGGGCAAGCACCCTCCCAACTGAGACACATCCTCGGCCTTCTTCAGTATCTTTCTAATTGATCACAGAACTCAATGATGGGCTACCATTCCAGGCTTGAAGGGCCTCTTGAGTCTTTCCAAAAGGCAGGAAGCCAAACACCAAGCCAGGAGAAGCCAAGGAAACGTCCCAGACCTTAGTTTTCCCACTATATTCACCCCAGGGTCTCCTGAACTCGAGACTGGAAGGAGGTGGGCACTCACACCAAGGCACTTCTGCTGTACCCATTTCTAAGATGGTAAGCAGGAGTCCCACTCTGGCTTCTGCTTCTGCTTGTCTCAGATTAGGGGGAACTGGCTAAATAAAGCTATTGCTGGGGACACACAGCCAGCAGAGCTGCTTTTGGCAGGCCTGATGAGATAGCCCCCCGGGGAGGGGTTCAGCCTTCTCTGGATCGGTGCGTGTTGGGCTGTTCTCTCTCTTCCAGGACTTGCAGGCCAGTCTGCCATGGCTTTGACCCTCAGGTATGTAGTCAAAGCTATGCTGACACTTCTGGCTCTCTTCTTTGCAGACAGCCTGGAGGTAGAGGAGAATCAGAGGGACCAGAACAGGAAGAACCCTGTCCTTTCCCAGCCGTGGGCCCTAAGCAATGTCTTCTCTCACTTCCTTCCCTAAAGCAGAGATTCCTAACTCCCTAATGCTGGAACCCTTTAATACAGTTCCTCATGTTGTGGAGACCCCTAGCCATGTGGCTACTTCATAACTGTAATTTTGCTGCTGTTATAAGTCATAATGCAAATATTGGATATGCAACTCCTGTGACAGAGTTGTTTGCGGCCTCCAAGGGGGTCATGGCCCACAGTTTGAGAACTGTTGCCTTAAAACAAAATGGAGAGAAAATAGACCCTGTGTGTAGAGCTGGCCCCTTCATGGGGCAGGCTACTGTCTATCACCTAAAGTAATTAAATGTCCCTTCCTATATTGGGGTGTATAGCCATTCATGCTTGTGGAGCCCTGGAGCCTCAGCAACTTTCCCCATGGACATGTCTGTCTCCCTGTCTACTTGTTTTTAACTTTTTATTGATTCTTTGTGAGTTTAACATCATGTCTTCCGGTCCCTCTCATCTCCCTGCCCCTTGTATCTGTTCTTTGGCCTTCAACTTTCCCACTCCCTCAAAATAAAACACACACTCTCTCTCTCTCTCTCTCTCTCTCTCTCTCTCTCTCTCACACACACACACACTCTCTCTCTCTCTCTCACACACACACACACACGCACACACACACAAATAAAGCACAGAAAAATATCTCATCATGGAACCTGTGCAATGTCACAGTGTGTTCCCCAGGATATCCCTCTGTCCACACATCTTCACTTGCAAATGTTCATTGAGGCAATGAATCATTGGTCTGCTTTGAAATCTCTGGCTTCAGAGACATCATCATTATTGGATCCTCACGGGGACTCCTCCCAGTTACCCTGTTTTTGCTTTGGGATATGCCTGGTTTAACACAACAGCACTGTCTGTTTAAGTATCTGTGGCTTTTTCCTGTGCTGTTTGGAAGCAGATGCTTGGCGAGGCTGCAAAGGTTCCTTTGGGGGTTAAGTCATTGGTGGGGATTAGCTCAGGTTCCCGTGTGCTCCCTCAGGGTGGGCAGAACCAGGAGTCAGTGGGCAGAGGGAGGGAATTCCTCAGGAGAATGTGGTCACTGAATGAGGCAAAGCAGCAGGGTCTGATTCCCACAGTGCCCTCTTCAGAGAGGTTATCTATGTCATACCATGTGGAGAAAAATGGTTTAGGTACTCACTGTGTGCTTGGCATAAACTGAGTTGGTGGTTCGGAAATGCCCAGGTTTTGGGCTTCTCTGGAGAGGAGAGGAGGCGCTTACCTAGAAAGGCCCTGGTCAGCACAGTGATGTGCTCTCCTGATGTGATGGGACAAGAGGGAGGTGTCACCTCTTTGGTCCTCTTCCTAAGAGCCCATCACTCTGGGTTAGCCAGAGACATGCCAAATGAAGCCCAACTGAGAAAGTTCTACAAATATCTGGCTCAAAAATGGTCAACGTTGTCAATGGGAAGCCTGAGAAACTCCCCAGCCAAGGGGAGCCCACAGGATCGGAGAGCGAACTGTGCCAAGGTGGGAAATGACACTTGTGAAGAGCAGTGTCATCTGAATCTAGTGCAGGCTTCAGCTCCTGACCACACCGATGGGTCAGTGGGACAGATGAGCCACAAGAATGACTGGATCAGTGGTTTCCAACCTGTGGGCTGCAGCCCCACCAGAAACCCCGTACATCAGACATTCACATTATAATTCACATCAGCGGCAAAATTACAGTTACGAAGGAGCAACAGAAACAATTCTATGGTTGGGGGTCACCGCGACATGAGGAACTGTACTAAAGGACCCAGCACTAAGAAGGTTGAGAACCACAACTCTGGATGGAGGCCGTTGGGAAAAGAGGATCTGTCCGTAGTATTTTTTGTATTTTGATATAATCTTAAACAATTTAATGATATTACGTTTATGAGTAGAAAGAGGTTTCTAGGATGTGATGATTAAGTTTCATCATCAGCTAGATCGGATTGAAAACACTCAGGGGAGAGAACACCTGGGCACACACCTGTGAGCATTTCCAGACTGGATTAGCTGAAAAGGGAAGGCTGTCCCCAAGTGTGGGCGAGACCTTCCCAGCCGCTGGAATCCTGGGATGAAGGAAGTGGGAAAAGGAGAAATCTAGGAGGCTGAGATGGCGCAAAGGTAAAGAGAGCTTCTTGCCCTCCTAGAGGAGCACAGTTCGGCTTCCAGCTCCATGTGTTGACTCACAGCTCTGTCTAACTTCCACTCCAGGGTCCCATGAGCTTACACATACAAAGACACATAATAAAGCTAAAAACAAGCCATAAGGAAAAGAAGAGAGCTGAAAGGTTTGGTGTGGCACTGGGACTTCAAGAAGGGCTCTGAGTAGGACCCCTGGAGACTAAGGAGATTTCTAAAGAGTTCTCAATGTCACAGACAGACAGACTCAGGGGCAGCAACATGGTGGGGGCTCCAAGGAGTCAGGCCCCAGCAATGGGGACAGAAAGAATGGTGGGGGCTCCAAGGAGAGGAATCAGAGGCATGGGGCAGAAGTAGAGGGTCTTCTTCCACCTCTCTGAGGATGGCGAGGTTTCCAGGCCTGCAGCCTGGCTCCCAGATTCTCAGGCAAGGGGGTGAGGAGCGGGATGGGTGGCCACCAATAACCCTTTTGGTGTAAACTCACTTCCCAGGTGAGAGACCCTGAGGAAGTCAGTGGGCTAGGGTGTCTCTGGGTGTGAAAGGAGAAAGGCTGCTGCACGTATTGTGGCCGGAGTAGCTGGGTTCTAACATTGCATCCTTACAAAAGCCAGCTAAGAGCCACAATTCATCTCCTGCCTCCTGATAAGCCCAGATGTAAGCAGAGCAGGCAGCTTCTGGCTTCTGCTGCTATACCCCACCCACTATGATGGAGTCACAATAAACCCTCCCACCCTCCAGTTGCCTCGTGTGTGTTTTATCATCGGGTTATAAAAGTGAACTAGCACAGGTGCCCAGGCACAGTTTGGGTCTTCCTTTCACACTTGTCCTCTGTAATCAGAAAGGGCCCCTCATAGGAAGACAAAGGTCTGCATTGGCCCAGGGTAGTGGAGGAGAGAGGGCCCCTGAGGATCCCATGAAGACACTTCCCCTTGATTCTCAAAAGTGCCATGGCTCTTGTTTCCTGGAAGTTCTGTCTTCTAGAGGAAGCTTGCAACCAAGAAGGGCATCTTTGTCTTCCTGGTGTGTGCCTAAGTGTGAGGAGAGGCACAGGCAAGGGGCTTGTGGTATTGCTGTGCCCTGGGAATAAAAGCCATCTGCTGGAGCTAGATCACAGCAGGAAGCTAGGTCGAGACCTGCTTCCTCAGTCTCTCCACCTTCCACCCTGGCCAGGGCCTTGTGCTGGCAGAATGTATCCAGGACCTGAAGTGGGGACCCCGTGATATCCAAGCAGAGTGGGAAAAGGGCACAGACAAATATGAGACCATGCAGGCATGCTCCGCCACCGAGCCCTCTTACGATAGAGGTCGACATCAAAGTTAAGTCACACTTTGATTAGCGAGGGGCCTGAGATTTTAGCCTAGTGCTCATGCCTCCTCTAGCCTGGAGAATCTGTTTGTTTTGGTCATAGACCTCTTTGAGGATCCAATGAAAGCCACAGATCTTCCTGCAAAAATAGGCAGATGAACACAGCCACTCCCCTGCATTGGTGGAGTGAGGACTCAAATAGCCACAAATCAGGAACATGCACAGACTCGATTTCATGTTGCCATTTCCTAAACAGCACAGCCTGGTGGCCACGCTGTGCCCATCTGTCTTGGTACTGTGTGTGACTGAGATTTACTTAGAGTACGTGTGGGTGGGGCCTGCAGAGACGCTCAGCTGTTAAAAGTGCATACTACTCCTGCAGAGGACCAGAGCCTGGTCCTTAGCACCTACACCATTTGGTTCACAGCCTCCTGTACTCCAACTCCACAGTGTCTAGCATCCTCTTCTGGACTCTGAATGAAGTGTACTTGTATGCGCACACCCACGCACACACACACATCCATACACATAACCTAAGAGTAAAACAGGATCTGGAGAGATGAGTCAATGGTGAGAGCTTCTGCTGTGCTTGCAGAGAATGTGGGTTTGGTTCCCAGCATCCACATGACAACTCACAACTGTCTCTATCAATCTGTGTCCAATCAGAGGACTGGACATCTTCTTCTGGCCTCTGTGTACACCAGATATTTATGTGGTACATAGAGATACATTCAGGCAAACACTTATACATATAAAAAAAAAACCCAAAAATTTAAAAACTTATTAGTCAGTGGTGACACACACCTTTAATCTTGGCAGGTGGATCTCTGAGTTCTGAGGTCTATCTACAGAGCAAGTTCCAGGACAACCAGGGCTACACAGAGAAACTCCATCTCAAAAAAGTTATTAAAAATACTAGTCTAAAATAGAAGATATGCTAGATAAACTGTAACATGACACCAGCCAGTGACCATCGCTCCCAGTGGTGATGTGGAGCTTTCAGACCCAAGATGTGAAGCTACCAATCCAAGCCAGAGATAGAGTTCTGAAAGATGTCACCTGGCTAGATGTGGTGGTTCAGGCCTTTAATTCTATCACTTGGGATGCAGAGGCAGGGGGGTATCTACGAGTTCCAAGACAGCTGAAACTATATAGTTCTGTAACAAACAAGCAAACAAGATGTCACCTGGGATGAATTTCATGAGGCTGTGTCACAGTTTGAATATGACATCCTCCCATTTCCACCCTGTCCCCCACCCCTTATCCCCATCCTCACCCCATGAACCCCCATTCGCACCCCCACCAGATCTCCAATCCCCCATCCCCATCCCCTACCCCCACCACACCCACCACTATACCCCCACTCTCCTTACCCTTCACACCCTACCTCCTGACCCCCACTCCCACCCCCTACCCCCACCACATCCCCCAACACACCCCCACAGTCTCCCTATTTCCCACCCCCACACCACCAACCTTGACCCCTCACTCCCCACTCTCACCCCCCCCATTCCGAACCCCTCCACTCCCTCCCCCCACATCTCATTCTACCACTCACGCCCTAGTCACCCACAGTTGTATGTTTGGACATTGGTTCCTGGTTAGTGGTGCTGTTTGGAAAGATAGAATCTTAAGAGGTGAAGCCTCCGGGAAAAAGTGAGTCACTGGGGTTGGGCCTTGAAGTTTGCTAGTCTGGCTTCACTTCCTGTGCATTCTCTGCCTTCTGACTGCTGATACCATGTGTCCATGGTGGTTCTGAAGCAACTGTAGAGCAGGGGACCTTCTAAGGAAACACACATTACCTCGTCAAAGGATCATTATCCTTCTCATCCCTTCTGCATGGTGTCAGGTGACTCTGACTGTCTGTGGGATGACTCTCTGCTAGGCAGTGACCAGCACGACTGGATTGAGTCTTTTATTTTGGGTAGTTGGAATGTTAGGTCTCCACAATAGTCTCTTGACCAAAAGCATTTCTTTTCTTCTTTTTTGAAAGATTTAAAATTTATTCTTCTCCCGTACAATACAGGCCCCCTTCCTTCACTCCTCCCACCTCCCCCCTTTCCCTATCCACTGCTCCTCTGTTTCCCTTCAGAAAAGAGCAGGTCTCTCAGTGATATAAACTGAACATCCAAAAGCATTTCTTAATGGGCTTCGGCAGAGCCTTGATGGGTTACTGTAACTGGATCCCCTTGAACTGTGAGCCAGGGTAAAACCTTCCTTCCTTCTTTAACTTGCTTCGTTCAGGTATTTTGTTGAAGCAACAAGGAGAGTAACTAACACAGGTTAAAACTGAGTTTTAGATCTATTGGGGTAGTCCAAAGGGAACATGAAAAATCCTGACAAAGAAGGTGAACATTGCTCTTGAACAGGAAGCTAGGCCAGCCTAAGACAGCTACTGTTTTACCTGAGGTCGCACAATGCAGCATCCCCCCCTCCCCCCATCATAGTTTAGGACTCACTGTGCTCTGTGCTGTGCTCTGTGCTGGAATGCCTGAGGGGATTTACCAGGAAACAGGTCCAGCTATAACCTCAAAAAGTATTGCAAGGGGAAGGCCAGGACCAAGGGAAGCAGCAAACAGACCCACCAGCCTTGCCGTGGGAGTTCCCACACAAACCTGCAAAGTAGCCACGCTGGGGAATCCGCATCTTAGCAGAGAGTTCCAGGAGACGCCTGGAATCTACAAGTAGGAAGTTGAGAGTTGATAAGTGTGGACACTGAAATGGAGATCTGATCTGAATAGCCGGCTAGAGGAGATTTTAGCGAGCGCGGGGAGGAGCCCCACGGGCTATTGCACAGCAGCTCCGGTGGGATGTGCAGAGAGGGATGGAGTCCAGGGATTAACACGATGGCCAGCAAGGGCTGCAGTCATGAGGGAAGATACAGTGAAAGGGTGGGCAAGAAGCTCAATATTTTCTTTTACTATTTAGCCCTGGCTGGTCTGGATGTGCTACTTAGACAAGGATAGCCTTGAGCTTACAGAGATCGCCCTACCTCTGTCTCTTGGGTGTGGGTTTTCTTTTTCTTTTTCTTTTTCTTTTCTTTTCTTTTCTTTCTTTTTTTTTTTTTTTTTTTGGTTTTTCGAGACAGGGTTTCTCTGTTAGCCTTGGCTGTCCTGGAACTCACTCTGTAGACCAGGCTGGCCTCGAACTCAGAAATCCATCTGCCTCTGCCTCCCAAGTGCTGGGATTAAAGGCATGTGCCACCACTGCCCGGCTGGGTGCTGGGTTTTCTAAGCCATCTCCCCAACTCTAAGAATATGGTTTCTTTATTATTATTTTAATTTTATGTGTATTTTGCCTGCGCATATGTATGGGTACCACATACTGTTAGAAGAGACACCCATGATGGGTACAATTGCTTATGTATTTTAGAGTTTGGGTAGAAGTTCAAGTGTAAGGACTAGGAATTGGAGGGCTACTGCTGTCACCAGAGGATGGGGACCAAGTATCAAACAGACCCAAGTGAGACGCACTGTGCTCAAAATCAGCAAGCTAAAGACAAAGGACATACTTAAAATCATTATGGTGTGTGTGTGAACATGTGTGAGCATGTGTGAACATGTGTGAGCAGCTGCCCAGGGAAGCCAGAAATGAGCATTGGTCCCTTGGAGTTATGCCCTGTGTGGGTTCTGTGACTTAAACTCTGTTCCTCTGATAAAACAGTAACCACTCTCAACTGCTGAGCCATCTCTTTAGCCCCCACAGCAAAGAAACTTGAGAGTGGCCAGGCTGTGGTGGCGCACGCCTTTAATCGCAGCACTCTAGAGGCCGAGACAGAAAGATCTCTGAGTTAGAGGCCAGCCTGGTCTACAGAGTGAGTTCCAGGACAGCCAGGGCTACGCAGAAAAACCCTGTCTGAAAAACTAAAGGTCTTGAAATCGGTGTGAGAGATGCTGGCAGATAGCTCAGTGGGTGAGGCGCTGGTCGTTGGCCTCGCAGCTTGAGTTAAAGCCCCGGGGTCTGCAGGGTAGGAGGAGGGAATATATAGCTTGTTCTCTATAGCTTGTTCCCAGATGTGCAGTGGCATATGCCCACCTCCCAATATAAAATGCAACAAAAATGAATTTGCTTGTGTGTTCCTGTGTGTGTGTGTGTGTGTGTGTGTGTGTGTGTGTGTGTGTCTGTCTGTCTGTCTGTCTGTGAGCTGCCCTATCTGGCTGCTAGGAACCAGACTTGGATCCCACTGAGACATTTCTCTAGCTTAAAAAAAAATTTATTTTAAATGATGAGAGAAGCAGTAAGTCGTATGCAAGGGACCCTCAGAACAGTCAACAGTGGTAGAAGCAGGGTGGCTGACATCATCAAAGGCTGAAGGCAAAGCCTGCCCAACAAGACCTTGGTATCTAACAAAAGCTGTACTTCAAAAATGCAGAATGTAAGGTCAGTTGTGGTGGTGGATCTTTGTGAGTGCTAGGCCAGCTTAGACTACATTGTAAGACCCAGTTTCCAACAGCAAACAAACAAAGCACAGCAACAAAACACAAAGCAAAACAAAAATGAAAAGTTAAAGATTTTCTTAGATAAGCAAAGAAACAGGGGTTGGATAGAGGGATCAGCAGGTAAGAGAGCTTGTGTTCACCCCCAGAATCCACTGAGAAGTTGAGTGTGCCTAGAAACTCAGTTCTGTGGTGGAGAAGGAGACACCAGGTCCCCTGGGGCTTGCTGGTCTATCTAGCTCAAGTCAATGTGAAACCTGACTCAGAAGATAAGAGAGTAAGAAGGCAGGACACCATCTTTCTCCTTCAGTCTCCAGACACCCACATGCATCTGTTCTCTCTCTCTCTCTCTCTCTCTCTCTCTCTCTCTCTCTCTCTCTGTCTCTCTCTCTCTCTCTCCCTCCTTCCCTCCCTCCTTCCCTCCCTCTCTCCCTCTCTTCCTCTCTCCCTCTCTCTTTCTCTCCCTCTCTCCCTCTCCCTCTCCCTTCCCCTCCCCCCTCACACACACACCATCAAGAAAACATTTTCTGGTCGGGCAGTGGTGGCGCACGCCTTTAATCCCAGCACTTGGGAGGCAGAGGCAGGCGGATTTCTGAGTTCGAGACCAGCCTGGTCTACAGAGTGAGTTCCAGGACAGCCAAGGCTACACAGAGAAACCCTGTCTCGAAAAAACAAAACAAAACAAAACAAAACAAACAAACAAACAAACAAAAAAAAGAAAACATTTTTTGTTACCAGACCTGCCCTGAAAACAAATATTTTAGAAAGTAAATACCTGAGGCAGAAACTCAGCTCCAGTGTGTAGATAAAGAACTCTGGGAACAGTCACTATACAGCACAGATACCTTTTTAGTCTCTCTCTCTCTCTCTCTCTCTCTCTCTCTCTCTCTCTCTCTCTCTCTGGTGCGTCTTATTTAAAAGACATTTCCATAAAGTTCAAGTTACAAGTCCAGGTTGATGGGGTTCCAGCTTATAAAAGTGTGATTTGGGAGGCAGGAGCAGGGTAGAAGTTGGAAGGTATACCTGCAGAGGCTGGGAATACTACTTAAATTAGGTCAGTGTTATTTGCAATTAGATTGTTTACAAAATATAAAATGTAACCCCTAAAGCACCACAAGAAAAGAACTAAAATACATATGATAAGAGAAATTACACTGAAACTCAAATAGTTCACTAAATGTACCTACTTGTGCAAAATGTGCAGCCATGAAGGATCTGAGGAACAAAAGTTACAGAAAACAAATGTTAAAAATGTGATAGATGTTTGTCTTTTTAAAATGAGTAACTATATTAGTGTGAACAGATCAAACCTTCAATTAAAAGGCAGACGCTAGAAGACTAATGGAAACGACATAACATAACTATACACTGACTATAAGACCGACTCATTTACAGCCACACGCTCCAATAGGTTGAAGGTGACAGAAGAAAAAATATATTTCTGTCAGCTGTGGTGGTGCATCCTTGTAATCCCAGCATTTGGGAGTCTGAGAAAGAGGAACACACATTTCAGGCAAACCTGGGCTACCTAGCAAGTCTGAAGACTACCTGACAACAAAATGGGGGAAAGGACAGATATTTCTTGGACGGGAGGGGTGGGTCCGTGGTTAAGAGGACTCTCTGCTCCGGGAAAGGAGCTAGGTTTGTTGCTAGCAGTCATCTGTTGGTTCACAACCAACTGTAATTCAAGTTCCAGGGCCTCTGACAGATCTCGGATTCCTGCATGCCTGTGATCCACATCCATATACCCAGGCACTCAAATGTGCAAATAAATACATAATTTTTTTTAAAGGATAGTTAATGCAAACATTCAACAGAGAGACAGTGTGACAATATTAAATCAGTTAAAATAGTGTTTAGTAGAAAAGTTGTAATTATAGACAAGGAAAGGAAATATGGAATAATAAGAGGATTGATCCCAGAATAGCTATCATAAACATGTATGCACCTGATAACGGAGTCCTAAAATAATAAGGCAAAAACAGAGAAGAAAGAGATAATGCAATTAGAGGAGGGGAAACTTAAGATGTCAATTTTCAATAATGGGACAAGTGCCACAACTGAAAAAGAAACCTGACAGGGAAATAATTCCCACAATCCAGCCTGCCCAGCAGAGGTCTGCTCTAGTTTGCTCTCTATTGCTGTGATAAAACACTGCCCAAAAGCCCAAGGAAGCAACTAAAAGGGTTTCTTTGGCTTATTCTTCCTTGACACAGTCCATCAGTAGGGAAACCAGGATAGGAACTGAATCAGAGACCATAGAGGAGGCTGCTTGCTGGCCTGCTCAGCCTGCTTTCTTAGAGCACCCAGGAGCACCTGCGCAGGAGCGGCACAGTGCACAGTGGGGTGGGTTTTCCTACAGCAACCATTAAGAAGATGCCCACAGACTTTCCCACAGGTCATTCTGATGGGGTGTTTTCTCAGTTGAGGTCTTCCCTTCCCAGATGACTCCATCTTGTATCAAGTCAACAAACTAACTAGCACATGGCTGCATCTGCAAGTGCACAGTACTTGGAATTCTTTTTGTTTGTTTGTTTGTTTGTTTCGAGACAGGGTTTCTCTGTGTAGTCCTGGCTGTCCTGGAACTCACTCTGTAGACCAGGCTGGCCTCGAACTCAGAAATCCACCTGCCTCTGCCTCTGCCTCCCAAGTGCTGGGATTAAAGGCGTGCGCCACCACTGCCCGTCTGGAATTCTTTTCCAGTACTTGGCATAGTGTCCGAACAGACAGAAGTTAGGGTGTAGACCATGTCCCAATACTTTCAAAAAGACTACAATTGTACTGGTCCATTCTCTGATCATAATGGGATATACATATCTGTGGCTGGCTTAGAAGCTAATAGCCCTAGGGAATTTGGAAAACTCACTGATCTGCAGAAATGAAAAGCTCTCTCAAGCAACCAATGGGGAAGAAGAAAATGCTTTGAGGAGAATGGAAATGATGGCAGGACGTCCAGACATTAAGGGATGCAGAAAAGGCAGTGATTGGATGCACATTCAGCCCCGAGAAGGAAGGATGGAGCTGGTGGCCAGCCTTGTGGGTAAAAAGGCTTGCTGTGCAACCATGTGGACCTAAGTTCAAATCTTCAGCCCTCATGTAAAAAGCCAGTAGAGACTGCACACTCCTGTAACCCTAGTGCTATGAGGTGGGGTGTGGAGACAGGAGGATCGCTGGGGCTTGCTGGCTACCAGCCTGGCTCCAGGTTCAGTGAGAGACCCTGTCTCAAGGGAATGGGGTGGAGAGTAACAGAGCAGAACAGGTTATGTTTGTATCTGGCCTCTGCATGTGTGTGTGTGGGCACACCTATCTGCACACACGCACACACGCACACACGCACACACGCACACACACACACAGCAATCATCTAACTTCTTACCTTAAGAAACTAGAAAAAAGCTAACCCTGTAACAAAGACACTGTCATGGTCATTTCACGTGCATGGCCAGAAGCTTCAGGCTTTGCAAAGGACAGCCCTGTGGAGGAGGCCCAGCTGATGATTCTATGGCAACTCTGCTTAAAGCTGGGCCATCTTTCCTAGGACAGTATTAGGAACTGCTGTGCTCCGTAGGCACTGCCCTCAGCCCAGAAGCCGAGGAGGAAATGAACATTTGTATCTTATTCTTCACAGCTCCCGGCTCTGTGGTCCAGGCACCAGGTCTCCACAGGGGAGCATGTACTTCAGGGGACAGCACAAGTGCCCCATTGAGCATCAGCCCAAGTGGCCATGCTGGGAGGAGCCCTCATCCAAAGGCATCCAGTGGCTAGTGGCACACTGATGGGTAAAAAAGACTAGCTTTAATACCAGGTGGTCCGTGGTATCTCTTGCTGTGTGCTTGTCCCACTGGGATGTCAGCTGTGGTATTATTTTCCTTGTTGTTGGGACCGAATACCCAGCAAAAGCAACATAAGGAGGAATAGTTTATTTTGGCCCAAGGTTTGAGAGTTCAGTTCACCACAGTGGTAGGTCACAGTGGCCACAGTGGGATGCAGTTGGATACATTGTAGCTGGGGCTCCGCTGGTTTTTTCCTTACTCATTTCGGGATTCCAGACCATTGAATGGTGTCACTGAAATCCAGGGTAAAATTTCCTCCTCTCTTAAAGCTCTCTAGAAACACCCTAAAGACACGCCCAGAGGTGTGTGACTCTTACATGAGTCCAAACCCTGTCAAGCTGATGATCACCACAAGGCAAAGCAGTAACCACAGCCAGGGAAGTACATAGCGACTCAAAGACTCAAAGCTCCCAGTGTGAGGCGGGCAGAAAGTTGATTGGGCCAATGGAGGGCGCTAGGCTAGAAAAGGAGCCCAGCTAGGAAGGAGGATGGTCCCTGGGCAGCGTTGAAAGGCCATGCATGAAGCATGAGCATTCTAGGTAGGATTGTGGAGAATCTGTGTCACACTTGTCAGCTCTGTTGGAACACTTGTCCCAGCACAAGAGGTGTCAGGAGAGATGAAGTCCTAGAGGTGTCTTTGTTGTCTGGACATCTGCCAAGATCATCTCTGTATAGGGCCACCTGCAAACTGGTAACAAGTAACCAACAGGAAACAAACAGACACCTCACCTGGGGACTTTACAAATGAGATTTTAACGTAAGTATAGGCATATTTGCTCTGCCAAGGGCGCTGTGAAGGCATTGCCACTTGGGCCCCAGGGGCACGTCGCCACTCCTCTGGGAAGGCTTCAGACTTTGGCAGCTTTTAGCATCCTGAGGATACAGGGCAGCCTCACTGCTTGGATGCTGAGTGCACTAAGACTGATTGGCCACCTTGGAAAACTGGTTAGTGTTATTTATAAAGTTGGAAATGCATGTTCCCAGAGGTCTGCTCTCCTATTGCCCAGTAATACACAGACACGACAGAATTGCTGTGGCCTAAAGCTGCTAGAGGAGACAGAGACACCTTAGTGTCTCCTTAGCTGCAGTGGAACAAATGTGGAACTGAAAGCAGCTGCCTAAGGCCCTCAGACCACTGTTGTGGGTGACCAGGTGGGTTTGCCTCACCCCGGTGGGCTGACGGTCAGTGCCACCCAAGCAAG
This sequence comes from Arvicanthis niloticus, assembly GCF_011762505.2. Classification (NCBI taxonomy): domain Eukaryota; kingdom Metazoa; phylum Chordata; class Mammalia; order Rodentia; family Muridae; genus Arvicanthis; species Arvicanthis niloticus. The sequence continues at coordinate 4,879,291 of NC_047659.1, forward strand.
CACACGTGTGCTAACCCTGCATATCTCTCCTTAGACCCAATCTCATCTAAGTGGACAGCTGATGGAAGAGGCTGGCCCTCGGACTCGCTCTGTCTACTGACCTGGGTGGGGGAAGGCTGGCTGAGTTGCTGGGCTTCGGGGTGAGGGCTGGTGAGCAGCGCCCCGGTCCAGTTGGAGGGTCTGAAGCTGATGCTCGCTCAGCTTTCCATCTCACAGACTATTGTAGAATCCACCTCTTTGGGGGAGAGAGTAAAAGGCATCTCTGAGGAAAGGAGCAGGGGGCAGGTGACCCCTTCTTGCCTCTCCCTGATTGTCATTGTAGAGTCATTAGTGTATGTCTGAGCCAGGAGTGGACCCTTAGCACCTTCTTCAGTTACTCTTCTCCTTAATTAATGAATTTAAATGTCTTGTTTCAGTTTTTTTTAATATGCATGAATGTTTTCTATGTATGTATGTATGTATGTATGTATGTATGTACACCATGTGTATGCCTGGTGTCTATGGGGTTGGAAGAGGGCACTGTATTCCCTTGTGTTACAGATGGATGTGAGCCTCTGTGTAGGTGACTGGGAATTGAACAGCAAGAGCAACAAGTACTCCTAACCACTGAGCCATTTCCCTGCTCCCTGGCATCCTTTCTTTTTAAATAAGCTGAGCAATTAAAGTAGAAGATTCTAGTTCCTGGGGGACACAAGTGGCTGGACACCACCTGCAGAGCCACCCAGCCCAGAGTGTCACCTGCTGGGGAGATGGAGGGAGTCTCCATTAGCCCCAGCATTGCACTGGGATGTTCTGTTTCTCACTCTAGCTTCCTATCCCAGGGACCTCTGACTATGGGTTTTGGACGCCCACTGTTCTTCACTTCTCTGTCAGTCTCTCCTCGTAGATTCTGGGTCTTCGGGTTTAATAGCCACAGAGTGGGTTGATGACGGCTGTCAGGGTCCTTGTGGGTCCTTCCCATGTCTGCTGTGTCACAGTCAGTGAGGCTGTGGGCCCCAGCTTCAAGTCTTCCATGGCAAATAACACATCAATGAGAATGCAGCGCTTAGGGAAGTTGACGGGGATTATGTTTGTGCATTGGGTGGAAGGAGTTTCTCTAACTTTAATTATAATTTAAGAGTAAACCCCACCTCTTCTGCTGTGTGTAATTACTTCTTTGCAGTCTCCTAGCCACCCCCTTACATTGCCTCCTGCATGCTGTGAGCAATTAATTTGTAGGGTGTAATTGGCTAAAACGATATTTAAAGTAATTTGGTCTGATGTCACTTTTAAGGGGGGGCTCGAGGATGTGACTCTAGAAAGACCCATTTTACAGCCCGTTGGTACCCTCAGCTCCTGAACCCTTTGCTTTGTCAGATGTACAGGGGTTTCCAGTGGGTCTAGGGCAGTGGAGGCAACAGGGGACTCACTGTCCTTATCTGCAGGAGGCAGGGGCACGTTCATCCGTTCCTTACTGTATCAGGGCGGCAAGCATGCGGCAGGATACTCAGAAGGCTGAAGGACCAAGCTGGAGCGGCTGAACAACAACAACTTCTTCTTCTTCTTCTTCTTCTTCTTCTTCTTCTTCTTCTTCTTCTTCTTCTTCTTCTTCTTCTTCTTCTTCTTCTTCTTCTTCTTCTTCCTCTTCCTCTTCCTCTTCCTCTTCCTCTTCCTCTTCTTCTTCTTCTTCTTCTTCTCTTTCTCCTCCTCCTCCTTCTTCATCTCCTTATTCTTTTCTGTTACTCTGAGGCCAATGCTGGACAGGTTCATTAAGTAGAATCCAGGAAGGTGGGATTGGAATAGGGAGGTAACTGTGTGTATTCACCGTGTGTATATGTGTCTGTTCGTGTGTATAAATATGTGAGGAAGCCAGAGGACAACCTGGGGTGTTGTTCTTCAGATGCTGTCTACTTTTTAAAAAATTCAATTTGTGTGTGTGTGTGTGTGTGTGTGTGTGTTTATGCTTCCACCATGTGGGTCCCAGGAATTGAAACCAGGTCCTCAGGTTCTGCAGCAAGCACCTTCACTCACTGAGCCATCTTTCTACCACTACCACTACTACCTTGTTTTCTGAGACAAGGTCTGTCACGGGGCTAGGGTTTTTAGATTAGGTTAGGCTTGGTGGCCAGTGAGCTCTGTGAATCCTCCTGTCTCTGCCTCCCTGCCACTGGGATTATAGATGCTCACTGTCGCGCTTGGCTTTTTAAAAAACGTGAGTTCTAAAGATCAAATTCTGGCTCTTGTGATTGCCAGTGAGCTCTTTATTGACTGAGCTGTCGGTGGGGAGGCTCAGAGACCAGGGCTGGGCTGTACTGAATCTAGGCCTTTGGAAGAAGGTGGGGACACAGGGACATTCAGGAGAGGTAAGGCCAAGTGTGGGAGGTCTGAAAGTCAGGGTGAGGCCTGTCCTTCAGGGCCCAGCTGTCTGTCCCACGCTGGGATGGAGGGAGGCTGCTGAGGACTGCCGTGGACCGAGATCTGCACGGGGCTTGACCTGGGCCAGAGAGGTTTGTTCTGCAACGGCCATCCTTTTGTGATGCTCTGGTCCACACTTCCCTTGGGGTGAGTGTGGCGGCCCTGCCTGTGTACAGGCAGCTTCTAGCCTCTAGAATCTAGAGGGACCGTGTCCATGTGTCTTCTGAAGAGAGCCTGAGAAAAGAGTCTGGACTGAAAATCAATTTCCTAAAGCTGAAATCAATAGCAATAACTAATATTAATACTGATGACCCTGCTACATTGCTCTGTGTTGCTGGGTAGGGAGTGTTTCTGAGACTGGCGGGCAGTGGGGGCAGGGGCTGTACCCTGCAACCTGGCATGCAGAGACACTGGGTGTTTCACCTGGCTAAGTGCCTGCACAGCTTTCTCCTCCTGTTTGGGTGAGCTTGTTTATTAGTTTGTTTATCTATTTATTTGAATTCCAAGGTCTGGTTTCCCACCTAGATTCACAGATGGCAGAGGTCATGCCCGCATGGGTGTTGGCATCAGCCATAGCTCTGGGTTTGCAATCTCAGCCTCCCAAGCGTAGGTACCTGGAAGGGAGGGTGTGATGCCCTTGGGCCAGCAAGGTCTAAAAGTGTTGGCTTTGGCCAGGGGGAAATGTGGGCAACTACCAGGGCAGGGACAGGGACTGAGCAGAGATTGGCTGTCCTACAGGAAGTGGGCATCTGGTTCTGCCCAACACTCTGTGTCTGGCCTAGGATTTGGAGGGCTCTCTCTGTTGGGGGTTGCCTGGGCTTTGTCAGAATCTGTGGGGACAGGAGCCCAGAGGCAGAAAGAGGATGCCTGGGTAGCAAATCTTTCCACTGGTGGGGGGGAGGAGGGGTCTTCCCCCAAGTAATGGTTTATTGGAATTTTTCAGGTGTATAATACGGCAGAAGGATGTGGGGGAGAGATTGCCAGGGCTTTCCCCAGGCTAGGCATTTAGGAGACTAAGCCGGGAGCCCTGAAGACCTGTCTGCCTCCCACAGCTCCCCAGCTCACTGTGCACCCAAAGCCATGCTTTAGACCCCAAGGGGCCTAGAGAAAGCTGAACAAGGTTTATTGAAGGGCGAGGTGTTTTCCCAGAGAACATTTTAAGGATAAGTTGGGGGGTCTGGAGGGCAGTGAAGTGGTAAAGTGCTTGGTTAGCAAGCTTAAGGCCCTGTGCTCTGTCTTCAACACCACGAAGAAGCCTAGGGGTAGGGGTGGGGCAAGGTAAGAATTGTTGTTGAGACTGGGTCTTAGAGAATAGCTCTGGCTGGCCTGGAAATCATTATATAGATCAGGCTGGCCTCAAATTAACAGAGATCCGCCTGTCTTTATATCCTGAGTACTAGGTTTGAGGTATGCATTACTACACCAGACTTTCCAGTTGGAAACACTTATGCAATGTTACAGGCATGGGTACAAAGTTAGACACCTGGATATATCTGGCAGTTTGAAAAAATACACACATCAAAGCCTGACTTAGCGAGGCACTCCTTTATTCCAGAACTAGGAAGATAGAGGAAAGGCAGACCTGTGTAAACTGAAGGCCATACTGAATAGTGTGTTCCAAAGCGTCAGAGCTACATAGTCAGACTTTGTCTCAAAACAAAAACCAAAAGCATATCCAAACAGAACTGAAGCGTGGACCTGGAAGAAAAAGTTAAGGACTACTGTAGACAGAGGGGAACAGAGACGGACCTTCTCAGTTGTTTTCAGAGTTGATGTCTGTCATTGGTCACTGTCTTAATTTCTTTGCCCATTGCTGTGATGAAACTCTGACAAAAAACAATTTAAGGGAGGGAGGGCTTATCCTGAACCATAGTTCTAGGATACATTCCATCACAGTGAGGAATTCAGGGTAGCACCTGAAGCAGCTGGTCACATCACATCCACAATCTGGAAGCAGAAAGAGATGAATGCAGGTGGCTGCTCAGCTCCCTTTCTCCACTTACACAGTCTAGGATCCCAGCCAGGGAGTGGTGCCGCCCATGGTGGACAGGTCCTCCAGCCAGGGAGTGGTGCCGCCCATGGTGGACAGGTCCTCCAGCCAGGGAGTGGTGCCGCCCATGGTGGACAGGTCCTCCAGCCAGGGAGTGGTGCCGCCCATGGTGGACAGGTCCTCCAGCCAGGGAGTGGTGCCGCCCATGGTGGACAGGTCCTCCAGCCAGGGAGTGGTGCTGCCCAGGTGGAAAGATCCTCTAGCCAGGGAGTGGTGCTGCCCAGGTGGAAAGATCCTCTAGCCAGGGAGTGGTGCCGCCCATGGTGGACAGGTCCTCCAGCCAGGAAGTGGTGCTACTGTAATCTTCCCACCTCAATTATCCCAATCAAGATGATCCCTTACAGGCATTCCCAGAAATGGGTAACACATGAGATTCCAGATTTTGTCAGGTTGACAATGACCACTAATCATTATGATCACTTAAGAAAGGAGAGAATGCCTGGCAGTGGTGGCGCACGCCTTTAATCCCAGCACTTGGGAGACAGAGGCAGGCAGATTTCTGAGTTCGAGGCCAGCCTGGTCTACAGAGTGAGTTTCAGGACAGCCAGGGCTATAAAGAGAAACCCTGTCTCCAAAAACAAAAAAACAAAAACAACAACAAAAGAACGGAAGAGAACAACACGGGTTTTGTGGAGTTTGCCCCAAAATGGGAGAGCTCAGGACCCTCAGGAGGACTAACTTTTCTGGTGTCAACGTCCCAAATTAATTTGTTATATTTTTGTTTACAAACAGAAGAGCGTCTTCTGTTGGGGGTGTGTTTCCTTTGCAGGTCCTCAGCTAAAGTTCAGCCTTGTGTTTACAAGGCAGTTGGCCGAGTACAGAGCTGGCTAAGCAAAGGCATATTTTTTTGACAGGGAATCCTGTCTGGAGTTCACCCACAAAGCAGGCTCTGAGGGGTGGGACCTTGCTTTCCATAACATCCTCAGGCCGACCTACTAATCCAGGCATCACGTGCCCTGACTACCACTGTCACATAAATTCATGCATCAGAGGATGTGTGTGGTTGTTCCCTCTGACGTTCTCCAGAAATCATGGGGGTAAAGGTGGAGGCCACAGCCTCACTTGGGTGCTGCAGGGTGGGGACTCAGGATGAACCAGAGCTGGGATGTGTCCCCAGGCAGGTTCTTAACCTAGCTAAGAAAGCAGAGCTCCTGCCGGGCAGGGAGCAGGACTGGTGCAGTGCAGAGAAGAGACAGTGAGTAGCTATGCCCAGCTTAGTTGGCAGGTGGGCTACAGATGTGGGGTGACAGCTCTGATCCTGTTGGAGACACCATCTGACAGGCAGGCAGACTTGGGTTGTTCCTGTCTTCCCCCCTCACACACCATGGCTCACACTGGCCATGGGGAGGACTGTGGGGGGGCTGCTGCTCACTGCTGGGGGACGCCAGGACTGTCTTGGACAGACTTGCCTTTATACTTTCTACTGCGAGCCATAGCCATGTCCTGTGAGTGAGTTGTCTGTGAGCCCTGTGTCTCCCTACTCTGACATTCATGCACTATGATGACCAGAGGGCCAGCCCTGGGTCTCACTTCCTCAGAAAATTCTGGAAGCTTGGTAGGGAGAAAATTCACAGTCAATAGGCTGTGGATCTGAACCCTACATACAAACACAACTTGTACCCTGAACTGTGTGGCTAAAATAGGTGGGTGGGGTACAGAGGACAGCAGGAAACCCTGCTTTCTAGGACCCCGTATCTTGGGCCCCCTGAACACATTTTGAGGACTCAGAGGACAGGAGGCTTAAAGCTGGGCCCTGACTGTGCTTCTGACTGGCGCCATGAGGTGCCACATGGTAGTGTCTTTCTGTCTCGTGTTACATCTGTGATATAAACGCTGGGGACTGTAGTGTCTGGGGCTAGCCTGGGCATAAGTGTTAACTCCTTGGTTCTGGGCACAGCCAGCTCAGTGTTTGCTGTTGATCCATTCTGATCTGGAACCCAGCTTGGCTTCTGCTAAGGCTGTCCCTTGCCTGTGTCCCCTTGGCTAGCTACCCACTGGGTCCTTGTTTACTCTGCTGTCATCTGTCCCTACCTAAGCAAACAGACAGAGGAGGGAGAGATAGATAGATAGATAGATAGATAGAGAGAGAGAGAGAGAGAGAGAGAGAGAATATAAGACTTCTCTAATGGTGGCCAAAGGTGAAGGGACTCTCACCTTACCTGCCCTGTGGGTTTATTTACTATCCCCAAATGTTTACCTGCCTCCCCCTGCCACATCCAGGCCCCAACCATCAAAGTAGCTGGAGGCCTGACACTTGGTTCCTGGAATTCTGTGGACTGGAGGTGGGGGTGGGGGTGGGGGTGGGGGTGGGAGTGGGGCAGGCTGTCCACTCTGAGAATACTTTTTGTGGAAGTGTGGGGTTAAGGTTTTAGTTCCCAGCAGCAGCTCTGGAGTCTAAGTCCCTCAGAACAAGCCCTGTTGGTCTTTGAATCTAAAAGGACTTCAAGAGCTGGCGTGGGTTAACTAACATTCGAGACAGCTGCTGGGGGTAGAGCCCTATCCTGGCAAGTGGGCATGGTTTGCTCAAACTCAGTGAGCCAGGTCGTTCTCTTGCTTAAAGAGAACAGAGGAGAGGGGCTTCCTGCTGACAGGGGATTGCTACCACACACCGGACAGAAACTGTAAATACCCACGAGGCTTGGTGTCCAGCCCCAAACTTACTCCTTCCTGCGACTCTTCACACACTTAGTTCCCCCGACTGCCTTCATCTGCAAATGTAGACAGAAACTGGGCCAAGGTGCAGTTCAAAGGGGACTCTCTGGGCCTGAGGTAATTGAAGGGCTCTTGCTCTTGTACCCCATCTTTCTGCTCCTTGAGCTATCTAGGGGATGAATTAGCTGCTGAGCTGGACCAAGATTTGGAATGAGTTCTGGATCTGGTGAGGTCTGAAGTCTTCCCCTGAGGGAGTGTTAACAGTGCTGGGAACAGGAGACCCACAGACACCTGGAAGAAGCTTCTAGAGGTGAGGGGAGTCTGTCTCATGCTGCTCCTTTGAGGTTCAGGACACTCCAAGCCTTGTCTGTACCCCTTGGCTTTCTGCAGTTCATTGGCTGGGCAGCTAATGCCTCAGGGATAACCCTCCTCAGGGTGACCTGCCCTGCTCCTGGGACAATGTAGGATAGTGTGTTATCCCTGCTGTAGCAGAAGCCCACTCTCGGGAGAGCGCTGGTTCTTTTCCTTTCCCAGCCTTTCCCTACACCAGCAATGTGTTTCCAGGTATTACCTCAGCACTGAATCCTTGTTCAGCCTAAGAGAGACAGTTATGGTTTATTCCCTAGGCACACCAGAGGGCAGGAAAGACAGGAAAACTAGCCATGGCCCACCTCTGGCTGACTTCAGCAGAGGTGGAGGTAGAGGCAGCTTTGTGAGAGACTAGAAGCAACAGTCGGAGAGAAAGCTGCTCCTGAGACCTTCATTGTATCCCCTAAGAGTCCCCAAGAGAACAGAGAACTCTCTGATATTTCCACTATGTCCCCTGAGGTCCCCACTACATCTGCCTGAGGCTCCCACTTCATCCCTTGAGATTCTTACTGCATCTCCCGAGATTCCCACTGCAGCCCCTGAGTCCTCCCCCTACTGTGTTTCCTTGAAACGTTCACTGCAACCCCTTGAGGCCGCCTGAGGTCCCCAATGCATCCCCTTGAGTCCTCCCCACTGCATCTCCCTGAAACCCCCCACCAAGTCCCCCGAGACTTCCACTGAAACCCCTGAGGCCCTCCACTGCAGGCCCTGAGACTCCCACTGCATCCAGAGACCCCTACAGTATGACATGGTAAAACTAAGACCCCTGTTCCCAGCCCTGGCTTGAGGAATTCGAAGGCCAGAGGAGATTGTGTTTGGCCTATGCCCTGTGGACTGGGGTTGGCTCCTCTGAACCGTCTTATTTGTGCAGAGTTAATGTCATGTCATTAGCAGTTGGAAGCCCCACAGGAGGTTAAACATTAAGCAGTATGTGCTGGGAAATGTGTTCTCCTGTGCCAGGGCTGATGGTCAAGGCTGTGGCCCTCAGCCTTGGCTAAGGCTTCTCTAGCACATAGGCTTTCTAAGTGACTATCATAGAAAGGAAAGGAACCAGAAGCTCCAACAGGTCCAGGAATGGACTAGTCTTGAAGAAACTCTCAAGTATCCTTGGCTGTTGAACAGGATTGGATGAGACTTTCCAAAGCTTCTAAGTCCTGGAGGCAGAGTGGGAAGCCTCCTCTCCCAAGAGCACCACTCATCCATGTGTAAGGACCTGGTGGTCTCAGGACAGCATGAGGCCTAGTAATCATCCACAAGCAGGTACCAGGCCTCATAGTAGATCTACACAGGCAAGAGAAATAGCTGGAGACCTAGGAGGGCCCTGGCAGCAACCCTGAAAAGAGGCCTTGCCATCACCTCATATGTTCCCTAAGCATAGAAAACTTAGACCCAGGGAAGGCTGGGAAGGCTCAACAAGAATCCCCAGATGAGATGATACCATAGCAGTGCATATCCAGGGCACCCCAACAGATGTGCCTAGACATGTTTCATATGTTTTTCTTTGTATTCATGTCTGTCCTCAAAGTGCAGTAACCAGTGGATGAGTTTGTGAACTCTGAGACTAGCCAAGGTGTGATAGGTGCTGAGTGAATCCTGAAGGGGTGATGGGAGACAGAGAGTTAAGTGGATGGGTGACTAGGTAATACCTGGATAGATGGATGGAGGATGGGTGGATGGATGGATGGATGGACAGAATACAGGGGGACAGGTGGATGGATGGGTGGATGGATGACAGGTGGATAGGTACATGGATGGGTGTGTGGGTAATGGTGAGCAGATGGGTAGATGAGTGAAAGGGTTGATGGGAGATCATGGATGGACTATGGAAGGATGGATGGGTAGATGGATAAGTGTGTGAGTGGCTAGTGGGTTAGATGGATAGATAACAAATGACTTGCTGGATGGGTAGGTAGATGGATAGGTGGGTGGAGGGATGCATGGAAGGATGGTTCAGAGGGAGGGAGGTTGGGTGGTAGAGAGATGATGGATGACAGGGGGAGCAGCTGGGTGAATTCATAAGTTTAGCTTAGATCTGACATTTAGTAGGAGCCACTGGGTCTCTCTGAGGGAGGAAATGTCCTATTTGATCTAGAACAAATATCATATCACCTTACACAGAGGTCAAGTCTCTGGTGGTGGTGGTGGGGTCATGATACTGTGATCCACAGGTCCTCCTCACTGCAAAGAGTAACAGTTTCTCAGAGTGCAGTTTTTGAAACCAAGTATGCAGGAGGACCTGGAGGTGCTCTAAGAATCCTTTCTAAGGAGTTCTGGAAAAATACATACACATGCGTACATATTCACAAATGCATTTTCACATATACATACATATGCACAAGCATGCGTGTGTACACACATGTACCCATGCACATACACACATATGAGAGATACACACATGTACACACATGTATGCATGAACATATACATATACACATACACAAGAGAAACACACATACATACACACACACCAGACACAAACACACACACACACACACATATACATGCATATACCACATACACACATGCACACATACATGTACATACACATACATACACACATGCACATACACATGAGAGAGACACACATACACACAGACACATACACACAGACACACACAAACACACATATAAACATGTGAGAGACGCACACATGCACACATGTACACACATACACACATGCACACACACAAACATATACACTAGATATACAGACACATACATGAAACACACACACAGAGACACATAACACACATACACATATATGTATTCATGCACATAAATACATATATGTATACGCACACATATACACACATGAGAGATAGAAACACACACACACGCAGATGACACATACAAACACATACATAGATACACATATAGACATATACAAAAGGCAGACATACAGACACACACACAAACACATGAGAAAGACACGCATACACACATACACACATACATACACAAACATACACACACAAGATGGAGAAAGAGAGGAGAGAGAGAGAGAGAGAGAGAGAGAGAGAGAGAGAGAGAGAGAGAATGAGAGAGAACTAGCCTGAGTCATCCCTCAGGCTCCAGGCTAGAGGGAGCAGTTCTCTGGTGTGCCTGCCTTCCATACTTAGGCATCTATGTTTTTGTTGGTAGAACTTTGGAGGCCTAAAGAAGGCAGACTTCCAGAAGTGGAGAGTCCGGACCACCAGGAGTGCAGCCTGCAGCCCAGGAAGGAGTACACCAAGCCTGGGTAGCAGGCACTGCGTGGAGGCCTGGCATGTGGTTCTTCCCAGATGTGAGCCACCCTGTCAATCTTACAGGACATCCCGTCCTTTGCTTCAGGACCTTCCTCTCCCTTGGTGGCCATTTCTCTGGGGGCAGATATCTTTTAGGCTCTCCAACTGACATCAGGCTAGACAAATGCCAAGGCTTCCCTGCCCTGTGGTATGGCCCATAGGAAGACAGCTGGGACCCACATGCACAGTCTCCCTGGGCAGGTTGTGGGGTGCCTCGTGTCTATGTGTATGCTTATATATGTGGGCATGAGCAGAAAGTAAGAGTCAGTTCTCTCCCTTCACCGCATGGACCTCTGGGATGGATTTAACTCAGATGGTCAGGCTTGGTAGGAGACACTTGTATCCACTGAGCCACCTTGTCATTCCCTAATAGTGTTTCTTACGGTGCTCCAGATGTCTAGCCAGATGTCAGTGTTGATGTCCTGCTTAGGGAACTTTGAGGCACCCTGGTCCTGGTCTAATAACAGAAGTGGAGAATGACCAAAGATGGCAGCTAGCCTCTTGGTGACTCTGCCCTCCAGACAGCAGTAGGGACAGAGTTTTGGATCAGGATCTAATGAGGCAGTGGGTAAGCAGGACAGGAAGTAAAGGAGGTTGGTGGCTCTGCGCTGTGGGGCTCTTCATTGCAGTCAGGTAGGAACAGCACCTCTAGAACTGAGGCTGTGTAGAGCTGAGACCTTGGTGATCCCATGTGACCCCTGAGCGTGGTCCGGCCTCAGATCCAGGACTCGAGGGGTGGCCTGAGTCAGCACAGTTTGCTTAGGTCTGCAGGGACAGAAGGAGGCCCGTGGGCCAGCCACAGCCACAGCCTCAGCCCTGCTGTACCCTAGCCTGAGACATCAGGTCCCACAGGCCTCCACATATACATGTATTTATTGTGTGTGTATGCACATATGGTATAGTGCATGTGTGGAGGTCAAACAACTTGCAGGAATTGGTTCTCTCCTTCATCATGTGGGTCCTGGAGACTGAACTATCTCACTAGGTGAAAAGACTGTACCCACTAAGCATCCTCATTGCCGTGAAGGGTCAACACGACCGAGGCAGCTCTTCTAAAGGTGAACCTTTGATCGGGGCTGGCTTGCAGTTTCAGGGGTTCAGTGCATTATCATCCTGGAGGGAAGCACGGCAGCGTGCAGGTAGACATGGTGCTGGAGAAGGAGCTGAGCGTTCCAAATCTTGATCCAAAGGCAGCTGGAAGGAGGCAATCTTCCATACTGGGTGGAGCCTAAGCACAGGGGGCCTCAAAGCCCTACACAGTGACGCACTTCCTCCAACAAGGCCACACGTCCTAATAGTGCCACTTTCTGTGGCCAAGGGATTCATTTACACACATGAATCTACGAGAGCCAAACCTATTCAAACCCCACGACCTCCATCTTTGTTGTTTGTTTGTTTTGAGTTAGGATCTCACTGGGTAGCTTTGGTTAGCCTTGAACTAGATATGCAGGCCAGACTAATCTCAAAGTCATCGAGATCTGCCTGCCTCTACAGGGATGAAAGGTGTGCTTTTTAAAAAATAAAGTTAAGCCGGGCGGTGGTGGCGCATGCCTTTAATCCCAGCACTTGGGAGGCAGAGGCAGGTGGATTTCTGAGTTCGAGGCCAGCCTGGTCTACCGAGTGAGTTCCAGGACAGCCAAAGGCTATACAGAGAAACCCTGTCTCAAAAAACCAAATAAATAAATAAATAAATAATAAAGTTAACTTATTTGCTCTTAGATTAGTTTTTATGCTGCGTGACCTGCACGGTAGATCAGCGCTTACTGAGGATATGGCACGTGTACTTACTGGCTGTGTGACTATAGGCAGCTTACCAACGTCTCTGAGCTTGACTTCTTATTTGTGAAGAGGAAATTCCTAACTCAGCTGAATTGGATTCCAGCTCAGGGTGAGGGTGAGTTGAGGGGGTGGGGCTGGGTTGCAAGTTCCCACACATTCAGAGACTTAAGAGAACACATCACCGGGTGTGGTGGCTCATACCTGTAATCCTTCCTTTTGAAAAGCAAAGGCAGGAGGCTGTGAATTGGAGGCCAGCCTGGGTTACATAGTTCCAGGCCAGTTTAGGCTACAGAGTAAGACCTTGTCTCTATAAAGAAAACAAAAATAAACAAAACAATGATAGCGCTTCAGTCCTGGAAGTCTCTGGTTCCGCAGGTGTTCCATCAGGTGGCCTCAGGGGTGTTGGCTGGGCTGGGTTCTCACCTAGATGCTCAGGTTGGGAGGCAGCTACTTCCCAGCACAAGGTGACAAGACATCTTTGCTTCAGTGTGACTCAGCGGCCCCTCCTTGTGGGCCTTCTGCCCACGGCTGAGGCTGTCATGCCAAGGCATCTTTGCTTTGCCCATACCCCACTAAATCACACTGTGTGGCGCTCTCAGCGTAGGCTGGCTCAGTGATAGCTGTTTAGAGGCCCTGTGTCCCATCCACTCACCCCTGTGTGTTTAGAGAGGCTGTCTGGCTTCTCACAGATGTCTACCTCTTGGGGATGGAGTGGACTGTGTCTTTAGAATCCTGCCCTCTGTGTAGCAGCCACAGAACTTTACAGAGGTGATGGATAGAAAATTCCCTCTAGACAGAGATCACACAGCCTGTACGGGCTGGTGTGAAAGCTCTCTAGGAGAAAGGAATATGTGCACACAAAGATGGGGTGCCTGGAGCCATAGCAGCGGGTGGGGACAGCCCTCACCTGGTCTTCCAGGCCTGTCATCACCAGAAGAGTGGCTTTCAAGCTGAGTCCTGAAAGAAGAGAAGGTGAGGCTGAGGGTGTGTTCCAAAAGGCAAGAACAATTTGTGCAAAGGCCCTGGGGCAGAAAAGGGTGTCAGGTATGGAAGGAATCCAAAGACTCTTCCTGGGACTGGGAAGGGTGAGTTGGGAAGGATAACCAAACTGGAAGGTCATCGGGGACAGCCACATGAGACTCTCAGGCCCCTATCTTTATCATAAAAGAAATGAATTGAAAAAAAAAATTCATAAACACTGTTCCCACACCAGGGGGTATACAAACCAGACCTCCGGGATAGAATCTCTCTTCCAGGGTGGTTTATCTGTGATTAACAGATAAAGTTTCTTTCTAACGCACTGAATTTAAATTAGCAAAAAGAAGATTGCAGGTGAGCCTGTAATCAGGCAAGCTTTTTTTTTCTTTTTGTCGAGACAGGGTTTCTCTTTGTAGCCATGGCTGTCCTGCTTCTGTAGACCAGGTTAGTCTCAAACTTGGAGACCTGCTTGTCTCAGTGTCCCGGGTACTAGGATTAAAGGTGTGCACTGCCACTGCCAATCAGGTAAGCATTTGGAAAGAGTCTAGGAATCAGATATTCAACAGTGGCAGACTTCCTCACCTCCTCCCCATTCTTCCTCTCTTTCTTCTCCTCGTCTCCCCTTCCCCACCCTTTCCTTCTTCCCCCCATCTTCCCCACAACTTCCTTCTTGTCCACCCCCTTCTTTCCCTTCATTCTCTTTCCCATGGACTTTGAAGAAGCAAGCATCCATCAATTCTGCAATCATAAGGAAGAGGATTCCCTACCTACCTGAGGGAGCTCGGAAGGTTTCCTCCCTACGGGAGTCTCCTGCTGAGGATGTAGCTAACCACACTGCCTTCAGCCACCCTGTGGGTAATGGGAGACACAGAAGCAAGACCCAGCCAAGCCATACCTGGACTCCTGGCCTGCAGGAAGGGGAATCAAGCATGGGACTTAGCTTGAGGTTCCGAGCTTATCCTGCTATGCCTTGTCTACCATAAGCAGACCTCCGCAGGGTTGTGTCTCTCTGGATTGCATACCGCCACACACAGCTCTGAACAAAGGCATACGACAAGCCCACCTGTGTCAAGCCTGTTTTAAACCACTTGTTACTGGAGTGGTTTTATGCAAATGAGCTGATGCCTTCAGAGTGGGGGCCACAGGTGGGAAAAGCACACTACTGGTCTCCGGTTCTGTGCGCTTCCTGCTCAACTGGGCTATATATCAGGATAACGCTCAACAACGCATCCCAGACAGCTGCCCCGGAACCTTGGTATGGAGTGCACACCTTTGCCAGCCGATTCACCACTAAGCGATGCTTGTATCTGGCACTGTGAACAGCTGGACAGAAGGGGATGGGCCTTGGGCTAGTGAGACCCAGAAACTTGCATGGCAGCAGGAAGTGGATAGCATGGGCCCCAGGGGATTTAGAAGAAGCTGGGTATAAGGCGGCTGAAGGGAAAGGCAGCTAGGAAAGGCTCCTCGGAAGAGGAGATACCAGGTCTCAGCATATGGAAGAGAGGGCTCAGGGGCTATAAAGGTCCTTCCAGCCACTGCTGGGGGAAACCAAAGCAATGGGTAGAGATACTGAGAGTGTCATCCTTCAATGGGCACAGAGGCTGGAGAGAGCATAGAAGTCCCCACCCTCCCTGGGAAAAGCCTCCAGTTGCTCTGGAGTTGCTAAGACCTTCCTTTATGCTGGTTGGACTTCAGGGGAGACCAGAGAGTTAAGGAGGGCGAAGGCTATTTGGACCCAGAGTCCCCAAGGGACAAGCAGGAACACTTGGCCAAGTGCAGTGTGTGGCTCCTACTTACTGCATGGGGGATGGGGGATGGGATGATGGTGGGTGAGCATCATCTACTTCCACAGTGAGGTCTTTGTGGTGGAGTGTGGTTCCTCTAATTCAGCCCTGTGCTCAATCTACCTTGGCTACATTTTCTCTCTATTGTTCTCGGCAGCAGAACAGGGCTCAAGGGGCTCTCCAGAGAACTCTCAGGGAAGGAGGGGACTCTCAGCAGGGTGGGAACCTATACAGGCTCTCTCAGAGTGTCAGGTCATGGGCAAAAGGGCCACAGAGTGACTTGCGGGTCCTCAGCCATGATGTTGACCTTCCCCTGGGCTCAGAAGGCCCTCTTGGGTTGTGCCTTGTTGCTCCACACAGGCCCTGCCTCTCTTAGAAACCTGACCCCAGGTAGTGTGTGTGTGGGGGTGGGGGTGGGGGGAGCAGGGGAACTGGGCTTCAGGACTAGAAGAAGTGGCTTTTTATCAGTGTGCCCTCTGGGAGTCTGGGCCCAACCAATGAAATTCTGTCTGTTGACTCAGGGAGGCCAGCAAAGTGGGGCTGATGGCTAATTGAGATTTATGGCTTCCCCTGAGCCTAGCCACCTCTGATCTCTAAACAGTTGGGCTAAGTGGTGCTAAGGAGGGCAATGTCTGACTCTCTGTCTCCCAGTCCCTCTCACTCTGTCTCTCAGCATCTTTTCCTTTCCCTGCCTCACCTTCTCCCACCCCACCACAGGACCTGGAGTGTTGGCAAAGACCCCTGAGTGACTGCTCAGACTCAGGGATACAGGAGCTACAAGACTGGCCCGTGTAGCACCCCCTGCTGTTAACTTGACTGCAGGGAGGTGGGTTAGGCAGGGCCACCAAAGCAGGCTTGCAGCTCTTCAGCTCTTGCCCCTTGAGCATCCAGGGTTGGGAACTGGACAGTTGTCTGTGAGGTCTGGTAGGCTATAAGCCACATACAAATCCAGCAGGTAATTAAGACCTGTGCTCTCAGCTCTGCTTGGGTTTGCTGAGGATCTGCCCTGTGGAGGCAGAAGTAGAACCACCAGGCCCTGCTCAGGTCAAATGAGGAGCTCCACCACCCACTGACTCAATGGAAGTGAGATGCCCATCTCCAGAGGCGTGGGAACTCAGCTGGATGACCTTTGGCTTGGAGGTAGGAGGGGCTTCTGACCAAGGTTGATCCAGATTACAGAGCCTCCGATGGCCCCTGGGTTGTCACGTCAACTCTACCAGCCTTGTTGCTCATGCTGCTGATGAGCTAAAGGATCAGGCTGGCCTGGCTCTTCCTGGACCACCTGCCAGTCCAGCCCCAAGAAAGGACAAGAGGCCACCAAGTAAGTCTTCAGCAGTTGAGAGGAGAAGGCTTATGATTGGAGCGACTGGAGAGACCACTGGTGGAGGGCAGTCCTGTCTGTTCCCTAGGCTTACAATATACAAGGACTCCTAGAGACAGATGGGGATGATGGTGGGCGAGGGTGGGAAGGGAGAAAGATAAGAAGAAAAGAAGGAGGGAAGAAGGGAGGGGAGAGGAAGGGAAGGAAGAAAGAAAGACAGGCAGACCATTCTAGAAGCACTAGCCATGAGTCAGGAGGACTGCCAATTTGAGGCCATCCTACTATAAAGCGTTGAAAGAGGAGGAGGGAGGGGCACATATACTCCAGCAACATCAATAAACATAAAAAAAGGCCCAGGATGTGGGGTGAGTCTGAGTGCACCTGCGTCAGGCTTGAATGTGCTCCTGTGTGTGTGTGTGTGTGTGTATGAGAGAGAGAGAGAGAGAGAGAGAGAGAGAGAGAGAGAGAGAGAGAGAGAGACAGACAGACAGACAGAGACAGAGACAGACAGAGACAAAGAGACAGAGAGGGAGAGAGAAAGAGAGAGACAGCATGAGCGTGTGTATAAGCGCACACAAGTGCACGTGTATGTGCACGTGTGTGTCCCTGCCCAGCTCACACAATGCATGCAATCGCCTCCCAGAAATGAGGATGTTTTTTAGGAAAGGACATGCTTTAGAAAAGGAACGCGCTTTTGAATCTCAATCGGCTGTTTCAACAATGTCCGTTTAATTAGCGTGTTTTGAAGGGGAAATGAAGGAAAATTATAACTCATCCGAGAAAATAGCTGGTACGCGCTCAGCTCCCCTGTGGCTTCCCGAGGAGCCGCCCCAGGTCCAGCCACCAGGCCAGAGGAGAGAGGGAGAGACAGGGCAGCTGTGCCCCCCACCCCCCCCCCCCATAGCAGGACACAGAGATTGTGGGTGTGATGTCCTGTCCCTGTGCAGGACGGCAGGCACAGAGACACAGAGAGGGCAGTGGCCCTTCCCTATTGGAAGGCAGGAGCAAAATGGTTTAATGAAAGAGAATGCAGGTCAGTCTGAGACTGCGTTTGAATTCTGAATCTGCCATCGTGTATGAGAATTCACCGAGGCAGCATTCTTAATTTATAAAATGGTGGTGGTAGGTTTGGAGAGATGTCTCAGCAGGTAAAGGTGCCTGCTGCTAAGTCTGGCCGCCTGAGTTCCGTCTCCTGGATCTACACGGTGGGAAGAGAGAACTGACTCCCAGAACTTGTCCTCTAAGCTCTTCTTGCAGGCCAGAGCACACACATGCGTGCATGCTTGCGCACACACTTACACATGTGCACACATGCGCACACACTAAGTAAATCACACATAACAATCGAAATAATAGTGACAGCTATGAGCTAAATAAGATGGTAACAAGAAAAGCCTTTGTAAAGGGCTGTATCTTGGCCATATCTGGGTATTCCTTGAAGGATCCAGGAAAGATCCACAAAGCGGCTGAGCCCCATGTAGGTCTATATTCCAAATGCATAGCTCTCGCCTGGACTCCCTAGGAGCTAAGGACCCCCCTCTCCTGCCACTGGAGGCTTTCCTTTGGTTCCTCAAAGCTCCTGTTCCTCCACATGCCTGCTCCTCCAGGGCCAAGGCTGCCCCAGTGGTGAGGCTGGGGCAGAGACCCCTGCTATTCTCCACCCTGGCCACATGACTGCTGTGGTCCCAGCCCTGTCTGCATCTTTAGCTCCTGTCTCTGCTCACTGACTTGTGCCTCTGCTGGGGGAGCCCCCACACAGCCAGCCAGGTCCTATGATGCCTAGGTCTAGGCTCTGACCATTGCTGGGGCTGGGGAAGTGTAGACCCCCTCCCTCTCATTCACTGTCCTCTGCTGATCCAGGTCCCATCTGGGGAATGTGTCTGCAGATCTCAGTCTCAAGTGAATGTCACTGTAGAGATGTGGGGGAGAGCAGCGCTGAATTTATCCGGGTCCACAGAATCCCTCTCTTCTGGAAAGTCCTATCCAAAGAAGCAGTGGCTGATTCTTTCTGAATACTCAGGAACCATACTCCTATCCCCAGGCTATGAGAAATCACAGACATTGAATTTGGAGTGGAGAAAACTGAGGCACAGCAAGGGGAAGGCAGAGGGATAACACTTTTGGTAATGACAGGCTGGAGTTGGTCTTCAACCACCAGATACCCAAGTTTCTTCCCTAGACTGTGAGTAGGGCAGGTGGCAAGTCTTAGGGTCTCCTGCAGAACTGCAGCCAAGGGCACGGGGATCCAAACCATCATCCCGGGTGTACTCTCCAGAACCCTCTATAGTGGGCCTACACTTTCTCCATCCATCCTACCAACACCCACCCAGATGCAGATTCTGCCAAACACTTTGTGCCCGCAGGGTCCCTGCAGTTGCCTCTGTGACCACTGGCTCCCCACACCCCACACACTATTGTTGGGAGGCTGGGTGCTTTCCAGTTCTTCACAGCATGAACTGGGATTTTATAAGCATCTTGGAGCAAGCTGCTTCTTCCCTCTCTCCAGCTTGTCCCTTCCCTCTTGTGAGGCTTTGGGCCCTTTCCTGACTCGTTCATTTATAGACAGGAGTTAGCAGGACAAGTCTTGGGAAGTGCTGGCAGCAACCCAGGTATCAGCTTTAGTCTTTGCTATGATGAGACTGTCCAAGCCAGGGACTCTAACTTCTACTGCCTGTGTCCCACTCTGTGCCTCTTTGCTTCCACGAGGCAAGGATGATACCCCATTTCTAAGATGAGGAAGATGAAGCCTAGAGATATTTAGCAGTGGTCCTGGGATGGAAGAAGGAGGTGAACTTAGGCCAGGCTGATTGGAGGTCAGGGTTCTATACCAAGACTATCGCCTGGGCCCATCTGCACACATACTGTTCCTATGTATCTCATGTGTAAGTCTGTCTCCTTGATGTTCCTCCCTGGAAGGAAGAAGACCTCTCCCCACTGAAGCTCCTACCCAGGGCTCAGGGTCCTCATAGAGCCAAGCCATCTGGTTATCTGGGACATTCTGTGGATCCAGTCTATTCCACCAGCTCTAGAATCATGTTTGCAGCCAAGGATCGGAGTATCCTCAAGGGCAGGCCACACCTGGAGGCCACTGTCACCATCTAGCACCTTTACCCAATAGACCATTCCTAGAGCTTGTTGAATGACCAAGCCAGATAAAGGAACAGACGGATGGCCAGATGCAGAAGTAGGCCAACAGATATATGGCTGACTTAGGAGTGACAGGCTATGTCACAGAAGCCTCAGAGAGAGACATAGATACTTCTAATGGGAAAGGAGAGATGCTTTGGGCCCACACCCATGCAGGTAGGGAGAAGCAATGTTGGGAGATAGTCACAAGACAGTTCTCTGACTGTCAAGCCCTTTCTTGTACTTGTGCAGACACGATTAATCAACCAGGGCCATGATACCACTGAGGCCGGTTCCCAACTCTCTCAGTAAGCCAAGAGCAATAGATTGCAGGTAGCGTGTGTCAACTGCACTACAGCATTATACTAGCTGTTATTATTGGAGACCCAGGTTTCTCTAGGCTTGTTTTGAGGCCCATCACACCTGGGTCTCACACTGGGGTTATATGTATCAGCAGCCCTCAAATATGCCTGGGTTCTTCTAGTGGCCCGCACAGGCCTGCAGCTGACTTTTTACCAGCATGGGGTCTAGAGGCACAGCTCTGGGTGCTCTGGTCTGGATGGCTTGCTGGGTGGTCGTTTTCTGCCCTTCACAGGCACGAAGCTCCTGGAGAGGTGGTCTGGCCACAGAGGTACTAGTTCAGAAGCCTTTCTACCTGTAGTGGGTGTCCCTATCTGATGTCACAGCCTCATTGGTTCTCAGATATGTTCCAAAGTAGGCATGTCACAGCCCAGTCCTCTGGGCAGCTGTCTGTCTAGTGGTTGGGTCTCAGTTACACCTTGGGGAAGCCTTACCATCCTGAGATTCCATTGTGCCTGGGAATGCAACTCAGAAGCATGCAGGAAGCTTTGGATTCATTCCCAGCACCAAATAAACCAGCTATGGCAGTGTATGCTTGCCATCCAGGACAAGAGGATCAATTCAAGGCTATATAGCTAACCCTTGGCTATATAGTGAATTTGAGGCCAGCCTAGGGTCTCAAAAAAAAAAAAAAAAAAGATGTGGGGGTGAGGAAAAGTTCCTTCTGTGCCCTTTCATGACTTCAAATATGAATCTTTTCCTCTTTTTCCTCAGAAGTGACTTGGCCCCCAAAATCTACAACCCAGCACCAGCACCAGCTGGACAACTTGTGCTGAGGTTT
Source organism: Arvicanthis niloticus (assembly GCF_011762505.2). Taxonomy (NCBI): domain Eukaryota; kingdom Metazoa; phylum Chordata; class Mammalia; order Rodentia; family Muridae; genus Arvicanthis; species Arvicanthis niloticus. Next base: position 4,900,169 of record NC_047659.1, read on the forward strand.
GACCTGGCCCAGACAGAAGCCCCCTAATTATGAGAGACCCCTCTGGCTGGTACAATGTGTCTGAGTCTCAGCTCTTGGACCTCAAAGTTGTGTGATTTCAGAAACTTCTCACACCTCTTGGGATCTCCTTCCTTCCTTCCTGGAGTTTGGGGGAGTCACAGGCTCTTCATCCGTGTGCTCCTCCATGTAGAGACAGTTTGACTCTGAGAGGGAAGCTTGAGGTGGAACTGGCCATCCTGCACCGTTTGTTCAGTCCAGGATGGGCTCAGGTTTGCTGTCCTCTGCCATCAGCTCCTCCTTCCATGTGTGAGTGCAAGGCCCTGAGTAGACTTGCCTACAGGGGAGCCTGGGCCAACTGCCTCGTGGCTGCCCACTCACCCTTCTTGCCTGCCAAGGTGGCCACACGCAGCCTGCGCCTCCCACCCCTGAAAGTCAACAGACCCGTTTTAGCAAATGTGGAAGCCACAGAGGCCGAAAGGTGTAAACAAGCTACCCGTTCCCACCCCTGCCTCTTCCAGATCCTTCCTTCCCACTGCTGCTGTTCACCATCAGTGAGTGCTGAGATGTGCCGACTCTAGACCAGACACATCAGGGCCTCTGTCCTCAGATAACCTATGATGATGACAGTCATTTCATAGATGAGAAAACTGAGGACCCAGGGAGGTGACCCAGTAGCCTAGGCTTGCAAAGAGTATACCATGACCTCTGACCCCAACCATCTAGGCAGGCATGAGGAAACCAAAGTGCTAGATCAGTGAGAATGTGGATGATGGGGGAGCTCACCCTCCAGCTCTCTGCAGGGGTCTCCATGCTGAGAAACTACCGAGTCCCTTGCATTTGTGCCCTGTGGTGTCCAGTGGCCCCATAGTTCTGTGTATGTGAGACACAAATACAAAGAAAATGTGGTCTGGATCAATCTTGACACCTATAAAGGACCCTAGCAGGCGCGTATTCCTCAAGGGTCCTTCTGGGCATCCACGAGTGAATGCTTTCAGGAGCCACGTGCTCCCGTGAGACTTTCTATGGTGGTTCGGCAAGTTATCATGGTCCCAAAGACAGCATTTCACCCCCATTTCTATTTGGTCTTTTCTTGGGGCAGTATCCCTGCCCACAGCTACATCAGGCAGGGCCACTTCTGAAGCTCCCGCCTTAGTCACCCCATGTGGCCGCAGGGCCAGCTGGCAGTGGATCAAGCCATCTGACCTCACCTGTCTTGCCCACTATGTCCCCGGGGAAAGCAGGCCTCCTTTCCCTTCTCTCTGAACCTCCCTTCGGCCTGCCTTCCCAGCTCGATTAGCCAGATAAGGCTGTCTTCCAGGTGACTATTCCTCAGAAAAATGACTTCATTATCACCTTCAGGGCTTGCTACTGGGGGAGGGATATGTGTGGCCGGGAGAAGTGAGCGGGTGGACACCCCCTCTGGGGGCTCCTCCAGCAGCTGGGCCCAGGGTAACAGGCAGGGACCCCCCACCTGCAAGGCCTGACGGAGACTGATCTGTGGGAGTCAGGGGCTGGAGGGAAATATTACATTATGATAACAAATCACTCAGCTGATTGGAATTTAATTACGTCTCTTTTATCTTGGTGACAGTCTCACACCTGGGATTGAGGCCCTGGCTGCCAGAGATAGGCTGGGCTTAGGCAGACGGGATGGGGGAGTCCACCCCAGGGGATTTATAAAGCAGAGACCTCTTCTGCCTCTGCCCAGAGCAGGACCCAAGCTGTGCCCTCCCCTTCTGCCAGGTGGAGGTACAAAGGGGCCTGCCTCTCCACAGGGGGATGGAATCTTCAGACCGGGCAGCCGTCACATGGGTCTGTCCAGGCCCAGGAGGAAACTCAAGAGCAGCAGACTGCTTTGGCAGGACTCCCAGAGACGGAACTTCTCTTTCCCCTAGCTGTGTACTTCCTGGCATGGCCAGCCATGGGGCATCAGTGTCAGGTTCAGAGGGGTTTGGAACCTAGAAGGCCTTTTTGTGTTGGTCTGTGGAGTACAGCAGACCAGGAAGTGGGGTGAGCGACTCCAGCACACCCTCCCCACCTCCAGCACAGCAGACCTGTCAGAGAACAAAGGTCTAACAATCATCTCTCTCTCTCTCTCTCTCTTTTCTTCTTGAAAAAAAAAATGTATTTGTTTTATTTTGTAGGTGTGGTATTTTGCCTGTGTGTCTGTGTCCCATGTGAGAGCTGGAAGAGGGCATCAGATTCCCTGGGCCTCTGGAAGAGCGGCAGCACTTTTAACCACTGACTTATTTCTAGTCTCTCTCTCTCTCTCTCTCTCTCTCTCTCTCTCTCTCTCTCTCTCTGTGTGTGTGTGTGTGTGTGTGTGTGTGTGTTTCAGAGACAGGGTTTCTCTGTGTAGCCCTGGCTGTCCTGGAACTCTCTTTGTAGACGAGGCTCGCCTCCAACTAAGGGATCTACCTGCCTTTGCCTCCTGAGTGCTGGAATTAAAGGCATGCGCCACCACTACCTGGCTTAAAATGGCCTTATTTGGTCCCCTTCCACTATCTAACATTCTGGTGTGTCTCTACAATGGGTGAAGGGGTGCTCGCTTCCTATTCTCCCATGTATGAACCATAAATGCTTCAGTGAGAATGGCCTGGGTCCTTGGTGAGCGGTGTGACCCTCACAGTTCCAGGTTATGTCAGGTCCAGGGGCTCTCCTGACTTTTGCTGGGCCTTTGTTGGCATTGGTCTGTTCTACTTGGGTCCTTCACTCTGGGAGACACTGTGGTGCTTAGAGGGGCTTTGACATAGGGGCTGCCTGGTTCTGGATAAAGACTCAGGATCTACAATGGGGTCTGCTTGGGCATCCTCTTCACCTACTCTCAAAGACTGGGGAGTGGCCACAGGTGCATGTTTAGCGGACTGTATTGGGGGCCACCCTGCAGCCCTGGCAGGATGACTGTGGTTTCATAGACTGGTCAGTGGTTGCTAAATCATAACAGGGGGCTAGGGTGACCCAGCAGCTCAGCTAATGGGAGGAGAGAAGATGATGTCATTGCTTTGGGGACAAGGAAGGGCCTCCTCTCTTACCCATGCCAGGCAGAAGTTGGACAGTTATGTGGGGGTGGGGCAAAACTATGATTCAGCCACAAAGTGAGCATATGTAGTGTTCATGCAAGGGTTTGTGAGCACACTGGCCTTGTTACAGCCTTCCCCCACGGACTGAGTTGGCACAGGTCTTGAGGTGCACTCTGAGTCCTGTGCCTGCATACTTAGGCCTTAGGACGTTCCAGGCTCCCTAGGTCAGAGGATTTGCATGTGTGGCATAGGCTGGGAGAATGGGAAGATGGACTGGACAGGGAGCCCATGTCCACCCTTTACTGCTAGGAGAGTGAACTTCTATCTTTCCATCTGAAAGCCAGGAAGAAGGCTGAGTGAGGCACATGCTTGCTGAGGTGGAGTTGGAGGGGAAAGTTGTGGGCAGAGCCCCCCCCCCTTATATATATTATATATATATATATATATATTATATATATTATATATATATATATCTATATATATATATTATATATATATATTATATATATATATATATTATATATATATATATAATATATATATATTATATATATATATATATATATTATATATATATATATCTTATATATATTATATATATTAGAGCCTGTATGCTGTATGGCTGGTTGCTATATGACATGGCTTGTAAGCTGTTTTTTGGGGTAGCATCTTGGCCAGGGTTCTCAAGGGAGACAGGGCCAATAGAACTTTATATATGTCCTGGCTCACAGGACAATGGAGCTCCTGAGTCTCGGGATTTTCTCTGGCTTCCAGGGGAGTCTGAAGTTCAGCTGAGTTGAAGCTGCAGATGCTAGACTCAGGAGAGCCGATGCTGTTCCAGTGACAGGAATGGACCGTATCCCAGCTCCAGCAGGCAGGCAGAGAGAGTGGGTCCACTTTTTTTTTTTCAGCCTTTTGTTCCATCTCCCAGTCTCTGTAGATTCATGAGGTCAACTCCCACTGTAGTAGATTTCATATAGTCTACAGAGCCATTATGTAGACTCATCCTCAGGACCCACCCTCACTCATGAAGAAAGAATGCTTAACCTGCTGTCTGGGCACCCCAGGCCTTGTGCACAAATGTGCATTTGCTTGTGTGAGCTTTCTCTTTGCAGGTTGGAGTTCCTCAGTTTTCCTAGGAAATGGTTGCGCATTCGACTACATGGTCTGCATGCTTACACATACATGTTTGAGCATGTTTGTGAGCAACTGTGATCTGCTGGGAGTGCATGTTTGTATATTGTGCTTGTAGGCTCATGCCTGTATGCAGGGCTGTGTGTGCAAGGCCTGTCCACATGTGGGCCCTAATGCACACATATCATGTGTCTACTGACTTCTAGATGTCTCTGTGAGTGATACCTGCTCTGTCCTGAGAAGGTTTGCTGGTGGCCTGAGCTTCTTTGTGGCTAAATGATCCTGTAGAGATCCTGGAGTTGGACTCAGGGCTTGTGGCTCCAACGGGATGCTATTGCCTACTTGATTTACTCCTGCCACATCTACACAAGGCAGCTTTGTCCTTCTGGGAGTATGAAGGCTCTTGGGAAGGACCATTTCATCTAGCCCAAGAGGTGACACAGCCAAATAGAGAGCAGGCTAGGGAAGTCATTCAAAGCCATGTGACTCCAGGCCTTTTTCATCCCTGAGAACCCAAGCCCTGTTGCCACCAGCCCTGTGAGCACTGGTCAGTGCTGATTCTGGAGCAGATATAGTCAACTTGGAATTAGAGGGCTGGGGCACTCTTGGGCCAGAGTTCTGTAGACCCTGAACACAGGGTGCTCACTCCAGGGCATGGGGTGCACAGGACAAAGGAACAGGGAGCCCAGTGGTCTCTGAGGCCACTGGAAGGGGCAGAGGCCCTTTCGGCCCGACTTTGTACAACTGTCTGACAGGGAGCCCTGACCTGGGCTCTGCTTGCTGGCTCGTCTCCAGTCTCCACTCAGGATTCATAAGCTCAGACCGAAGCCCATACTCTGTGCCGCCCCCAACCCAAGTGGAAACAGCTGTGTGAGTTCCTCTGCGCCCAGCCACTGTGAACTGCCATCAAGTCCACATCCTGCTTCTAGAGAGAAAAATATGAGTGACAATAAGCATAAGAGGAGGGGAATTTCCATTTCAAACGAGCAAAGGAGTTGGCACTCTAGCAAGCCCTGGGGAGTTGTGCAGCTGGGAGACAGTAGAACACAGGCAAGCCAGGGAGGGGACAGGCAAGCACCAGAGGGCTGGTTCTTGGTGGAATCTGGGAGGGGATAGAGGAAGCATTCTTTTTAACTTGGTGATGATGCAGGGGAGTGGAGGGGCTTTTTTCTTTCTCTTGTCTATGTGTGGCATATGTGTGTGTATACACATACCAACATACATGTACATGTGTAGGTTGGGGCAGAGTTTGATAATGATTGCCTTCCTCAACCTCTACCTTATTTTTTGAGACAGGGTTTCTCACTGAACCTAGAGCTCACTGATCAGCTAGACAGGCTGGCCAATAAGCCCCAAAGGACCACCTATCTTGGCCCCCAGCTCTGGGATTCCAGGCATATTGCCATGCCTGGCTTCTATGTGGCACTGAGGATCTGAATCCAGGGTTTCATGCTTGTGTAGCAGTATTTTACCAGCAGTGTCGGCCCAGCCCAAGAAAGGTCTCTTCTTGATGGTGTCTGCATGCTGCCCTGGGGCCTGGATGTGGTTATGGGTACTATTCCTGGCAGAAGCTGTAAGAAGCAGATCATGGTGGTCCATTTTCCCGTGTGAGGTGTGCTTAAAGTGTGCCCAAGTTACAGAGAAGCCAGAGGATGTTCCTCTCTCCCAGCCGGCAGCTGGCCCCTGTTTGTCTCAGAACTCTTGAGAGTTAGAAAGGTACAGGCAGTATGCCGTGTGACTGAGCCCATGACCAGAAAAAGGCAGCCGTCTCAAGGCCCAAATTATTCATTAGATAAGACTGTGTCCTAGGATAAAGAGACCGGGAATTTGGGAAGGTGACAAATCCAGGCCTGTGGGAAGAAAGAACAGGGATTTCTGAAGATGTGGGGGAATTTAAAAACCACTGTCTTGAATTAAAGAGATGGCTCAGTGGTTAAGAGCACTTGTTGCTTTTGCATAGCACCCACATGGTAGCTGAAACTCTCCGTAATTCCAGTTCCAGGAGAACAGACCTCCAAAGGCGCCTGCCACACATGTACTAAACATACCTATGCACAGAAAAACATATATACATATGATATAAGTATGTCTTAAGAACACTTGAGATTCCTGCCTTTTCTCCATGCCGGTGTCCCACTCTTCAAAAGCATATGTTAAAACCTGTTCTGTTCTCACTAGTCTCTTGGGCTTGTTAGTCTCATCTTATTTCTGACAGAGGCTGAGGCCACATCTGCTCCAGGATCCAGTGGAAGCTCAGCTTCCTTGGTTTTTCCCTGTCTGGTGAGCCGGTTCCCAGGTTAGCTGGTGCTAAGGACATGGGTGTAGGTGACTCCTTCCGATGGCACCCCTGTCAGTTATGTGGGCTGGGAGCTGGAAGTGTGCTGATGCAGCCATGTGTCTTATGGTGTCCTGGTGACTGCTGTGTATTTCAGGTCTCACCTGAGCTGATGGGCTCAGGTGACAGGTAAGTCCTGGCACTTATATCCCTATACTGATAGTCTAACCACCCTGAAAACTTCTTCCCAAACCAGGTCCCAGGATTGTGACACCATTACAAACATAAAGGGGGGCAGGGCTGTCTCCTGGTGGACTCTGCAAAAGTGGTTGGGTTGTCTCGTTTTCTCTCTCTCCACAGCCCGAGCTCACTCCTGCGAGCTTGTGGTGGGAATGAGCTGAGTAGACAAGCAGGCTCCACAGAAAGCCCTGACCTCTAAGAGGTGAGGTGGGTGAGATGGGGTTTTATTTGATACGTGGTATTAATAACAAACTCCAGTCAACCTCAGGAAACCTACCCTGCTCAACATGGAACTTCTAGATGATTCTCCAGGATAGTTTTCATGGACACCTGATCCCTGAGGACCTGACCTTCCCAGGTAGGTGTGTCACCCAGGGGTGAGACGGTCAGCTTGGCAGGCTTTGGTGTGCCAGCCAAACCATGTCAACCCCAAGTCAGAGACAACAGTTTGGAGATGCAGCCAACAGAGTGGAGAAGGGGCTTTGTTGGTATCTTAGGAGGCAAAGTAGCTTGTCACTGTGGTCTTTATGCCGTAGCAAACCTTGGTCTCAAAATCATGGGGTTGCATCTTCAGAGAGGGAGGGCCAAAACCTGGACATAGTGCTGATCAGATGGTTGTGTTAGTCAAGGAGGGCTCGTCATTGCAAGTCTTGTACCTGGGCTTTGTCTCCTCCCCATGCTCTCCAGCTGGTCCTATCCAGAGGTAAGACTGTTTGAAGCCTATGGTCTTGGATCAGCAGGTAGAATATTGGCTTTTCCTGGAGAAGAGGCAGATGGAAGGCCTTATGTACCTGCCTAGCCACCAGCCCAGAGTCTTCTGACTACACAAAGGCTAGCCAGCTCCATAAGTGGGAGAACCAATTTGCATATTCTTTATAAGCTCCAGTGGATCACAGAGGTGCTTACTCTTCCACTGATCCTCAACCTGTCATTCTGTGTGAATGACAGCTCACACAGACTGTCTCCGAGGACATCTGAGGCTGTCCTCTGGCCTTGTGCACTCACCTACACTGGATGTCTTAGTCACTGTACTAGTGCTGAGAACCAGGCCAAGGCAACTCTTATAAAGGAAAACGTTTAATTAGGGCTTGCTTACAGTTTCAGAGGGTCAGTTCATAGCCATCATGGTGGGAAGCACATAGGCATGGTACTGTACCAGTAACTAAGAGCCTTACATCCTGACCCACAGGCAGCAAACAGAGAGACACCGGGCCTGATGTACACTTTTTTGTTTTGTCTTATTTTTTGAAATAGGGTTTCTTTGTGTAGCTCTGGCTGTCCTGGAACTCACTCTGTAGACCAGGTTGGCCTCAAACTCAGAGACCTATTCCTGCCTCTCAAGTGCTAGAATTAAAGGTGTGCACCACCACTGCTTTCATAAGCTCAAAGCCCACCTGCCTCCAGCAAGGCCACGCCTCCTAATCCTTCTCAAACACTTCCACTCCCTAGTGACTAAGCATTTAAACATATGAGCCTAGAGGGACCTTTCTCATTTAAACCACTGCACTGTGCCTCTCTCTCTCTCTCTCTCTCTCTCTCTCTCTCTCTCTCTCTCACACACACACACACACACACACCCCTGAACATACATGCGCACACAGAGACACATAACCAACAACAAAATAGCAGAATCATTCCATCTCCCAGTTCCAGAAACCAGAAGGTGAGAAGCCATGCACCACAGGGTTCTTCCTGATTGTCCCAGCTTCTGGTAGGATCGACAAACCTTGGAGTCACTTGGTTTACAGTTGCCTCACTCCAGTCTCTAATTCTGTGTGGGCGTGTTCTCCTTCTCCCTCTCTCTCCTCACACTCTATCTTCTTATAAGGATACTGGTAACCCTGGACTGGGAGTCCACTCAATTTTTTAAGGTGTATGTGTGTGTGTGGTATATATGTGTGGGTTCATGTGTGTACATGTGTGTGGAGGCCCGAAGTCAACATCGGGTGTCAATCACTCACCAGTTTATTTATTGAGGCAGAGTCTCTTGCTGAACCTGGGGCTTACCGATTCTGTTATTCTAGTCTGCCAGCTTACTCTAGGCATCTCCTGTCTGTCCCTGTGCTGGGAATTATAGGCAGACATCATATCCAGCTGGCTTTTAATGGGTGCTGGGTATTTGAACTCTGAACTCCAGTGTTCATGCTTACATGACAAGTACTTTATCCGCTGAGCAATCTCTCCAGTCTGAGTCCATTCATCTTAACCAATATCACCTCATCTTAACCAGTTAAGCCTACAATAATAATCCCACTGCTTGGTAATTGTCAGTCTGGGATCTTAGGTTTAGGACTTGGACAGATCACTTGAAAATGCAGCAATAGTTTTGAGGGGCCGAGAGGTGATGTTTGTTTCAGGCATGGGCTGAAGGAGAGCTCGGTCTGCCCAGGGGCTTGGCTTTCCCACAGGCCATGTGCTGTATCTCCTGGGCAGCGAGGGCTGTACCGCCTCTTCTCTGAGGGCTGTGTTTGTTCCTTTTGTTCTCCCTGGCTGAAGAACTGAAAGGAGAAATGCTTTGTTTTGTTTTCAGAGATGTCATCCACCAAGGCATGAAAGGCATAATATGATATGGTGGTTTAGTGGGTGGGGCCTGTAGCAAGCTCACTTCACAGTAGATGGGAAGTGAGCTGTATCAAGCCTTCAAAGGCTTGCCCTTAGTAAACTATTTCCACCAACTAGACCCCCAACCCCTAAAGTCTTGTGGCAGGACGTGCAGGTTTGAGGATGTCACCCATAGGCTCTTCAGGACCTTGTATGGGAGCTGGAATGTAGCTCCTGGGGCAGAAACATTTACAGAGCCATTTTTATCAAAGCAGTGTATAGTTTTTGTGCCCCACAGAGGCCATCAGAGCCTGTGGCTTTGCCCCAGGTCTGCAGAGCAGCTGGCTTGAGGCTGCGCAGCTGCTTTTGTGGAGGGATGGAGCACGGCCTCATCTGGGGATCCAGGCAGCTGGGTGTTTGAGGCTGCTGGGGATGGGGCAGGCCCAGGCAGATGCTGTGGGAGCTTCTCCTCCCCACAGGGTCAGTCCAGAGCTCCACCTCCCTGCCCAGATTGCAGCCGCCTAGGGCCCCTTCTCTCCTCCTTCCTTCCCTGCACGAGGTCTTGGGTAGGGGGAGGGACAAACAAAAGCCCAGCATCCACATCATTTTTCTCCCCTTCACCCTCTGGCCCAGCCTTTTCTTCCTTTTATTATGTATTTTAATGGAAGCAGACCAAGATAGATGGCCTGAGCTGGGATGGGAAAGGCCGTGCCTCTACACAGCCCAGCCTTGGAGCTCCTCTGTGTTCTGCAGAACCGAGTGGATGAGGGCCCCAAGGCAGGGTGCCTGTTGGCTTGTTTCCTGGGGACTCCTTGCCTAGGACCTGGGAATAACCCCAGTTATTCCAAGACCCTCTGTTTCCTGTTTCCTCCTATTTCATCAGGAGAAGGCCATTCGTGTCTGGAGAAGCCAGTCCTCTGTGTGTGTGTGTGTGTGTGTGTGTGTGTGTGTGTGTGTGTGTGTGTGGTGGTGGGGCACAGAGAAGGCACCTGCCCAACCCCTACTCAGGCAGAACACACTCAGTGAGGTTTTGGTCTTCCTCCCTGATCACATATTACGTGGGACCTCGGCCACAGCTCAGTGGTAGGAAGCTTATCTAGCATGTGCAACCCTTAGCACCCCATACTTGCTTGTCTACACCAGATTCCTTGTGGGCCTTTAATTTGCATCTGTGTTGAAGACACAAAAGTGAAGCTCCCCAGTGTCACTGCGCACACCCCAGCAGCAGCTTCAAGTGAAGCAGCCATGTCTGCTGGCCCATAAGGAGAGTGAGGAGCCTGAATCACAGCCCTGAGCCTCTTCTGTTGGGTAGGAGCAGGGAAGCACCCAGCCTGGTCCCTGGGGCTGTGGGGCTCAGGGGCTCAGTGACTGGGTCAAGTGCTAAGGTCAAGAGAAGCTTTGTCTTGACATGGGCCTTTCCTGACCTCTGACCTCTTGGTGTCACTCCATCCCAGGCTAACAGGGGGATTTACCATGAAGAAACAGGCTCAGGCCTCTTAGCCCATCCTGTCTTTTATTCAATAAAACAAGTGCTTTTAAACTTCCAAAGGGCTCCCCTCCCCTCCTGGGCACAGCTCCCAGGTTAAACTTGATCAAAATATAAATTTAGGTCCATAGTGTCTTGCCTGGACTGTGGTTTTGCAGCTTCTGTAACCCTGTGGGTGGGATACCTCTAGTCACAATAACCGACGGCCGACATGTGGCCTGGAGGGTAGTGTTTAGCCATTAAAGGGACATACAGCTCAAGCCTGCACAGAATGTCACCCTGTTATTAGAAAGTGTTCAGAACAAGTGAGTCCATAGTGTAGAGTAATAGACCCAGAGGCAAGGTGGAATGGGAGTGGTGACCAGATGTGGGGACTTCTTTTCTTCTTTTGGGCATGGTGAAACTGTTCTTGAACTAGGTAGTGGGCATGGGTGTGTAATTCTGTGAATATTCTGGACACCCCTGCCCTGAGTTGCACTTTGAATGATGATTTCTCATTCATTCTCATTCTCTCTCTCTCTCTCTCTCTCTCTCTCTCTCTCTCTCTCTCTCTCTCTCCTGCACACCCCCATGTTATATCTCCATTTCTTTAAAATGTGTTAAGTGGGATTCCATTACCATTTTTACATGTCTGTTCAGCTGGACTAAAGATTGTCCATTTACCCAGCAGGAACAGAGAAGCAGCCAGCCTGAGGCTCGGGGGCTCGGGGGCTCGGGGGCTCATCATTTCTGGATGAGATTAGCATTTGGATGGAGACAGGGTAAACCAATGACCACTCACACGGTGTAACATCATGCAATCCCAGGGCTTGAACACAACAAAAATGTGAAGGAAGGGGGCATGGTTTGGGTGTTTACCACCCAAAGACTTGTATGTTGGAAGTGTGGTCAGTACTGTAAGGCTTTTAAGAGGTGTGGGACCATCAGGAAGTGGGCTCAAGCAATCATTGGAGTTCTGCCTCAGTAGGAACTAATAACTTCTCATTGGGGTGGGGCAGGTCTCCTGGGACTAAATTCATTCTCTCAAGCATGGATCTTCACTATGGAGGCTTGACTGTCTCAGCTCCTGTGGAGAGTTGTAAACGTCTCACCCTCGATTGACTTTATTCTGGGGTGTTGTATCATAGAAGCTTCCAGGGCAGTGCTGAGCTGGGTGCTTCAAATGGGTTCACCCTAATACCCAGAATCTGGACTTTGACCCTTGGTCTCAAACTTTGTGGTTATATCTTATGGCAGCTATCTATGCAGCTAGCTGGTGTAGAAATGATTCCTTTTGTCAGAGTGGCTCCAAACAGCAGTGACTCGTCATCGTTTCCGAGTTTCTGTGGGTCAAGAGTCTGGGAGCAGTGGGACTGGACACGTCATCTGGGCCTCCATGGCTTGACAGATGGAAGACCCTCTTTCTAGGGCTCACTCACATGGCTAAGTGGCTGGAATGGGCTGTGGGCCTCTGCTCCTCTAGATCATCACTTCCCCATGGGGGCTCCAGTGTCCTTGTACCATGGCACCCCATGTTCTCTGGAGCAAACACTGAAAAAGAGAAAGCCATATTCCCATCCTTCAAAGGCACATGTCTCGAGACCCACTTCTTCCAACTAGGCCCCTCCTCCTCCTGTCTCCCATTGGTCTGTTCAGTTAGGAACCCATCTACAGATAAAGTCAGAGCATCCAGTCACCCCTGAACACTGCTGAACTCAGAACTAAGCTTTCAACACTTGAGTCTTTGGGGGAACATTCTAGTTGTAAACATAACAGGGACTACCTGGGGTCTGCAGTTAACCCAGGCAGGAACTCTTGATGTGGACACTGAAAGCCAGACTTTCAGAGCTGATGTGTGCTGCATCTTCAAAGCCTTAACACTGCAGTTGCTAGAACTTTGGGAAAGATTGACGGTAATACCCCATGATTACCCATGCTGCACTGAACTCAGGAGCGTCCCCGCACCAGAGGCAATGTTTGGTTTTTTTTTTTTTTTTTTTAAAGCTGCCTAATACTGTCTGCTTAGTAGGCCAGAAGCCTGACAAGCCTGAATGCTGATGGCAGAAACGTCCCCGCACATGGCTCACACGAGCTGTGCTGAAGGTGCTCCAAGGTGGGTAGCACCACAGTTATAACGACAATGCTGACCACTGCACATGTCCCTGCCTCCTGGAGAATCTCTCTCCTATCTTCTTAGGGCCCAGACTCTTCAGAGACTGGTCCTGAGGGTGGAACTGAAAGCTCCCTGCCATCCAACATCAGGAGAAGCCAGCAAAGCATGTTCAAAGAGTTGATTTATCCAGCTCCTCTCTGTAAGCACTGTGGTTGGTTGTCCCTCTTTTAAGGAATAGCATGCTGACAGTCCCTAGCATGCCCATGCACAACACTTTATAGCTTTTGGTGGGAAAGACAGGAACAGGCTCGAGATACTTGGGCATCTGTTGTCTGCTTAGGGTTACTCTGAGCCTGGACAAGCCCTTCATGGCACCAGGGTCAGATCTTCCCCTCAAATTGTGTCAGGTGCTTCCTCAAGGCTCATCCTCCACCTGCTGTTCTCTCGAGGTCTGTCTCTGTAGGGGCTATCTACACCAGGTCAAGGAGAGACATCACCTCTAAGGGCCTGAACTCCTCTGAGCAGAGTGACAGCTGACTAAGGAGACAGTGGAACTCTTTCCAGTCCCCAACAGATGCTGATTGCTGAGCACTGAAAGTCAGAACCTTTCCTGGAAGGAAACAGAAGTTGAATCAAGATGGAGAAATCAAGGTGAGGTCAACAGGCTGAGGGGAAGGCTCAGTAAGAAGAGAGCTTCCCATGCAAGCACAAGGACCCAAGCTAGAGGCCCAGCATGTTGGTGCACGTCTGTAGCTCCCCGTGCTGGGATGGAGTTTGCTGCCCAACCAGTCAGCCCCAATGTACAAATCCCAGGTGCCAGTTAGGGACCCTGTCTCAAAAACTAAAGTGGATGGTGAGTAAGGATTGACACCTGAGGTTGAGTTCCTCATGTACGTGTACACATATGTAGATGTGCATATCTTAGCGCGTGCTCGAAAGCACACACACACACACACACACACACACACACACACACACACACACATTCTCACACTCACAATAAGGTCAACAAGGAGGAGCGGAGTATTCAGATGCCAGGGACAACAATGGTAAGATAAAGTCCTGTGATTGTAACCCAGACGGTTAGAGCATGTAGGTGAGAACAAGGGCTTTAGAGAGATTTGGTGAGGAGGTGAAGGCAGGCGTGTGCACAGGTAGGGCTGCCATGTGTTGAGAAAGCCAGCTATCAGGTCTCAGTCAAGTCCACGCAGAACCCCTCAGTTCCTGCTTATCTCTCAGAAGGAGTCTGAAGGAAGCCCTATTTATTCTATCTTCCTAGATGCTTTCTGCCCCCAGCCTTCAGGTCTATGACTCCCCGATGGCAACTTCCCCTTCTTTTCCCTTGGCCAACTCGTGATGCCTCCTTCCTCAGGAGGCCTCTTCTGGCTACGTAGTCCAGAATTGACCCCCTTTCCTTGTCAAACCCCAGACCCACAACCCTGACCCCTAAAGTCAGGATCTTTCCTGGAAGGAAAAAGAGATTAGAAGTTGAATTAAACACCCATCAGCCATGACTTACCCAGGCTAGGAGGAGCTCCACTTTGGTCACCCAAGGAAGGGAGAGTACCATCCCCCAACATCATTCAGCTAGGGCATTCTTGGAAATGTCCTGAGAGCACAAGAAGATGCAAGCTTCTTGCCACAGGGGTCCCCAGCCTGGAGTCATGTGCCCTTCTTCCTCCAAGAGCTTCTGTCTTTACTGCTTTCTCTCTATACTCTTTCATGGATGCCCCCTGGTCCCCTTTCTATCCAGTGGGAACAGTCATTTGGGACCTGCTTAGAGGTGTTGGGCACTCCAGCGAGGCACTCCAGTGTCTGCTGACTTCAGCCCATGCTTTCTTCTTATTGTCCCCCAGCCCATGAGATCATGTCCTTTCCCTTACTCTTGTCACCACCACCTCCCCTCCCAGCCAATCAGGCCTTGCCACTCTGCTTCCACTCATCACTGCCGATGATATCCTATTAAGAGTTGAAAATGTATTTTCCTCCTGCCGATCTTTTTCCTTTTCATTTAGCAAACATTGATTCCCCGCCCACCCCCCACTCCTGCAGATAGAAGAGAAGTGAAATCACACTGGTCTCTTTGGGGTGATTTACTTGTCAGAGCCTGAGGCAACGGGTAGTCACCCAGCTCCTTGTGTCACCGCATCCACGGGGCACTTGGTGACCTCGGATGGCCATTAGCCTTTCTCCTCTACCATGTGCCTCCCAGCTGGGAAAGGAGACCTTGGGGTCCTTGGCTTGGGGGACCAGGAGGCTCTTTTTTACCAGACAGAGCTGCCTGCTCTGGAGGTCTAGACAAAAGCTTTTGAAAGAAATCCAAGTTCAAGGTTGTGTTAATACCAGACACCATGAAGTGGCAATTATCCAATTAACATGATTAGTGTGGAGTGCACCAGCAATGTCTGCTCTGTATCCCCTTGCCTTCCACCTCACAAGCTCTGTCAGCTGCTTAGTAGAGAGGACACTGAGAGCGAGAGGCTGGGCCTCCAGAAACTCCAGCCTGCCCTTCTCTGTGCCCTGGTTCTTCCCATTATTGTTTGGAGATAAAGACCTTGTGCCTATGATAAACTAACCATAGTGGGAGACTCTGAGGAGACCAGAGGTGCAGGTGCATGAAGAAAGAGGTCTTGAGGAGGGGCAGGGTAGGCCAACCTACATCCAGGAACTTCTTGTAGGTGGGGAAGCATGTGGGTATGAAATACAGCAACGTCGTGCTTGTATTTTCATGATTCCAGAGTACACAAGACAGGCTGATATTGCACAAGGAGAATAGTCACCACAATAGTGATGGGATGTTGCGGCTGATGGTGGCAAGAATGGTAAGGATGATTGATGGCTGTGTTTGTGGTGGTGGTGGTAGTATTATTGTTATTGATGCTGATGGTGTTGTTGTTGTTGGTGGTGGTGGTGATGATGATATGATGATGTTGATGATCATGGTAGTACTATTGGTGATGACAACAATGATGAAGGTTATGATGGTGATGCCACTACTGTTGCTGCTGGAACTGACGGTGATTGTTGGTAGTGCTCAGGAGTAGATAGTGATGTTGATGGTCAGGCTGCTGCTGAAAGTGTTCATGGTAATTGCTGGAGCTGATGAGATGTGGATGGTAGTGTCATAGTGCTTTTGATAGTGGTGAGGATGCTGATAGTGTTGATACAGACAGTGTGGATGCTGTTGATGGTGCTGGTGCTGATGGTGCTGACACCATCGATCGTGATGATGGTGCCGGGGATATTGTTGATGGTGGTGAAGATACTGCTTAGGTGTGGATGGTAATATGATAATGATGTTGATGGCGCTAAGGGTGGTAGGGATGATGCTGAAGAAAAGGACGTTTTGATGGTAATAAGCTAAAATGCCATTTCTTTTGGTTCACTCTACAGCCAACAAAGGAAACAGCCTTGTACAGAGCTCTTCCACAGACATCGCTCCGCTGCTAGAGCTGGGGTCTAACCTTTCCCATTAACTCTGGATGGCTCTGCAGCTTGCTGAGCTGATAAGCTACAATGGAAATGATGCCTCCTGACTTCCAAGGCTAGGTAAGAGGAAGCCTTGAGGCTCCCCACCTAGGCCTTTAAAGACATTCGGTGAGTCCTGAGCTGAGACCTCACAAGTCCACTTTCCCTGAGAAGATACTGAGAAGGCTGTGTCAGGTGACAGCACCCACTGAGCTGAGCCATCTGATCATTCTGTGAGGGAAAGCCAGAGTCAGATAGAGCTGGCTGCCATCTGAATCCCTGTGAACATGCATCCAGAACACCATATCAGGACTTGCTAGCTGGACCTTGTGGACTCTTGACCCACACAATCTTGGAATAAAATAGACTGTCTTTGTGAGCCCCTAAATGTAGGGGTCCTATGATTCATAGCAGCAGACTAGGTGTGCCACCCTGTGCCACACAGTTCCGGGGCCCGAATGCTGACTAGAGTTTTGCTCTGCTGGTTCTTGAGGATAAGGAGCCCTTGGGGGTTCTGGCTTGTTACCAAAAACTGCCCTAAGTGGGTAGGGGAGCAGTGTTGCTTCCTTTTGTACTAGCCAAGAGGGAAGGGTGTCAGCTCTGCCTTGGCATCCTGTGCTCTCAGAGCCTTAGAACTCATCTGGGGGCAGGGACTTACTCTCTTGACACAAATGAGAACTTGGGGTCTTTGAGCTTCAGGGACTGAAGTCACAATGCTAGGGATAGAATTTGACCTGAGGTCTGTAGGAACCCCAAGACTGTTCTTTTGCCATGTCATGGGGCTGTAGTGTAAAAATCTAGTAAGCTTTAGATAAGGATGAGGGACACCTTTCTGAAAGCTCTTCCTTAGAGAAACGCGTTTTTCTCGAAACAGGCTCCTCCCCTGCAGAGGACACCACCTTCCAACAGGGTAAAGCTCAAAGTCTTTTCTGATTGGACACACCCAGTGCAATAGAGCCTTACATTTTATTTGGGGGCTTAGAGGGAGAATGCAGTAAAATACTAACGTGTGGGTATGAGGACTACGGGAAAGCTCTTTGCTTACTGTGTTCAGCAAGGTTAGGACCATCATTTCTATACCTATGGGGTATCACTTGCGTTAAGGGCTTCAGATACTATGGGGTACAATATGGAGCCAGGGCTTAGGGGACATCGAGGGTCATGCAGACACCAGGCCTGGGATCCTAAGTACTTCTCTTTTTCTTTTTTTTGTTTTTGAGACAGGGCTTTATAGAGGTCAGCCTTGAACTCACTATGTAGCAGAGGATGATCTTGACATCCTCCACATCATCCTCCCACATCCACCTCCAGACTGCTGGGATTACAGGCTCAGGCCACCACACCACACCAGGTTTAGGTGGTGTTGGGAACTGAACTCAAGAGTAAATGCTGGCTAGGCAAGCACTTTATCAACTCATCTATAACCGTAGTCCCTAAGTGGCTCTGACACATCCTCCTTCACTGCCAGGGGACTCCTACTATGCTAAGCTCTGGGTATCTGATGTCTACCTCAGATGTTCCATCTGACAGTTCTTTCTGCAGTCACTATATCCTATGAGGTTTGAGGTCTGATACACATATTTACCCTTGTAGGTGTGACTTGGAATTATCCCATCCCTATGTCTGTCTGCTCACCACTGGCCATGTTTTCACTCCCTGTGGATGCTAATGGTACCCCCAAATTAACACCACACTAAGGGCAGGTACATGAGTGCATACCCACACTAGGTTATGTTCACCATGGACACACACAGGGCCCGTATTGCCTTGGATGTACACCGTGAACATAAGGACCTGCACTGTTGGCAGTTGCCGACACCCCTTACTCCCACAGGGAGCCTGCCACTCATGGAGATGGAGCTGTTGGTGTGATGTTATGCAGCTAATATGTGTCGGAAGCAGGATTGGCTCTCCAGGGCCTCCTACCTCGATGACTACCTCCGAGTTTCTCTGCTTTCTTGTTTGAATGACACAGGTAGGAGAGCCCATGTGTGCTGCAGAGGGCTGCAGAACATTCCGTATGTGTCTTTTGGTGAGTATATGTTCTAAGGATGAGTGGTTGGTCCATGTTTCTATATTTTATTTACACTTAACTTTTAAAAAGAATACTATTTTCTCTCCCAGAGAATTTGTCCTATTTTATATTCACATTGCAAAGGCCAAAGAGTTCTGTTTGCTCTACATCTTGGCCACTGGTAGGAAAAGTTCTTGAAACTTTAGCTGCCGAGTCTGATGGTGTAATTTTGTTTGGGCTTTTTGTGCATATTCTTTTGTGAGATGTATATTTAAGTATATTGCTCATTTCTTTAGAAAGGTTTTTCTTAAACCATTGTTGAATTTTAAAATTTTTAAAGATTTATTTTTCTTATTTTATGTGTAAGAGTCTTTGCCTGCATGTACGTGTGTACATTGTATGCACAAAGTGCCCAGAGAGGCAAAAGGAGAGTGTTGGAGCCTCTGAAACTGACATTATAGACACTGTGAGTCTCCATGTGGATGCTGGGAGTTAAACCCAGGTTCTCTCAGGAAGAGCAGCCAGTGCTTTTAATGACTAAGCTGTTTCTCTAGTGCCCTCTTGCCCACTTTTTAAAAGATTATTATACTTTTAAAATATGTATGTGTGCATGTGCATGACTGTGGGTTCATGTGCCTGTGAGTCACTCATTTCTTAATATATTGGTTTTTCTTCTGCTATTGAATTCAAAGTCTTTTTATATATTACACACACACTATGTACATGCACACACACTCTTGTGCACATGTTCACACACATGCACACCCATGTGCACAGGTGCACACACATACATATATGCACACACATTTTTATGATCTATAACTTGCATATCTTTTCTATCAATATGTCTTGAATTTTCTTTTTTGAATGACATGCTTTGCAGAATGAAGGTTTCTACATTTTTGTTTGTTTTGTTTTTGGAGACAGGATTTCTATGTGTATAGCCCTGGCTGTCCTGGAGCTCTCTTTGTAGACCAGGCTGTCCTGTAAGTCACTGAGATCTGCCTGCCTCTGTCCCCTGAGTGCTGGGATCAAAGGCTTTTACTTTTGATGAAGTCCAGTTTATTTTTTAAAAAGAGTTCATGATTTTGTGTTCTAGTCCCTACCGTAAGTTTGCAAAGACCTCATCTACTTCTTTTTAGAGGCTTCTTAATGTCAATTTCCCATTTAGTTCTCTGTAATGTGGTTCAAATTAACCTCTGTGTCCGATGTTGGGATTGATACTTAATCCCAACATGGTCTTCAGGTCTCCAATTCTTTTTTTCATCTTTGTTGACTGCAACAAACTTCTTTCTCCTGGGCTGGTTCCACTCCCTGTTAGCAGCTTTCCTCAGCAGATAACCCAAGGTTCTGGCATTTAAAACATCTTGGGGTCTCCAAGGCAACTTCAATGTTACAACTTCTTGTTTCAATGTCTGGGATCCACACGTGCTCTTCTGGGCTCCTCCAAAGGGCTGGCATCACTTCTCCAGCTCTGCCCTCTGTAGCACTCTAAGCTCAGGTTGGTCCACTCCACTGCTGCTGCTGTCCTTGGTGATCATCCCATGGTACTGGCATCTCCAATACACTGGGGTCTTCCGCTGCAACTAGGCTTCACCAATAGTCTCTCATAGGCTCTCTTTATGGTGCCAAGCCTCAGCTCCTTTGTGTGACCCCTTCAGTCCTGGGCCATCAACTGCAACTGAGGCTGCACCTTCACCAATGGCCTTCCATGGCCTCTCATAGTGCCAAGCTCCAGCTGTTCTTCATGACCCCTTCATGCCTTCAAAACCAGAACCACCTGGGTGACTCTTACACATTACCAAGTACAGCTGCAGCACGAGGTACAACATTGTCTATCTCTGGGACACAGCTTCTTTGTGCTCTCAGAAAACACTCCCCAGAAGATTTCACCTCAGTGATGCTGGTCTCTTCTTAATCACCACTAATTTCTTAGCTTCAGCTAACCAGTATCAGTTGTCCCAGTAGTCCCTTCTATTCTGGACTCTAAACCCAGAGCCACATGGCCAAAGCTGCCGAGTTCTGCTGCTTGCTGGGGCTGGAGCATGACCCCTTGTTCTATTACATTATCGACAGCTTTCTGCTTTCCAACTCCTTCACTGTCCTGGAACTTGCTCCGTAGACTGACTTTGAACCAGAGATCTGCATGCCTGTCTCCTAAAGACTGGGATTAAAGGTGTGGGCCATCAAACCTGGATTTAAGTTTTTCTTCACCTAGAACTTGCTCTGCTCTAGGCTGTCCTTGAACTCAGAGATCTGCTTGTCTTTACCTCTTGGGATTAAAGGCTTATACTACAACGCCTGGACCTAAACTTACCTGGGTGAGATTTTGCCCCAAGGTCACTACTCCCTTAATTCAATTTAATATCCTTGAACACAGGATTCAGCTCCATTTCACTTCCTGGTGTCCCTTTAATACTCAAACCACATATTTTATATTTTCCCTTTCTCAGCTTGCTATGCTTGTTTAAAATGCTCTTCATGAGACTAAACCAGAGAACAAAGTCTATGATGGGCGTCTCTGAGACTTCCTTTGTCAATGCAGTTACTCTGAGTCTTTCCACCTTAGCCTCAGGCAGATTCTTTGAACAATGGCAAAAAGCAATCACATTCTTCATCAAAATACCACAAGAACTGTCTCTTGGCCGCGTGCTGAAATTCTTCTCCTCTGAAACCTCTAGAACTAGGATTCCACAGTTCAAATCACCCTCAGCAACAAATCTTCCTTATTCCTACCAGGATGGACCATTAAGCCCCACTTAAAGCATTCCCTGGCTTTCCAAATCCAAAGTCCCCAAATCCACATTCTTCCAAACAAAAGCACGATCAGGCCTATCACAGCAATATCCCAGTCACTGGTACTAACTTCTGTCTTAGGGTTTTACTGCTGTAACCAGACATTATGACCAAGTCAAGTCTTATAAAGGACAACATTTAATTGGGCTGGCTTAACAGATTCAGAGGTTCAGTTCACCATCATTATTAACGTGGGAGCATGGTGCATCCAGGCAGGCATAGGGCAGGTGCAGTTGAGGATTCTACATCTTCATCTGATGGCTGCTATGAGGTGATTTACTTCTAGGCAGTTAGGATGAGGGTCTTAAAGCCGACATTCACATCTCCAAATAGTACTACTCCCTGGGCTAGGCATACTCAAAACACCACACAGCCCTTTCCCCTTCCTTAGTAACTTTTCTTTTTTTGAAATAGGGTCTTATTATGTAGACCAAGCTGGCCTCGAACTCATAGAGATCTATCTGCTTCTGTCCCGAGTGCTGGGATTATAGGCTGGTGCCACCACATCTAATAGATTATTGTTTTTGTTGTTATCTCATCATCATCATCATCATCATCATCATCATCATCATCATCATCATCATCATCAGGTTTTCTTTTTTTGTTTTGTTTTGTTTTTTTGAGACAGGGTTTCTGTGTAGCCCTGGCTGTCCTGGAACTCACTCTGTAGACCAGGCTGGCCTCGAACTCAGAAATCCACCTGCCTCTGCCTCCCAAGTGCTGGGATTAAAGGCGTGCACCACCACCGCCCGGCTCTGCCTCAGTTTGTTGATACATCGAGGTCTACTGATTGTTTTCCAAATGTCACTGTCTCCCTGTGACAATCTCCTTTGGTTGTGTGGCATTCCTCTTGTTACACACTGTTTGATTTGTTATTCCAGTAAAGATTTTGCGAAACTTTTTGAAAATATTTCTTCTTAAAGCTTTGGTGAAAAACTCGAATGACTGATCAGTTTACCAGTGAAGCCACTGAGGTTTGGGTCATCCGTTGGGGAGTTTCATGATGAATTTGGTCTCTAATAGTTATAGGGCTGATTGGATTTTGGCTCCTTTACAACGTGTTCATTTTAGCATGTTGTACTGTTCAAGAAGCACGTTCTTCTTCAAGCATTGTTACATATTAAAAATTAATTTAGTGTTTCCATGTGTATGTATAATGTATGTTCACAGAGGCAAGTGCCATGGAAAGGCCAGAGGACAACTTCACGGCATTGATTCTCTCCTTTACTCTCTCTCTCTCTCTCTCTCTCTCTCTCTCTCTCTCTCTCTCTCTCTCTCTGTGTGTGTGTGTGTGTGTGTGTGTGTGTGTGTGTGCTCCAGGGATCGAACTTAAGTCATTAGACCTGAGTAGTAAATGTTCTCTTTCACTGAGCCATGGCCTGATTGCCATATGTCAATGTTGAAGGGTTGTTTTCTTAAAGTTTTCTTTTTAAAATTATGTGTATATGTGTGAAGGGATGTGTGCAGGTGAGTGTAGGTGCCCAGAATCCAGAAGAAGGCATTGGATCTCTAAGTGCTGGGGTTTCAGTGTCTGTGAGCCACCTGACGCTGGTGCTGGGATCAGAACTCAGGTCCTCTGCAAGATCAGAGCATGCTGTTAACCACTGTGTGTTCTCGCCAGTACCGGGGCTGAGAATTTAATCCTCCCTGGGATTTTCACAGTATGTTTCTAGTCTGCAATGATGCTCTCATCCTTGGCTCTGTATGCTTCTGGGCTCAGTCCTTTTCTGTTGGTTAGTCTGAGGGTTGTCAGTTCTGTTGATGTTTTCAAAGAATGTTTTACCTTTCCATTTTTCTGTGACCTGCCCCTGTTGCCTTGACTTTTGCTCAGATCTTGACTATTTCAAAGCTTCCCTTTTCTTACTTTGGGTTTATTTTAGTTTATCCTTTTAAAAAATTATCTCAAGATTAGCTTTAGTGGGGCCAGAGAGATATCTAAGAGCATTTGCTGCTTTGCTGGAGGACCAGAGTTTGGATCCTGTAACTGATGCATGGCTCACAAGTGCCTGTCATTCCACTTTAGAGGCATCTGATGCCCTCTTCGGATCTCCAAGATCTCACACACTTGTGCACTGTGTGCATGGATGCACACACAAGAATTAAAAATAAACTTTTACTAAAATGAACCTTAGGTTATTGGTTTTAGGACTTCTCTGTTATGAGCTTTGAAATGTTCATGCTGTCCTCGAAGCACAGCTTTGGACACATCTTCAACATTGTCATTTGGTATCACAACTTTATCCCGATAGCTGGAGAGGGCAGTCTGGATTTCAGGATCATGTGGGTGATTTTAATTTCAAAGCACTAGGTCAGAAGTAGGCCCCTGGTTGGATGGATTCTTGCAGTGCTGGTGGTTGTAGAAGGAACAGGAATTACGAGGATCCCACACTGGTACAACACACCCCATTCCATCTCAGACCCCATATCTTTCTCCTCTTAGGAAGCTACGTCCCTGAACTATAGCCAGAAGCCATGTCTAGCCACTCTCTGTGCCACTAGCTCCATCCTGCTGAACTCCTATGCCAATGCTGCAGGCCTCTGATCCAACCCATCACGTGTCAGCCTGTGTTCTTTAGAGACGTTGGCTTCCTCAGATGTAAGCTGCTGTCTGGGTGCCACTATCTCATTCTGTGCACAGCCTTTATCTTGCCTCTGCTCTGGGTTGAGGCCTGATAACCATAATCCAGCAGGAACCACACATGCTGCTGCTTTCTTCCTACTCCAGCCTCTACATAGACTTTATTGCCCCAACTGGATAGAGAACAGAAAGAATGGAGAGGCACTGTGACTCTTGCCCAGGCTTGGAGCTCAGAGGCCAACACAGCACAGGCCTCCCTGCTGGGAGAGGTGTGGCCTTTCTCAGTACCCTGGATGGCTCTTTCCGGTTATCTGCATCATATTCTGACTGATATGGATGTAGATATAGCCTCTTGCTCCAGCTGGAGGTCCCAGCTGGGGAGGGGACACAGCCGTCCCCTCTTCTATCAAAGGGGCATTACTTACTTATAAGACCCTAAAGCTGGGGGCCAGGGAGGCCACCCATCAGGATGGGGTGTGTCGCCACTTTCCACGTTTCAGAGTGTTTCCTTTCCTTCTCTCAGTCAGACTCTATATTGGGTTTGTTTGTTTGGTTGGTTGGTTGTTTTTTTTTTTGGGGGGACAGGGTTTCTCTGTGTAGCCCAGGCTGTCCTGGAACTCACTCTGTAGACCAGGCTGGCCTCAAACTCAGAAATCTGCCTGCCTCTGCCTCCCAAGTGCAGGGATTAAAGGCGTGCGCCACCATTGCCTGGCTCTATATTCTTTTTTAAAGTAAAACTGTTTGTGTTTGGGGATTCAGCTCATCAGTAGAGGTTTGCCCAGCAAGCATGAAACACTAGGTTCAATGCCAGGCACTGCAGAAACAAAATAAAATATTACCCAAACTATATATTATTTGCTCATAATAGACACTGTGCTATGTATCTTGTCTATTATTAAGTCTACCTCACCAGAGAGGAAATTGAGGTTATGCTTCAGGACATTCAGGCAAGAGGTGGCAGAATCCTGGCTCATTGGTCCTCACAGGCTGAGCCACAAGCCCCTCACTACTATGAGTGTCGATCTTTCCTGGGGTGGGGATCCAGCCATAGGAATCAACTGGGGCCAACCAGAAAGCCCTTGAAATAGTGACAACCTAGACACCTGCCTCAGACTTTTCAGAATCCCCAGATGAGTCCAGAGGACAGTTATAACACTGTGGGTATATTTTATAAGGAGACTAAGAAAAGCCAGTGTTGTCCATAAGAAGTTCATTTATATGAGCTGTTAGACTCAGTTATTCTCTGAAGTACCCCCTATCTGGGAGTGTGCCCAAAGGGCTCTCCACACTCCCCAGAACCTTTGACCCTCTCTGAGACTGCCTCTCCAGGGGCTTGACAACCTTCACAAAAGGCTCTGTAATCTGCTGTATGATGGATGGAAGGGTCTGAGCCCCAAGATGGTGCCTTGGTCTTGCAGCCACAGGATTTGGGATTTAACCACAGAGCATCAGGAAAGCCCAGCTCTCTCTGTCCTTGCCAGACTGGACTCTGGTAATGGGACAGAGGGCTGGAGCTCACCAGGGAGCTGACAAACAGCTAGAGCCTTAGCTTATGCTGGGTGTGCAGCCTAGTCTGGAGGAAGCCTCACTGAGACAGAAAAATGCCCATGAGTAGCACAGGGCTGGGGTCAGTGCTAATTCCTCCTCAGCCTCAGAAGGATAATCACAGAAATGGCAAAGCCACAAATCCTGTTAGTGCTTTGTCTCTAGAGGGCACACATCCAGTGGCTTCAGACAAAGCAGCTCCAAGACTTCCTGGAGGCAGCAACAAGACAGGGCGGCCCAGGGGAGGGGTGGCAGCTGGGCTCAGTGGGGCTGTACGGGGCCAGGGCCTACTCCCTGGACAGCCTCGGGAGACTCTTATCCTTTGGGCCTCAGTCTCTATGTTTAAAGTTGGAGGGTGAGAACGAACAGATCTCCAAGGGCCCGGGAGCTTGTGGGATGTCTTAAGTCTTTCTTGATTAGGAGGGCCTGGAGTTCTCCTTGAGTGTTACTTTCCCCTCATCTCTTTGTGCTTTGGGTTCCTTATCTCTCCTTGACAGGACTTGGCCCACAGAACATGTGTCCAATACCAGTGTGTCAGCTGGGGTATGTCATACAGTGGCCATTCCTTGTTGCATGCACCCTTGACTCTCCAGTCTCCTGGGAAGTGTTTGTGGAGTGCTGGGCTTGGGAGTACTGAGTCTAGGGGGCTGACATCTGAAGTACTGGGGTTCATACTGCCTGAGTCTAGGATTGTGGGATTGGGAGTTTTAAGGTCTAGGGTACTGTGGTAAGAGGTGCTGGTATCTGGAGTTCTTGGGACCAACATGTTGGGGTTAAAGTGCTAGCTTGGGGGTACTAAAGTCTAGGTTACTCAGATTTGAGGTGTTAGAGTATGGAGTCTTTGGGTCTGGTATGCTTGTATTGAGGGTTGCACTGCTGGAGTCTGGAGTGCTGGGGTCCAGGGTGCTCTAGTCCTGGAGGTGCCAGCTATTCACTTGCGCTGGCACGAGACAACTATGAACCAAGCCAAGCCATGTCTGCGTCAGCTTTTAAAACCACTGAAATGAGCTCACTTGTCATGCTGTGGTCCAAATATTTTGGCCATTTAGATGCAACCTTCTGTGCTTGTGAAATTAAGTGCATTATTAATCTTGCCTGGCCCAGTGACAGGGTAGGCAGATCAGATAAATCTCCTCGAGGTGCAGAGAGGAAAGGAGGAACACTTTCTTATCATATGAGGAAGACACTGGTTTCTATGGGCTCCTGATGGAGGGGAGCTGACTCCTGGGGAGGACTGTTCAGGGCTGGGGGTGCTTTTCAAGAGAGGAACAGGTCATGTGTGTGTGTGTGTTTGTGTGTTTGTGTGTGTGTGTGTGATCGAACATTGCTTCTGGATGTTACATGGGTGACATGGGCAAGGGCAACACAGCTAAAGTGGGGTAGGGTGCTGTCCTGCTGTATCTCATACTGGACTTGGGGGTGGTGGCTAAGACTATATCTGAATATGAAAGTAATAAAATCCGTTGGGGAAGGAAGATGAAAAAAAGCGCAAAGGAGGCTGTGCAAGCTCAGGCTCTCTGTGAGCCGGGTGGGTGCATTTCTTTCCAGACTTCGCCATGTGCACTGGGAATTGGGGATCCCACTATCTATGCATCTAATATACCTGTCACTCTCCCTTGCGCTACAGTGCAGGAATTCTAGCAGAGGCTCATGTGAGGAAACCGGGCACCCTGTGGCTGGCCAGATCCTCTGCGCTGCTGATCACAGGGGCAGCAATAGACAGCCAGCTGTCTCAGGTGTTCCCACCCATTTCTCAGCTGAGCTGTGAACCTGTGTGGCAAAGCAGAGTTTACCTTTCTGCAATTGTCCTTCTGGCTACCCAACAGCAGGAGCCTGAGCTTTTCCTAGTCATTCAGCATCTCTCAGTGGTTCCCCAGACCTGCAAGGAGGCACTTGGGTCCCCCTTGGCTTTTCAAGTACAGCACTTCTTAAATGTTGAGATCAGCGGTCAAACAAGCTATGGAGAGGCCCCCTGGCACTGCCCTGAAAGGCTACATCCTTGGATAGACTCAGCTCACATGGACCTGCATTGTCCCTTGCTGCCATGGTGCCTTGAAGTTTGGAGCAAGAGTATCATCACTAGAGTGATCCTGAAGCTTCCAGACATGTAATTTAGATGTGGCCCAGCTCCAGCAAAGGTTTCCTTTCAGGAAACTGCCAGCCCTTGAACCATATAAAAATTTCCCCATCCTGGTCAGGACCCTGCTGCCCATACCATGTGTGGAACATATTGCTTAGGACAGGTTCAGAGACATTATGTCATTCGGTGGGAAGAGTGCTACATGGTCAGTCCTTTCCGAGATGGGCACTGATGCCTGAAACCTGACTGGCCAGGAGAAGAGGGGTACATGCTCAGATAGGTCTGACCCTGAGCCCCATAAAGCTGGGATTCTGATTTTCTCCACTGTGTTTGGATCTAGCACGTGATTTACTTGCTGTGGTGGTTTGAATAAGAGTGGTCCCTATTGGCTCATATATTTAAATGCTTAGTCACTAGGGAGTGGTACAATTTGAGAAGGATTAGGAGGCGTGGCTTTGTCGGAGTAGATGTGGAAGTATGAAGTATGTCCTCTCCCTCTCCCTCCATCTCTCACTCTCTGCCTTCAGATCAGGATGGAACTCTTAGCTACTGCTCCAGTGCCATGAGAGCCACCAAGTTCCTGCCATGCCTCCTACATGATAATAATAAACTAACTGTCTGAAGCTGTATGCAATTCCCCAATTGAATGCTGTCTTTGGCCATGGTGTCTCTTCACAGCAATAGAACAGTGACACGGACACTTGGAAAACAGCAACACCAACAACAATGACAACAAACCTCAGTATCCATACTGTCTCAAAAGCTAAACAGCCTTCAATAATTACAAACTCCCAAACAACAGTGCACGGCTGGGCAAAGAGAGCTGACTGTCAGGATGTGCAGAACAGGCAGAGCTGGGCTCTTTCTGCTGTTGTGGAAGACACAACTGGAGCTGTGGCTTCCCTTCTTGAATGCCCGTAGACTTCTGGACGTTACAGCCATAGGACAAGAAGCTGGTATGTTAGGATTCTGTCTAGATCTGTTACAACCAGGGTGTCTATCAGATGGCTCAGAGATGAGCATATACTAGCCAAGGTCTGAGCTCTCCAGGCAGCTTCAACCAGAGTGTGACCTTTCTACCTAATTCCTGCTTTCCATACTAAGGACATTCATAAAAAGGGTTAGTTTCTGAGCCCCTGCACAGCCTGCAGATCCAAGGTGGTTTCCTTCCTATATCCTGCTTTTCCCTTTCTGCGTTTCCATCACCCTGGGAGGCAGGGTTCTGACAGACTGTGGA
The DNA here is from genome assembly GCF_011762505.2 of Arvicanthis niloticus. Classification (NCBI taxonomy): domain Eukaryota; kingdom Metazoa; phylum Chordata; class Mammalia; order Rodentia; family Muridae; genus Arvicanthis; species Arvicanthis niloticus. The sequence continues at coordinate 4,928,675 of NC_047659.1, forward strand.
GGAAGAAGAAGAGTTCCTGAAGCCTACAGGTGTCCTGTCCAAGGGAAGCCCCAGTTTAGGACAACAGAAACCTTCAGGTTTTGAGTATTTGTTGAGTATAGGGACCTCATGGGAAGCCCTCCTTCCATGTGACTGCTTCAAAGTAGGAGTCGAGGTACCCTAGGTGATCAGACCCAACCAAGTAGGATGTAACAAAGGGCAACACATTTGGCTTAAGACCAATGCTGACCTTCAGCTTCCTGGTGATGCTGTGGGCGGTGCAGGCCTCTTAGGGTATAGAGGCGTCATGGTTTCCCTTGTTTCAGGGTGGCTGTAAGGCCTGAGGCTAAGCCCTCAGGCCTACTGGTTGCAGGCATCTGTCTAGGTTCCTCTGGGTGACCTCATTTCCAGGACAGCCCCTCCATGTGTCTCAGTTCAGAAGAGGCTCTTTTGGGGGAAGCAGACCCTTATTAGAGGGATAAACAAAGGCCAATTGTCACCATGAGCTAGTAATTCATCAGCTTAGGAACTGGGCTCCTCCAGGGATTGTGGCTGTCTTGTCTTCTGGAACTCAAGATGGGGGGCTGGACTGGGGGCCCAGGGTGAGGTAGGATGGGGGTAAAACCATCCCCTCTCAGAAACTGTCTCAGTTGCAGACCATTGGCTGCTCTCCAAAGCAAACCCCTAAAGTTCTCACGGGTAAATGAGCCTTTGTCTCAGAGGGACCTAGATCTTGAGGCAGGGTGTGTGTGTGTGTGTGTGTGTGTGTGTGTGTGTGTGTGTGTAGGTGGGTGGGTGGGGGTGTGCACTACTGTACTGATAAAATGAGGTTCTAGGGTGGAAAGTCTTTTTTTGGGGGTTGGGGTCTAAGTGGAGGAGGGCTGTGATATAAATAGGAATTGTAAATGCCTGCCCCAGGCCCCTTCAAAACAATGCCCCTGTGTCCCTCCATGAACCTTCTGAGTGCTGGGATGTTGTCCGGTAGGGACATGGAAAAGAAGCCTCTATTTCTCTCTCTCTCTCTCTCTCTCTCTCTCTCTCTCTCTCTCTCTCTCTCTCTCTCTCTCTCTCTCTGTGTGTGTGTGTGTGTGTGTGTGTGTACAGATGCAGGCAAATGGGCAGGGCCCCGCAGACTGTTGTCAGTGCCACATGGACCTTCAGGTAAAACGTGTGGAGTGGTCAGTGTAGCCTAGGTGTGGGGTAGCCATCCTTCTTCAGCTAACCCGAGGAGGGGTGGCTGTGGGTAGGGCTGGTGTGCAGGAGGAAGCTGACTCAGGGAGGGAGGGAGAGGGCAGGCCTGGTGAGTTTTGCTAGGAGACTGGACTTCATCCCCAGGGCAAAGGGAACTGGAAAAGGGGATAAAGCAGGGGAAGCTGTGTGGGGGCAGGAGTACAGCTTGCTCTGTGCCGGCAGAGGTTGGCAACAACCTGACCAGTACGAGGTAAAGTGTGGGCCTTTGGGTGTCTTTATTCCCAAGGCCGGCAGCTGGTCCCAGACCTCCAGAGGGGATGGCAACCTCCCCAAGCTGAGCTGCAGCCTGGAGCCTGGCCAGGACTCCTCTCCTGGGCCATGTGAGCCAGCTCTGGCTGGATGATGTGTGCTGGGGTGTGTCTTTGCCTCATTCGTTGTCTGGAGGGCCCGGCAAGGGAGAGCCACACTAAGTACAGTTTCTCCTGCTGCAAGCCCGGAGGAGGAGCACCCAGCAAACTCCAGGGTTACTTCACCCATTCTTCAATGCAAAAGTGACGCCTCTTTATGGAGCTATCAATAACCGCTTGCCTCTCCTGCTGCCGCAGTGGCCACATACATAATATTTAAACCACATTGGTGGATGACAGAGACAGACGGATATTTTTAATCCCAACAGACTATTACAGTTCATATCATGTCTGTCAAATAAATATTATGAATCATTTCCCGTTATCTTTATGGGGGCAAGTGGGTGACATCAGGGGATTGGGTAGGGAGGCTTTCTCTGAATATTTATCTAGTTCATATGTATATGTATGTGAACAGGAAATTTATGGAGCAATTGTCGATAATAAATGCCCCGATAAAACACATTATCTCCTCGCTTGATGGGCTACGTGTGGCGAGGGGCAGGGTGCAGGCAGTGCGGAGAGTGTGCTGCCTACACACAGGTGAGGCTGGGACCCTGTCCCAGGCTGAGAGTCTCTCGGGGTCTTCTAAGCTCCTGGGATGTGTTCATCCACTGCCCACGGTCATCATCTCATTTCCAGCTAAAATGTCCTCTGTGATCCACTGATGCTGTCCTGTCTTCCAGAGGAAGAGAACCAAGTTCACAGAGGCCCTTTGTCGAAGGGCAACAGTAGAATTAGTGGTTTGGGCGCCTCCTGCTCCTGGTACCTCTCCCACGGCCCTGCTTTCCAATTCTGTTAGCTGTCCTTTCTCTCTGGTCTCCAGTTTTACCTACCATCTCCTGCCCTGTCTGTCTGACCCACACCTGGTGGGAAGGCAGGTGCTGTGTCTCCCTGGATGTAGGTGTGTGAGGCTGGCAGTCTTCTGGGGGACTTTGTGGGAGACCTGACCACTGGCTAGTACCCACGGTGCTGGGCTCCATCTGCCTCCGCCTCAGTCAATGCTCTACTAATGGGCTAGGGAGGAGGGTCTTACTCTACTGAGATGGCACTGAAGAAGTGGGCTGCAGACCTGCATCTGGAGATACAAGCAGCCTCTTCATCTGATTTGCTCTTTTACCTCCATTCTTCCTCAGCACCCCTGGAGCTGCTTAACTTGGCCTTGGGTTTGGATTTTCTGGAGGCTCCTGTGACTCACAGGGTTTGCTCAGAGCTGTCCCTTCCCCACTGATCCTGGTCCCTCTCCATGAGGTCCTGACTGTAAGCCTTCCTTATCTGTCTCTCCCTCTGCTTCCCTACCACTGATGCTAGACACAAGGATCCCTCTAGGACTTCAAACATCCCCCCTCCCCAAGGCCCCGACCCAGAGGTACCACTGTCCTTTGGGAGTCCAACGGGCCAAACAGTGTTCCTTCTCCCTTATCCTCTAGAGAGACAGGCATGGCGAGGGGGATGAGTCTGGACACTTGTGCTAGTCACAACTCCATGTAACCTTGCCTCTCTGACCTTTGTCTACCATCATCTAGCTTGGCTCACTGTCACTCCAAGCTGAGAAACAGGGAAGGTGACCAAGGGTTAGGGTACAGGAGTTCAGAAGGAGGCTGGCAGATGCTCCAGTTTACCCTGTGGAGGGCTTAGTACTCCAGCTCCATCCTGGCTACCTTCAGGATCTCAACTTCCTTTTTGTTTTTTGGTTTTTTTTTTTGTTTTGTTTTGTTTTTTTTTTGTTTGTTTGTTTTTTTGAGACAGGGTTTCTCTGTGTAGCCCTGACTGTCCTGGAACTCACTCTGTAGACCAGGCTGGCCTTGAACTCAGAAATCCGCCTGCCTCTGCCTCCCAAGTGCTGGATTAAAGGCGTGCGCCACCACTGCCCGGCAGGATCTCAACTTCCTGATCAAGAATATTCCACTGAGAATGGAATGGGGACAGACCACACCCTCTTGAGTTCTAGGATGAGCTGGGTCCCAGCTATCTGTCTGATGTAGCCTCAGGGTGCCTAGCAACACTGGCCTTTAAAAACCTCATTCACTAGGTGATCCTTATGCTGTTTACAAGGCTGAGCGGGGCGGTATGAGAAAGGGGCCAAAGTACCTTAAAAAGTGTCCTTCAGGGAGTTAAAAAAAGAAAACAACAAAAGAAAAAGTAAACCCAAACAAAACAAACGGCTCTCACACTGTGGGCCTGAGCAGAGGGTATCAGCATAGAGGTTTTGGCTGCTTGAGCACATGGTACAAAGGCCAGGTGGTTTTCCCATGGTCAGCTTGGGCCTGACTGCTCTGGGACAGCCCCTGCTGCGGGCAGTTTTGTGTAGTTCACTTACAGCAGAGAGCACAAAATGAGGGAAGATCAAATATAGTGTCTGCGGAAATAACAAGCAGCCCAGTCATGTTTCCATCCCCAAACTGGGGGCTTGAGGTAGGGCCCCCTTCAGCACACTACCTGCCCTTTCCTGGGTACCTGTGATCCTGTCCTGTATTAGGGACAAGGCTCAGAGATGCTCAGTCTCTGGCTGCTGAAGCTGAATGGGAGACTGATCTGGATTAGCAGGGTCTGGACTGTTGTGTTTGCCACTGCCCACTTACATCCTGCAGAGGACAGGCTTCTTAGAAGCAGGCACTACCTCTGGAAACTGCCACTGTCTTTGTCCCCAACTAAAGTCCCCACATGGAAACCTGCCTGCCTAGGCCTCTCTGTCTCCCAGCACTTACAGCTTTCCACAGCAAGCGGTAAGGTGGGGGTGGGGCTTTGATGGGGAGGGTGCAGAGTACCAGCAAATCAGGCTGTCCACCGTCTGAGGTAACCTCACATGCCATTGCCAGCTTTGGTGATGGCCAGGCTGGCTTACTGCTTCTTCCCACCTCCAGGCCACTGCCATGCCAGCCTTTCCACCTGGGTGTGTCATCCTGACTCAAAGGGACAAGCATGCCCTTTCTTCATGGCACAGCTTAAGGACCAGCCATGAGGAAGTCACCAGAGTCCCTGGCTGGCTGGGCCTTCCCTCCTGTCCCTGTTGTTGGTGCTTTGGCCGGCTTGCGTTGCTCTACCCTGAACTGTGGCTTCTGCACCCATAGTGTAGCCACTCTTGCCTCAGAGTCTTCCCTATCTTGTGACAAAATAGCTACCGCCTAGCAAGCCTCCTCCTGGCCAAACAATCTCTATATTGCCTGGTTAGTCATTTCAATGACCCAGCACGGAGGATGGGATTGTCTGCACTTTACAGTTCAGAGAACTGAGGGCAAGAGCAGAGTGGCCTGGCTCGGCCACTAAATAGTTGGGAGACAGAACTGGGGTGCGCCCTTGCCCTGCCCGTCTTGACCACACCCTCTGTGAGAACCCAGGGTCAAGTCTTCATTAGATTCTGCTGGTGTTTGTTGATAGAGTGCATGGCCCACAATACTGGAGAACAGGGATCACTGATGTTTCTCTAATCCACCCCCACAGACCTTTCCTCATCCTTTCTGTTCTGAAACTTAGTGTGGGCTGGCTGTCTGCAGCCCACAGATTTCACTGGCCAGGGTAGAAAGGTGGTACTTTATTGGTGGCCACCACATGTGGTCCTGGCGAGGGTGGCCCAGGAGTTTGAAGAACAGGTCTTAGCTCTACTGTGATAACACCTCCCTAAGGTAAGGCTCATACTACCTGCTTTCTGGCCTTGCTGTTGACACAGGGAGTTAGTTCTTACCCACTCACTGCCTGCCAGAGGATTCTCAAAATGGCCCTGTCAAGGAAGAAATCTGGGGGCTTTCCTCCCTGGCCAGTGGGTCCAATGGAGCTGTGCTGTCTGATGCAGGCACTACCAGAGGCACCCCAAGTTGTGTGCCACACTTAGGAAGCTGCTCAGGTGATGGGGCAGCTCTAGAAAAGGGGCCTGGTTTGTAGTACAACCCAGGGAGGGCATTAGCACCCCCATTTTGTTTCCCAGACGCCATAGGAGGACCAGAGACGGCCTTCCTCCGAGACAGGTCTGTTTTTTGGGATGCTGCTAAGAAGCGTCTTTAAGACAGTCCCACAACTGTTTCTCTTTACTGAGAAAAAGTGCAGCCCTGGAGGGTGGCGGCAGTGCACCCACGCAGGGCTTTTCTTTTTTGTCTTGAGGGGAGGTGCTCTCTTTGGGCAGTACCCACTCTGTGCAGCATGTGGACTTTGGTATACCCTCTGCCAGGGCCTCCACGCTGGATTTTTGGTCTGGCAGACACCAGCTGGGAGTGGAGAGAGGCGGGACTGCCGGTTGCCTGGCTTGGCACAGGGGGAACATTGCGCTTAGGGAGGCTGGCTTGGCTCTGCTCAGGTAGCTCACACCCAAATCCGAATTCCAGCTGCCCAAGTCGGCGGGCGGGTTGCGGAGGAGGCCCAGGCTCTCCCTGGGTAGGAGTGCTTCCTTTCGTTTTTAAACAAACAAATCATGAATTTAAGTCAGGGCAGAGAGCTGCCCAAAGTATAAAAATAGCCTGGGGCCACGGACGATGTCCGAAGCGAGTAGCAGCGCCTCTCGAGCCCTGCGCCTCGGAGAAGGGTGGGAGCCGTCGGGTTAACGTGGGTACACAGTACCCCGAGCAGCACCCCCCAACTCCCCTCTGCCTGTCTGGCCTGCGGTCAGACACCAGGGTCCTCTATGGGCCTCTCGCGTGTTAGGTGGGAGGGGATTGGGGCGTCCAAAGGGCAGCATCTCCCTGTCCAGCTGATTGCCTCAGGCTCACCGCCCCTCCTCGGCCTCAGTTTCCCCGTGTGTCCACCGGGGTGCGCAGGGCCTGGGCTCTCCTGCAGGGAGCCCTGCAGGACCAGGGTCCTCGCGCGGCCACGGCCGGCCTCTTTGTGTGTCCGCGCAGACAATGGCCCGGCCGCGGGGCTCTCCTCCCGGCCCGGCTCTCCTCCTCCTCCACCACCGCGGGCCGCCGGGTTTTGGGGCAGCCTGGGAGGGAAGGCTGCTTCGCCCCGCCGCCCCACCCTCCTCCCGCGCCGCCGCCCCACGGCTCCCGGGAACCCTTGGCAGACGCAAACTTGCAAGTTTGCAGGGCGCTCACAACTCGGGGCCAGGCTGCGAGCGCGGGGTGGCGGTGGCAGCGGCAGCGGCGGCGGCGGCGGCGGCGGGCGGGGCGCGCACCGGTTGCGGGCGGGGCGAGTGGCGGCGGCGGCGGCGCTGCGCCGAGTCCGCGCCCGTCGCGGGCCCCCCGCCGCTCCCCCCGCTGCAGGCCGGGCCGGAGCGGGTCGCGGGCGCGCGGCGGAGGCGCGGGCGGCGTGTGCGCGCGCGGGGCGCGCGCAGGCACAAGTAGTTTACATTGTTGGGCGACTTTTGCAACAACTCGCCGCGCCGCGGCCTCCGCGCGCCGCCGCCGCCGCCGCCGCCGCCGGCTCCCCGCCGCCCGGGCCCCGGGCGGGCCGCGCCGGGGGCCGCCGCGCTGCCGCCCCGCTGCTCCGCCGCCGGCTGGGCATGAGTTAGTCGCAGACATGGACACCAAACATTTCCTGCCGCTCGGTGAGTGCCGGCCGCAGCGGCGCGGGCGAGGGAGGGGGCCGGGGCCGGCGGGGCGGGGGCGCGTGCGCAGCGCGCGCGGGGGTCCGGCCGGGCCCATTGGCCCTGCGCCGTGGCGGTACCGAGAGTTAGCGCGCCGGGCCCTGGGAGGCGAGTGGGCACAGGGCAACTTTTCCCGGGCCCGGGCGCGCGGCGGGAGAGGGCGAGGACGCCGGGCCTCTGACTTGCCGAGAAGCGGGAGTGGGCGGCGGGGCTGGCGCGAGCGCAGGTTCGCTCGGGACGTGGAGAGGGTCCCTCACGCTGCGCATAGCGCTTCCGCGGACCCCCGGGGCGCCTGGCCCCAGCTGCCCGGGAACCCGGCCACGCCGGAGGAGCAACTTCTGCGCTCGCTGGAGGGCTCCGGGCCTCCCTGGCATTGGGATGGGGACGACGCGCTGGGTTCCAGGAGGCCACTGCTCTTCCCGGCTCGTAGGGCTGCCGCTTGGAGAAGGCCGCTGGCCCCTGGCTGTCTCTTTGCCCAGGACGGAGTCTGTGATCTTGCCGTTCCCCGACAGCAGACCAAACATAGGTGGGCACGGTCACTCAGGGGAATCTCTGATCAGGAGCATTAAACCCAAAACTGGGGCCCTGCGGTCTGGCACCCCTAGTTGTTCTTCTCTGTATTTAGGGGGACACAACCCATCGGCAGAAGGATCGTTTTCTTGTCCTGCAACCCTCCCGCCAGCAGCACCCAGCCCCAAACAGTCTGCCAACTCCAGGAGTAGAACCAAGCAGGGTCAGAGCCCCCCCCCCCCCCCCCATTGCTCTCCCTGGGGTTTTGGGAGCCAGAGGGAAAAAGCAGGGTAGGGAGACTTTATAAATGAGCTCCGGGAAAGATATTAATTTGGTGGTGAGGACAGCAGCCAGGCTGTCAGGCTGGTGAAGAATTTGTGCTGAATGGAAATCAGGACAGCTGATTATGGACGAAGCTCCACGATGGTCATTGCCTCTTTGCCTGCCCACCCCATATGAGATTTGGAGTGCATTTTGGCTACCCGGAAGGGTGATCAAAACTCAGCATGGCTCCCAGGACTTTTGATGATTTGGGGAGGTGGCACCTCCTTAACCCCCAGCTTTCTCACAGACAGGTCTGCTGCTGAGTGACTGGGGTAGTGTTACAAGTCTGTCAAAGCTTCAGACTCTACATCCTTATGAGTAGTGATAGAGGCATGGAGGCACACCTGAGCTGGGGGGTCTAGCTCCCAGGCTGTAAACTCCTGCCCATGTTACAGTTGAGAAACTGACTGGGAACGGCCTCATGTAGAAGCTACAAATGGTGGATTTGGCATTGGAACCCCCTGCCAAAATCGGCTGATAAGAAAGCTTTGTTACTGTGGCTTGTTGCTATGGGGCCTGGTGTGGGGTTGTGGGGGGGCTCCTGAGACATATCTTTCTCCTCCACCAAAGCCTTCACGTGCACACAGGAGTGCTTTGCTCAGTCTGGCCTGGGACACGGCTTGGGCCTAGTAATACTTTGGCTAGGTCTTGTCTTGAGGTGGGAACAACACCACAGGAGAGATAGAACCCATTCTCAAAGTTGAGGAATACTGAACTGGGAACAGGGTTGCAGGGTGGCTGGGCTGGAGTCTCCATGAAGAGGAGTCATGTCTCTGAGCTGATGTCTTGGCTTCACAGAGTGATGGATCTCAAGACCAGCTTGTGGCTTCCCAGGCAGCCTATGCCCCAGGGCTGAGGGCTGAGTCCTGGGCTCTGATTACGTTTTATTTTTTGCTAAGCTTGTGACCAGCTCTGAAGTCCAGTGCAGTTGAAGGTCCATTTAAGCGGCTACTTGCTTAAGCCCTTTTGTCAACACAGCCTAATCCCTCCTGGGGGCTGAGTGTCAGAGAATCTGCCTCATCCAGGGTCCCCACTTGAAGTTTCTAGGAAAGTTTGACTATCCCTTTTTCACTACCTTTTGGCTTTGGGGGTCCAGGCCTGAGGGCTTTTTTTCAGTATGCACTGTGTGGGTTTGGTAGCCTCCACGCTTCTGTCAGTTGAGCTGATCTGTACTGGATGGATCTGGGAAGAAAGGGAGGTTGGGGAATTTGCCTCAGGCAGCCCCTGTTTCCTGGCCCTGCTGCCCAGGGCTGGTCTTCCTCCATGCTAGTTGGGGACTTGGGGTAAGGGCTGGCTTCAGCCTGGATGGTGGGACTGGAGGGCTGAGCCTGCAAAGTCCAAAGGTCTCAAGCCTGCACTGACCCTCTCAGCTGTTAGTGGCCCATTTGCTTGTGAGGGTAACAGGTTTCCAGAAGTAGGGCTCTAGACCTCTAACCACCCTCTTGTGTGGTACTTGGGGACCTGGTGAGCTTGGGGCCTGCCCAAGGGGGCTTTTAGTAACATCTGAGCCCTTGTGACCCAAAATAGAGCACATTCCGGGAGTCCCGAAATAACAGGGTCACATGACTCTCAGGAGGCTGGGCTTGGAGTCCAGCTTGGGCCTGACTAGGCAGTTCATGTTTAGGCCCCCGGCTGCCTACTGATTTGGGCATTTCTTTTGGGAAACTCTGGAGGAGACTCTGTTGTTGACTGAGGAAGTGTTAGGGTGAGAAAAAGCGACCCCCTGATGGTGGTCTGACTGTGGTGGTGGCCTTGCCTGCTTGTATTCTTCTCCTGGCTGCCACTGACTATTGTGTTGGGCACAAGCATTTGTCTCAGATGTGGCAGAGAGCTAGGCCCACAGGAAGGAATCACTGAGGGTGGGGAGCTCTATATACAGCCGAGGTCTGCACTGCTCAGAGTCTGTGGGGTGTGTGGGGTACAGAGTCGATCCTGCAGCCTGATCACATGGGGCAGCTGCTGTGTGCTGGCTCCCAGGTCTGCTAGGGCCGGGGCAGCTCTTCCGGCTGTGCATGTCCTTCAGGTCTGGGGCTAGGTGTACCTCCTCAGGGAGGCCCCTCTGATTTCCTTGCTAGTGGCTTTTTGTACTGCCCATGCCGCAACTGTTCTGGAGGTTGAGTGTAAGAGTGGGGACCCTTACCCCATCCTTCTGCCTTCTCCTTGGAAAGGGAGTGTTCCAGAGGGGTTGTCAATCTGGACAATGTAGAGCTCTCAGGCCTGTGTTTCTCAAGAGCTGACCACGCATACCAAAGGAACTCTTTTATCCCATGTGTGGACAGACTCAAATTGCATAGAAGGTGGTATGAGAGAATCTTGGGCCCAGCACTGGGTGAGGCTGCCTGGAGCTTCCTATTTCCAGGGAATGGGGTCTTGCTATGTGCATATTCAGGCCAGGTCTCCATGGTGAGTGAGGCATGGCTTTGCAGGGAATGGTAGACCTGGCTCAGCTGTCTTAAGACATAGGCCTGGAACCTTGCAGATGGCCTAGGGCCAGGACGAGCCAAGACCTGCCTTCCTTCCCTGCACCTTAGGCCTAAAGCTTGTGGGCTGGGCAGGGCCTTGAGGTATTAGATTGGCTGCTGGATTTTCATGGGAACTACTATCAGGCGGGCCAGGGATGAAGCAGGAGCCCCAGTTCTCAAGAGTATAGGTATCTGGATTGTGGCTGGGAGTGTGTCCGTTTGGGGGATCACCTCCGAAACCTTTGTCCCAGTGCTATTTAAAAACAAATTACGTTTTGTGTGCGTGCAGGCACATGTGCCACAGCATTTGTATGGAGGCTAGGGGACAACTTTTGGGAGTTGCTTCTTTCTTTTCATCATCACGTACAATTCAGGGATTGAACTCAGTCCTTGATAGCAAGTACTTTACCCACCTCATCAGACCCAGTGTTGTTGTTCTTTTCTTTTCTTTTTTTTTAAATAGGCTGTTTCCATGCTGGGGAAGGGTGGGGGGAGATGGACTGTCCCCTTGCCCATGGGTCTGCAGCATGTCCTGGTTATAAGGTATATTGTTCCTTCTCTGTTTTTTTGTTTTTTTTTTTTAATTCAGACTCATTTCCATGGTCATATTCTCCCTCACAGTCACAGAGGACTCTGAAGGACAGATGCAGCTGGACAATTGATATCTGCCATCTGCATCTGTAAAATGGACAGATTTTTTTACTTATTATTTTAATTATTCGTTGTTTTTAAAGGCGGTTGAACATGCAGCCTGTTTTGTCCTAGGCTGGTTGGGAATTCATAGAGTTCTTTTTGTGGGGTGTGATTTTCTCTTTCCCAAGGTGAGGCCTGTATCCAGGTCCTTTCTGGGCCTCTGCCTCAGGATAGGGGTGGGTAACCAGTGTTGAGCCAAAACCATCCTGAAAATCCCCTATGCCATTGGGTATGGAACGGAGGTGAAGACTGGGCATCAAGACAACACAGCTGCAACCCGTTGGCTGGGTGTCCCTGCCCAGGTTTCCCCTTCTCTGCTAGGCTCCCCGGACAGACCCCAGCTGCTGCACGACTCTCCCCAAGGCTCAGTGAGTCTGGTGGAGCGAAGGACTTCGTGTGAGCACACCCACCAGAGCCTGGTGCGAGATGTTCTGAGCAGTCGTGCCCCAGCGCCTCACAGACAGGGAAATTGCACCCTAGAGTTACAAAGCGATTGTCTAGCTCAGCAGCTGAATGAGCGTGAAACGGAGCAGAAAGCGGCTGAATAAAATTGGCCCAGGATGTGTGGGGAGCGGCCTGGGTGTGCACAGACACAAACACCCCCAACGCTTACCTGGTGCTGCCTTCCACCCCACCGTGAGGCAGCAGGCCAGTGCTGTGGCCCTCCCAGGGCCTCCTAAACTTCACGTGGATCTGTGAGGCTGGCTGCTTCTCACAACCACTGTTCTTTTCCATCTCTACCTACCGATTCAGGATCTGCCCACTTGGAGAGGGTGCTGATACGGATCCACTGGGTGCCTGCTGTGTAACTGGCACTTAATTCAGGACCTTATGGCTGACCCAGGGCAGTCTTGATTAGTGATGGGAAACCCTGTGGTAGGGTCTGTTTGCCTTGGCACTTCAGTATCGTGTCTCTGTGTGGTTCTCTGCTCTGCAAATTGATTTCCCAGACAGGCCCAGCCCTGATCTTCAGCTGGGCCAAAACTTGTTCTTGAACTTGCTCAGGTCCTGTTCTGTCAGCACCTCAAGAAGCTGCTTATAAGAGTGGGGTCCATGCCCAGTCCAGTTCCCCAGGAGCCCTGAGCTGCGTCCATTCCTAAGCTTAGTGGCTATTTTGTCTTTTGACTGGAAGATGTGAGGTCTCACTGTGAAGGCTCTGGACTCTTGACCCTGGGAGGTTTGCCCTCCTTCTTCAAAAGTCACTGGAGAGTGGAGACTTCTTGATTGTCAAGCTGAGAGCTTTTGGGGATGCTGGGAAACGTTATAAGGCTCCACTGGGCTATAGAAGGTTGGGAGTGGGGACAGCAAGTGGTATTTTCTCCCAGAAGACCCATTGGCTTGGCTACTCTGCCTCACCCTGCCAGGACCAAGCTGTCTGTAGTAAGATCCTTAGGGGCCTGTGGCAGGGGACCAGAGGAAGGCAGCCCCACATAATCCCAGGGCAGGGCACAGACTTGGTTATATCTGCCGTCCCTGTCCAGAACATGTTACATGTGTATGCATGCACACAAGTGCACTGTGGCATGGCCTTTGGGAATCTAGCAGCATTGTGCTAACTAAGTTCTTCCTAAGGGGACTCCAGGCCTGCTGGTGGCCTCCATCCCCATGTAATTAGGGTGCAACTGCTTGGCACAGCCACCTTGTCCTTCAGCCCATGGCAAAGTTGCCAGAGGAGGGGGTGTGCGTTACAAACATAGCCAGACCAGAGGCCATGAGGCAGGCCTGGACGATGAGAGTGCTAGGTGGAGCTGTCTCAGGTCCCCTGAGTATACAGAGGTAGGTTAGAGGCAGTGCATGGGGCTAAGGAGGAAGTGTCTTCTGCTGGCTATGGAGGCCCTGGTTGGGCCCATCCTCACAGTATTTAGGCTGGGGAGGCGGCTCCCACAGACCCTGGAGTTCTAGGCTGTCCTGGACTGGTCTGTAGAGTCTCCTCCTTTCTTGGTTAGGGGCGCTGCTGTGGAGGAGGGGATTGCTTTCTTCCTGTTCCTTGCAGTTGACTCTGTCTTGCACTCGTGCCTTTGAGCCTTTTCTTGGGAAAGTCCCTTAACACCCTGGCTGATACATGCCTCAGGCTTGTGATGTCTCCCAGAAAGGTGAGGGAACAGTTTAGTGGTCACAAATTTATGTCCTGGTCTGGGAGGACAGACAGGCCCAGTGGATTGGATGGTGCTAGGGACCAGGTTGGCCTTGATGGAGCCTTGTCTGTGGGATCAGAGTCGAGCCCCTGAGGGTGAAGAGAAGGCTTCTGGGCTTGGCACTGGGACTCTGGGATCCCTTGGGGGAGGAGTCAGTACTGAGGCTCTAGATGTGTGTAGCTAAGGGTCTTCTTTGCCCAAGTTCAAATCTGTCCTTTATGATACCCTATTCCAGAGGCAAGTTCTCTCAGATGGGCTAGGGACTCAGGGGGCATAGGTTCAGTGTCTTATCTTCCATGGAGACGAGACTGTACCCTAGCTTCCCTGGACCTCTGCTGGCCCATTGGCTAGACACAACTTTCTCAGACAGCATCCTGGAACCCAGGGCTGGTGCTGATGGCTGTCAGCAGAGGCTATAGCATCCTGAGCGGGAGGGGAGGGGAGGGGAACATGGTAGGGTGGGTTTAGGCTAGGTCCTGTGTCTGTCTGTCTCTCTCTGTCTCTGTCTCTCTCTCTTTGTGTGTGTGTGTGTGTATGTATGTGTGTGTGTAAATCCTGCAGTGCCTGTGGATAAGCCCTGCGGAGTTCAAAGCCACTGGGTGTGCGCTGGCTATAATGAGGTTACTGATTCAACTGGCTTCCTGGTGCTGCAGCCCAGAGTGCAGGGAGGTTAGGAAGCCCCGTGAGGGATCTAAGTATCCCATAATTGACCAATTTAGCTTAAGTGTCCGTGCTGGCCCCGGGCAGAGGTCAGGCGGTGACAGTCCAGGTGGCTGGAGTAGCTGCTTACAGGCCCAGAAGGTGCTTCATTTGTCTAGGCCCTCTGAAGTGAAGCTCTACGCCTCAGGGGCTTGGTGGCCACCCTTGCCATTGTCTGCCGGCTAGCTGGCTTCCCACACTGGCTACGGACTGTCCTCTATGTTTTTGCCTTAGGTCTTGCAAAGGGTAGCATCCGTCTGGGTTTCAGTTTTGTCTTCCAACCAGTTGCTTCTCTGCCTGTTGTCCTGCCCCCTCCAGGGGCTGTGGGATGGGATCCAGGCCTTTGGCTGAACGACCTGCTTAGCCCGTGTGGCTTCTGAGAGGCCAGCTTCGATTCTGTATCTCTTTCCGAGACGTTCCAAGGGCAGGGCCAAACATGTGTTACCCAGCTTGAACGAATGGAATTGGCCTCTGGCTTTGCTGGGGCTAGAAGATGTCCAGAGCTCTGGAGAGGGGCTGGCAGGGCCATGGAACCTCATTCTTTGGAAAGTCAAGGCCTGGTGTCCAGATGCTTCACCAGACAGGTGCTCCCCAGACAGCACTGGGCACCATGCAGCATGTGTCAGCAAAAACATAAGCCATTCCTTCAGCTCAGTATCCCTGTGGGTGGGCCATGAGGTGAGAAACGAGGTGGAGCCCCGCACGGAAGGTCTCCTTCAGGGGCCTCGGTAGAGCGTTTTTCCGTCAGACTCCTGGTGTCTGTTGCATACCCTCTTGGTGTGTAGCTATACAGAATGGCCTTTTTAGAGGTGTTGGAACTGCTCTTGGTTTGGGTGGCTCCCCCAACTCCTGATTCTGCCTTGCCAAGGCACTCTCTGCCCAGCTGTCTATGGGTTCCTAAGCAGCTCCTTTTCCCCCTCTGGGCCTGGGCCTCCCTAGGACTCTTGGCAGTTGGAGGCCTCTGTCTTTGCCCTGTGCTGTGGCACCTTGGCTTTGTTCTGGATTGGTAGACATTCAGTCACATACTACAGCTGGTGTCCAGGTCCTTAGGAGTTACTGTGTTTCCTCTCTTAGCTGAGGAGGACAGGAATCAGACTGAGATGTCCCCAAGGCCTAGGAAGCCATGGACACTTAGTTAGTCATTGGTGATGGGGCTGGACGTGGCTCTGGATTTCAACTGGAGACATTAGAGAAGACACTTTGAGGTTGAGCATGCATTGCAGATACTGTGTCTCTTAAGAAAGAGGAGGTGAAGGGAAGGGGCATGAGCCCTAGAGATGAGCAGTTCACCCCCTTGTCTGTCTGAGTTGGGACCAGCTCTGTCTTTAGGCTCTGACCTCTCCACTGATTGCTCCACATTCACTGCAGTAAGTGCCCCCTACACTTGGGGGCAGGTGGCTCTGTAGCCTCTCCTGACCCACCAGGTACCTCCCATCCTCTTCTCTCTCACCCAGCTTCTTCATGTTTAATATTTACTGGTGACTAGACTACCCTGTGTGGTGAGCGAGTGCTATCTCTTAGTCTAGTACAATGTGGGCCACCACTGGCAAAATCATCTCCTTGGCCTTCTTCAGTTGCTTCACCTATATGGTGCTTGGGAGATCGGGGCACTTGATGGAGGTGTTGCAGTTAGGTTTTGAATTACAATTCACAAGTCTGCTAGGCAAGCTATGAATTAAAGCAGGCCTTTTCCAGGGAGTTATGTCCCCCCCCCCCTCCAGCTGAGGGTCTGGTGATGAGTTGCCCAGGTGGGCATGAGCATAGGTCTTCCCTCAAGGGCTCCAGAAGGATCCATCTGCCTATCCAGGCTTCTCTGGCCTGCCTCTTGCTAGCTGGGTCACGGGTGTATGTGCTGTGGAGACTGTGTGTGTGTGTGTGTGTGTGTGTGTGTGTGTGTGTTTGTGTGTGTTTGGCTCATGTAGGATGTGTTTGGCTCATGTAGGAATGATTAACTCTATGTGGTGCTGAGGTGGAGCCTGGTGGAGATGTGGTGGTTGCAAGTCCCTCTGAGCTGTTCCCCTGATGACCGTCTCCTCTCCTGGTTCTCAAGACTTCCTGGGTATGGACTATGTCCCTTCTGGCCCACTACAGGTCATTGCCCACTGGAGGGTGCTAGCTTTGGAACTCAGGCCTATTCTGGAAGGGACAGTAGGGTTGCCCCTACAGCCAGCCCATCTCCACATCTCTGGTCCATCCCCATTTCTGTTCCCATGGGCATTTTTGGTGTCATCTGCCCAGAAGACTATAAGAAGTATTGGCCCTGTTCCTCCTTGCCGGTTGGAGGACAGCTCTGATTGAGACCAGAGTCCAGGGGAGGTGGCAGAGCCACTCCCACCCATCCTGCCCTGGACTTTCTGCCCAGGATCAAGGTTGAGAAGGGTTGAGAAGTGGGGACTTAGTCATCATACCAGGAGCAGAGCTTCCTTTCCTCTTGGGCTCCCTGGGCATGATTTCTGGGCATGCTACCACTTGAGGTTGGGGACCTGGCCTAGAAAGGCTGGGTGATGGTGGTCTCCAGGCCCAGTGGCTTCTTAGGGGCTCCTATCCCTTGCTCTCGGCTGCATGTACTTTCTGAATCAGGGTGTGTAAGTCTCTTCCTCAGTTGGTTTCCTTGGCAGGAAGGATGGACACCCAGTTTTGGCAGAGGTGGGAGTACATGCTTGTAGTGTCCTCCAGGATCTATGGCAGTTTACGGCAGAAGTGGGCCCTTTTCTCAGGACCCACTACCCGAGTCTTTCTGGGTATGCTGGCTCTGCATGTACCGTCCTTCAGGGCAGGTGGCTCCAGGGCTGTTTGCTGCAGAATCCCCAGTGTCGTGTGCCACAAATACTGCAGGGCATTATAGAATGAGTTAATGCCCTCTGCAGAGCCCCTACCCCAGAATTAGTGTGGTGTCTTCCCTGGCTTCTGGGGCAGAGTATTTGGATGTTGCCATTCCTAAGTCTGGCACAGCGTCCCCTGTGGCGGTCAGCTGTAAGACTTCTGGGTGTCCCTTAGCTCTGGCCTCCAGCAGTTGTGTTCCTGACCACGGCCCGAGTGGGTCAGTTTCAGACCTTCAATTCCAAGGAGAATTCAGATGGACTGGTTTCTTGTAGCTTGGCCTGCTGAGTGGCAATCTTTTAAGGGGTTAGGGAGCTAGGAAGGGCCATTAGTACTCAGCCATAGAGGACCATTCTGGGGTACACAGACTACCGGAGACATGTAGGAGCAGGCACATGGCAGCCTGGGATTCCAGCAGGATATAGTGATGCAGAGTAAGAGACCATGTGCTCAGGAGGAGCTTTAGAGAGACCAGTGGCAAGCTGTGTGGTTACAGACTTGAGTAGGAGCGTTGGCCAGGGAGAGTGTGGAGTCCGTTCTGAGTGGCTGAGGACAGAGGGCTGGAGGGTAGGTCAGAGGGCACTGGGATCCAAATGCTCTGAATCTCTTAGGTAGAGCCTGTGGAGGGGACGTGTGGTAAAGACTCCGCTCCTATACAAGGGGCAGTTGTCAAGGCAGGTAGCAGCAAATGAGAGGGGTTTACTAGGTAAGAAGTGGGGAGGCCTGGGGTAGGGCTGAGGAGGGCTAAGGTCCCTCCCGAGGATCCTGTGAGTCAGATTTTGAGCAGACCCTATCCTGTCTATCCTAGAATTCTACTGCCTTTTGGGCATCATGGACTCTTGTTTTGGTGGCTCTGTATAGCACAAGGCTAAGCCATCTCTAGCAGGGTGCCCCCCCCCCCCCCAGGTCTGGCATGAGTAAAAGGAGACGTGGTTCTGGATTTGTGATGGTGTTGAGGGGTGACTGGACCCCTGTGGTTCTGGCTGCTTCTCCCTCACAACACTGCCTGTGGTTTTTGGACTGCAAGAGAAGTTTGACTGACCCGGATGGGGCATGCACGTGATGATATGTCCTAAAGACAGCTTTGTGACTCAGGATGTCCTCTTTAACTGTTCTTCCTTCCTCTGATGGCCCATGTGGGGAGGGTTGTCCTGCTCTGTGCCTCATGAGTATCCATGATGCCACTCTGGTCTGGGAGGCAGAGCTGTAGGCACTGGCAGCTTCCCTGGCTGGCCTGGCAGTGTTATTTATAAGACTTCTCTGGGCAGGTGTTTGGGGGTTCAGCTACAGCCAGACATCTGACCTGATTGGCTCATTCTGACTCCCTGTGACTGATGTGTTGTGGTCTATAAGGGATAATTTTTGTAGTGTTTCGGGACCTTCTTGTGTCAGATCTAACCTCTGTCCACCTGGTTGCAGGACATGAATACCACTCTGGCTCATGGATCAGACTTGAGTCCAGTCTGGTTCCTCTGACCCAGGCTGACATCTCATAGGGTCATGGGACAGGTCACTGTGCCACCCTTGGATAACTCAATGGTGGCTGGTGTGTACTCTTTGGGCATCTGGCTCTTGAAGCTGTGGCTGGCAAGCTGGTTTTGGCTTGCTGATGTCATGGTCTCATTTGCCCACAATGGCTTGGGAACTTATCTTCTTGTGGACAGTTATTGTGTCTCCTGGGCTGGATAGCAGGACACATGGTCATTCATGGGACAGAGCAGAGGATGGCTATTGGGCCCATGTGGCCCTGGACAGGCCTGATAATCTGTGATGTCATTATCAGAGGGGGCTGTGCAGTCCTTACCTTTGACCATGATTCCAGCCTGGCATGGTGGAGATCCTAGGGGACCCTGCACCTGCTGGGACATCTAGGTGAGGTGGTGTGGGAGCCGGTCTTCGGGGGCCCCTCTCCGCTCCCAGAGCTCAAGTTCTACCGGGATTCTTGAAACGGCCTCTCCCCGGACACCCCTCTACCCCCCACCCCCAGGTTTCCCTGGCTGCCTTTCTGAGAACAACACTGTGATTGTTGTCCCATTTTCCTTCTGCTGCGGCTTTCTCACTTGGTGTGGGAAACTGGGGACTGAGGGATCTGGGTTGTCAGCTGCGGGGTATCGAGCAGGGCTGACATTCAGTATGTGGGGTTGGCACATGGGGAACTAGAAGGGCGAAGGTCCTTTTGTTCCTTTGTCCTCAGCCCCCACTTGTAATCTTGTTCATGGGGTCCTGAGCCTCACCGGCCTCCTGGCCAGCTTGTAGGGTCTACAGACAGCAGCCCACTTGGCAGAGAGCCTAGACCTGGTTTGCAGTGTGTGGTCCTCTCTTCTAGCCTTCTTGCCTTATCTCTGTGCTGGCCACCTCAGACTTTCCCCTGGGCTTTTAGAGCCCAGACTACTGTGAGCACAGGACCCTCCTGCTGTTTGTGTGACCGGGTGCTAGGCAAGTGTGAGTGCAGAACTCTTTGTGTGTAGATGGTACTTGTGTCCATGTCCAACCCTCTGTGCGTGCATCCGAGTCCTGTTCTGAGAGAGTCTTTTTGTGCTTCATGTCTGTGTATCATGTCTATGTGTGTGTGTCTGATGGATACTCACGTCCATATATGAGGTTTTGTGTATCATCCACATATGAGTATATATGGCCATGCATGTGTGTCTGTGTATGTACTTGTGCCTATTAATGCGTTCTGTGCATCATCCATATGTGAGTGAACATGATGTGTCTGTATGTGAAATTCTGTATACTAGCCATATGTGAGTGTGCATGGTTACGTATGTGAATCTATATGTACTCTTGTGTTCTTCTATAAAGTTCTGTATATTAGCCACATGTAAGCGTGCATAGCCACATATATGTATATCTTCATATATATGTCCATGCATATGGGTTTGTGTATTGTCCACATATAACTGTGCATGGCTGTGTGTGAGCTTGTGTCTGTGCATACTCTGTGTCCATGTATGTGTCCATGTACTCTGTGTTCTGTATTTTACCTGTGAGAGTTCATGGCATGTGTACATATGTCTGTGCATGAGCCTTTGTCTATTATATATCTATGAGTGTACTCACACTCATAGATATAGCACACTCATGTTTATGCATATTGCCTATATATGGAATGTACATGGTCATATGTAAGCTTGTATCTATGTGCATACCTGTCATACATGAAGGTCAATCTGTTGGCCATGTGTGAGCATGCATGGCTCTGTGTTTGTCATGCTACCTGTGCTTATGCATAAGGTTCATGTATTGCCTGTGTATGTGACCCTATATAAGTGTGTCTCTGTGTATACCCATGTCCATGTGTGTAGTGTAGTGCCCACATGTGAGTGTGCATGGCCATGAGTGTGTGTATCTATATGTAAATGTCTTCATGCATGAGGTTCATGTATTGTTCTTGTGTGTCTGTGCACACCTGTGTCCATGCATGGGGACTTGTCCTGTTTTGAATTCTGTTAGCCCCAGGCCTAGACCATAATAGTCATTAGTAGTCATCCTCAGCACCTGGGTACCCTAGACACTCCCTGCCAGTCTCTGAGTATCGCCAGACCGTGCCTGATGCTGTAGGGGAGAGGAAAATGTACCAGCTAAGGTCAGATGGCCCTTCTCTACTTTGTAGCTCCAAAGGAGGTCTGTGCCCTGGGGGAAAGAAGTTAGTAGGACCTAAAGCCAGGGTCAGTTGCACACTTTAGTGTAAAGGAGCCTGGTGTGAGTGCTGGCCAGGCTCGGCAGGGAAGGGTAGGAAGGAAGGCTTCCTCTCATTGTGTGGTGAGGAAATTAGGTCTGAGAGCTGCAGGCAGGCTGTGTGGGTGGGGGGACAGGGCTAGGCTGTCAGTGGAAGACTGTGCTCGGGTGCCTTTCTCTCAACTGTCCACTTTAGGCAAAGCAGGCATATTTACAGATGGGGAACAGAGAAGAGATGTTATAGGAAGCTCCAGCATGGTGGGTTATAGTGCTTACTAACTCTGCCCTCCCTTGCCTGAAGCCACACCGAGGCACAGAGAAGTTGCCACTGGTGAGAATTTGAATCCAGGACCCCAGGACTCCCCCTTTCAACACTTCCTGTTGGGTCCCCGGCACCTGGTTAGCCTCATGGTGTCAGCAGGGGTGGAGACACCTTGTATCTGGGAGGTACTGGAGCCAGCCTGCCTTGCTAGGCAAGGAGATACCCTGTTTCCTTCACAAACAACTGGGGCTGGTCAGAGCAATTTTATTTTTATTTCCTATTTTTACTTCCTCGTGGGCTCTTTTCAGAAACTCTGTGTTAGATGGGCTCCACCCTCCAATCTCCACCCGGCTTCCTGGCCCAAGCCTCAAACCCTGGATAGGAGCTCAAATGCATGTTTGTGTGGCATGGCAACAGTACACCTGGTGCTGGGGTTGGGAGGCTCCTGCCCTTCTCATATTCTGGGCAGTGGATGGTGGCAGGCATGTGCTTCAGTGCCAGACAAAGTTTCTCTGCTCACCTCTCTGGTCCTTTCTGGAGGTGTATACTCATGGCAGGGTAGGGCACAGTCTTTGGAAACTGTGTATCGGGCAGTGTGCGCAGCCGAGACCTGGCTAAGGAGGGTGTGATGAGGGTCGGACTCCACTGCACTATGGCTTGTGTAGGTTTTGTTTCCCAGGCCCCGGCCCAGCCTCAATCCACAATGGTTTATGCTGTTAGGGACCTGCAAAGCTCATCCTGGGTGGGGGTTCTCACCTGTCAGCATAACCAGGATTATGCTGGTGACTGCCAGATATGGGATCCTGAACTGTGCTCAGGCTAGGGGCAGTGAGGCCCCTGACTCTCAGGCCCAGGGAAGGCTGTTTTCATGGACACCTGGGTTCACTAAGTTCTCCCCATTTAGCCTGCTAAGCCTTTCCACCTCTTAAGAGTTCTGTGGAGAGAGTTGCCCTGTTCACCAGAGGGGGAGGGGGATGGGGAATGAGGAAGCTCACAGAGGTGTCACTGAGCCCTGAAGCTGTTTAGTTTGTGGCCAGGGTACTGGTAGCTGGAGTTACTGTCTCTGCGCTAGGCCACCCATTTGGCCAATAGGAACAGATGTTTTCCAGCTTCCCTCCTCGTCCTTCCTGCTTGGGCAGGCTTGGTACTGGTACAGGTGGTAGTAGCAGGCACTGGGGTTTTCAGGTATTCCTTTGATTAGAGGCCAGGAAACAGAACCTCATAGCGTGTGTGCGTGTGCGTGTGTGTGTGTGTGTGTGTGTGTGTGCGTGCGTGTGCGTGTGCATGTGCGTGTGCAGTCTTTCGTGGAGAGGCCAGCTTACAGATTTCCATGTGGCTGCCCATGGATACCCTGGGCTCAGGCATTTGGCCTATGGAGATGAGGGTGCTCCTCCCTCAGAGCTGTGTAAGTTATCAGTGGGCCATGGGGCTGCCACAGCATTTACCCTAGGCAGCACGTATGTCCTAGATGGTGTGTTAACCCTGGGGATCATGGGGAGCCAACCTGGGCAGCATATGTGCCTTGGACAGCACGTGCACCTGGCTAGCATATCTCCTTCTCTGAGTCTTTGCTTTTTCATCTCTGTGTGTGGGGTCAGGGCTCTCACTTCTAGAGTGGTTTTGGGAGTTGTTGAAGTAGGGCTTATCTCTTGGTTCTGTGCCTGAAATAGGAAGTGATGGTTGAGGGCCTCTCAGAACTGTAGAGTTTTTGTCCCAGGGGCAGCAGGAGAGCAGTTGCCCATGGGTCAGTCCTGGGATAGGACTGGAGGGGGCAATGAGCTGTGGGGTGAAGTGTTTCTCTGGAGAGGGCATCTGGGATGGCTGCTTCTAAAACCATCCTGGAGTGCAGGGGTTCCCAGGGCTAGGAGGGGAGACTCACTGGTTGTAGCTTCAACAGGGACTTGAGAGTAAAGTCATTGTCCAAACCCCAGTGGTCTTTCTAGTGACCCAGGCTCATTGGAGAGACACATTTATCCAGCAGGGTCCCCATGCCTTGGGACCCATCTTCACTATCGCCTTCAGCCAGGGTGTTCAACGTTGGGTTGGTTCCTCCTCTGCACGTGTTTTTGTAACTGTGGGAAAGACTGCTTCCTCCGCCCCGACAGCAGTGAGGAGTATGTTCAGCAGACGAGATGGATCTGCTGCCTCAAGCTCTCTGGCCTCCATGCCTGACCACTGGAGGACATGCAGGATATAGGACTGACTTTGTGCTAGGTGTAGGTGCTGAGCCAAATGCCTGTGTCCTGTGCATTCCCACCTCTGGGCCTTTGCTCATGTCCTCCTCCTGGTTGGTGGCCTCCCTGACCGTGGTGCTGTTTGCTCTCATACCTGGGGATTTAGACTCAATATCTTGGGAATAGAGTGGCCTGAACCCCATCTTTGCCCTTATGAGTTCATCAGATATGGGTTAGTGGGGACCTAGCTTGTCTGGAGTCTGCAGCATAAATATGGACAAAGCCACTCCCATACTCCTCTCCAGGCCTCTCTTTTCCTATCCCTTTCTGTGTGAGGGTGTCTATCCTGAGCTTATAGGGGGAGGGTAGCTCGTTTCTACAGCCTGTGTGGACTGGTACCAGCTAAGCCTCATGCTTTCTCTTGGGTTCAGTTTCCTGCCTCAATACTCGCCACCCACCGGAAGGGGCTGTGATTGGGGTCCGCCCCATGTGCCTGACTCAGCAGCCACAGGGTGGGGGAAACCGGAGGTTTCTTGTCTAACCCCAACCCAGGCACCCTCCCACAGCTGAGATTCCTCTTATGAAGGTGGGTGTGGAGTCCTCAGTTCCTAGAAGAACAGGGTAGGGCTAAATCCTAGGTTTTAGACTCCTCCTGGGTCTCTGTGGATGCCTGCCAGACTCTGCTGCTCTCTTTGGTGCCCTCCAACCTCTCTGTTTCTGACAGATGTGTTACTTGTGTGGGAATGCACAAGACATAGGCATTACTTGTGCACCGCCTCCACCAAGCAGCCCTACTGGGTTAAGTTCCTCCAACCCTCCTCATGACTCCTGTGTTTTTAGGGACTCAGTGTTAGGCTAAGGGCTGGTATGGGCCCTGACTGCAAGAGACAGTGGATGTGGAGTTGGAGGCAGAGGAAATGACACTCCCACTGTGGTCTGTGCCACCTAGGAGTCTGCCTTGTGGCTACATTTCAGCAGGACAGAGGTGCCTAGAAAAATGGGGTTGGATCTCTGAGGCCTTGCCTGGGTAGCTGCCTGATGGCTTGTTCTGGAACTGCTTCCTGGTGAGCTCTAGACCAGTGGTGGTTGAGAAGACAGTGGAGTGGGTGTGCCCAGTGGCTGTGACTTTAGTGAGGCCTTAGTGTCCTCAGCTGGCAGATGCTGGCATAGTCTGACATCTCCAGTAGATGGGTCTCCAGAAACATTGCAGTGACTTAGGGGGACAGTTCTTCAGTGGTCCTGAGCTGGGATGTGGCCAGTAACTGAAACCCCAGCTGTACAGGGTTTATGTCCCCTTGGTGACTGACAGTGATGTATCTGACTGGCTGCCTGCACTTTGGGTCTAGCTCTGTGCCTGCCTGGAACTGGACAAGGCCATGGAGTTTGGTGGGTTGGGTCCACTGACCTGGAAGCTGCCTGGCCTCTCTCCCTGGTGTTGGCTCAGTAGTAGGCAGTGTTCATCCTCAGGTGCTTGTGGAACCTTCCTGAGAAGGGTTCTCCTGAGGAGGCCTCAGGAGCCCGGGGAAGCTGAGTAAGGGCAGCAGAGGGGGCAGTAGGCCTAGATAAGACCCTTCTGCCTGACCCTTCCTGTTTGCCTGATTGGCCTAGTGGCTAGAGGGGCAGCTGGAGGAGGTGTGTGGCATACGCTATGCTCATCGCCTCAAGTGAGGGCACACTCAGCCATTATGGAGCTGCCAGGTGGATTCTTGAGGATTTATAGTCTGCATCTTCCCCAGCATCAGCAGTAGTGGGAATGGGCAGAGGAAGGGTTAAGGAGCCTAGGCAAGTAATAACGTCTCTAATTTCCCTGTATGATTTAATAAAAATGTAAATCACTGGGTGGACGGCCGCACAGCCACAGTGTTGACCAAGATGGATTGCGGGCGCTCAGTGGTCAGCCTGCCTTTGTCTTTGCGCTCCCAGTGGGTCGTACTTCCTGCTGTCCAGGAGGCTGGACACTGAGGGATAGACACATTCCTCCTTCCACCTCCCTGGCCGGATGGGCAGATGGGAATCTGGGCATCTGTCAAGGAGGGCTGCAGAGGAGCTCTGAGTGGCCTGGTGGGACAGACCACCCTCTGTGTCACCTATCCCTCACCCTTTGGAGTTTCATGGGTAATCTAGGATGCCTTAGAGCCTGCACTGAGGATGATCAGGTCCTGGTACGTAGACAGGTTACTGGCCACTGGAGCCAGGGAAGACCTTCCTCAGGGTGACATTTGAGCAGAGAGTATAGAGTGAGAAGGAGTAGGTGTGTGGGGATGGAGAGGAAGTAAGTGCCTTCCAGCTTGAGAGGTAGTGTGTGCAAAGACCCTGAGGTGGGACTCACTGGTTCTGGGGGTAAAGAACAGACAATGAGAGGCTTATAGGCAGTAGAGCCAGGTTTGGTGTCACAGGGTGCCAAATGGGTTCTGTTTGTAGAGTCTGGTGGGTCCTGCTGAGAACAAGCCCAATGGCGGGAGTGAGCCCAGAGGCTGGGGCAGCTATGTCTTTGGGGGCTGGTGGAATGCAGTGATGTGTGGGGTTGTAGGCTTGGAGTGTAGACTTGACATGGCCACACAGTTGAGGCTCCATGATGGTGCATTTGTGGGAACATAGATTGTCAAGGGTATGGGTTGGAGCATGGCTGCTCTGGGCAGGAGAGCAGTGCATTTTGACAGGTTTTAGGGAGACGTGAAGGCCTCCTAGGAGGTGGAACTTGGGTGTCTGTGGTCAGGTGGGACATTTTGATGACCTAACTAGGGGATTAAAGTGGGCACTGCTGTTGTAGTATGATAAGTCTTGGATAAGTGGCTAGGTGCTGACTCTAAGCAAACACAGGACAATTGCCTAGAAAGGTCCCTGGAGACTGACATTGGCCACTTGTGTCAGCTATCAATTTGAGGACATCATTCTTACGTTGGTCTGATCTCTGAGAAGATGAGTGGGTGACACACAAGTGAGGTTTTAGCTGTGTTCAGCTGAACCCAAGTGGCCACTTCACTGTCCACTGAGGTGGCTTTCTGGCTCCTGCCTGATTTAATCGGCTACATCTGCTTACCTTTCTGTTGGATGCCACTAGGTGTCCTTGCCTAATGTGCTAGATGCTGAGACTGGGGCTGTTGGGCCAAGTCATAGTCCCAAGGACAGCTGAGTTTCAGTGCACAGCTTAAACCTGCAGCCTCTCCGGCCCTGGAGCCTTTCCCAGCCCGTAGTCAGTAGGCTTCCACGGGACCCTCGCCGTACAGTATGTGAGGAGGGGCTGTAGTTCTTTGTGAAACTCTGGAAGGAGCAGATGCCACTTAGTTGTAGAGAAGGCTGGTTCTTGCTGATGATATTGGCCAGCAGGGCATCTTTCAATTTCCCAGGAAGGGACGTGGGTCCCCCTGTTTCACTCACCCACTGGAACCTCTCCCTGGGGCAGATCTGGCTGGCCATGCAGACAGCAGTTTCCCAGCTGACCTAGAACCACTGCCTCCCAATGCCTTAGCTGCCCTTGCCATTATCATGACATTGCATGTTGTTAATGGTCTAGCCTTGGATAGCTTTGGGAAGGCTTGGCAGGGGTTGGTAGAAGAAAAACTGGCATCCAAAGATACCTGGAGGAAATAGACAGGGAGATACTGGGTGTTGGGAAGTCTGGCTGGAGGTTGGGAAAGAAGAGGACCCAGCTGGTGATCCTCGTTAGCTTTTCTGGCAAGGCTGACCGCCCCTTTCTGTGGAATTGAGTGGCTCATATCTTTGGTTGCAAACCTTAGTTTCTGCAAGGGTGCCAGGCAAGGTTGATGGCTCCAGATGCTTGCTAGTGCTAGTACAGAAATTGCATGTGGATTTGGGCCCATCATCTTGGGGTTGGGGGCAGGGCTTCCTTGGTGTTGTGATTTCCCACTGGTGGTTCCCCTGTGCAGGTGATGTCTAGCGTTGGACTGGGCCCTATGAATGCCTGCCAACTTGCCTGGAGATGTGCATGCTCCCTTTCCTTAGAAGTGTAGCTCTATGTCTCAATTCTCTGGTGCTGAGTCTGCAATGTGATGTCCCTCTGGGAGGCTTAACAGAGGAGGGACAGAGCCTGGCTGGCTGGGGAGGTGGGCAGAGTGGATAGAGGCCACTCTAGGGTAGAAGTGGTGTGGACAATAAGGGCTACTCAATGTACCTTCAGTCCTTCCCTGTCCTTTTGGCCTGATGGCTCCTGTCCCCATCCTGTCCTGTTCTCCCTTCCCTGGACCCCTTACTCATGGCTTGTGCTCAGAGCTTGATCAGCTCCAGGGTCAGAGGAAGCTGGTCTACCAGATGGCTGGGCAGGCGCATTGGGCCAGCAGCATTAGGCTGCATCTTTTAGAGAGTGTTTGATTAACCAGCCTGTCTGGAGCTGGCTGGGCAGCTGGGTAACATCAGCCCCCACTCTACACTGGGTGTGGAAACCACAGAGGATGGAAGATCCGGCCTCAGGGAGCCCTTGGGCTGCTGCTACACAGTGATGCATCTCCTACAGCATTGGCTTCACTCCCTGTCCCCAACTCCTCAGCAGTGTCTATTGGCAACCCTTTGAACACCTTGAGCCTCAGTTTCCCCTTCTGTAAGGGGAGAATGACTATTTGAAGGTGGTAGCCTAGAGTCTGACACCTCAGACAACAGCAACCCTGGTGGTGTTTTGGTAGCTATGTCCTGTGGGGACTGCCAGAGTTCTTCCTGTGGTTTCTGCTAGTGTTTTTTCCTGAGTGGACCTAGTGGTCCAGCCGGTGCCACATGAAGGATGGGGTGCATCCTGTGTGCTCCTCCACCTGAGCA
The DNA here is from genome assembly GCF_011762505.2 of Arvicanthis niloticus. Lineage (NCBI taxonomy): Eukaryota > Metazoa > Chordata > Mammalia > Rodentia > Muridae > Arvicanthis > Arvicanthis niloticus. Next base: position 4,956,291 of record NC_047659.1, read on the forward strand.
CACTAGTAAACCATCATGGGGGTGGGTGAAGGCATCTGCTGAGTGGAGCCCCCTGGCCAGGTAACTACCTTTTCTGGGAGCAGTCTGGCTGTGTGGTCTAGAACTGTCCCATCAGGACATTTTCTTGGTTGAGAGGCAGAAGTGGGAGCAGATGGGAGTGGGCTCTGCTTTTCTAGCCGTGCCTGGCATGAAGAGATGCAATGGAGAGGCTGAGGGGTTGAGCTGGGGCCTGTCCCTGTCCTGGTGAGTGTTGTGGCCCTCTCCTCACTTTGGCTCTGGTGGCTGTCGGAGCCAGCGTCCAGCCAGGCTTGGATGGGCTTGGCTTGGCTGGCACTGACAGGACCCGCATGTTATCTATATGTATCTGATGGGATTTTCTCTTCACTGTCTCAGGGTCATTTCCTATAAAGGCCACCTTGCAGGGCTTTGTGCAAATATGTAGCTTTGAGGTGTAAGTGACCAGCTATGGAGTGGTATTGGCACTAGTGGGCCAGGCCCTGGGCTCTCAGCACTTTTCTTGGGAAATTAGCATGCTAGGAGCCTGGTTGCTGTAGGTAGGACTTAACATATGAAGCTCAGATTGGTATCAAGATGGGCTTGGAGACCTGGTGGGTGTCACTGGGCATGTAGTCCCTCTGGGCTGAAGTCTTCTACTTGCACAGAGCAGACATTGTTGGGGAGCACAGAAAGACCTGAGCTAACAGTGGGACAGTAGCATGGGGTGGGAGACAAGTATGTTGTGGCAGCTGAGCAGGCCAGTTTTCAGCTGCTGCCCGTGTGGGCTCCCCATCTTCCAGACCACCTGACCCCATCACCCTAACTTGGTATCTCATCAATATGGGGAGTCTGGAGAGGGCAGTGATCCCATGCCTCAGGGAAATACAATCCTTGTGTGGCCCCTGAATATTTCATCAGCAGATTAAAAATTGAAGCTATGCCGTCCCTCTCTCCTCTGGGAGGGTGGGGGAAGGGCTTGCACTGTGTCTCAGGCGGGTTTGCGTATTTTTCTTGGTAATGGAGCCGTGTCAATTAGAAAATGACATTGCTGTTTAAAATGTCGTTCTGGGGCCCTCTTTAATTAAGGCCGAGATGGAATAACCAATCTGTTGCCGTGAATGAAATTTTAAACATCAGAATGAGGAGTGATGACGTGGAGCAGGGCTTTGTCAGAGTGGGTGAAGAGCCCTGGTGATGGATGGAGGCGGTGGCCTAGTGCAGGCTGCACTACTGTGTGTGTGTGTGTGTGTGTGTCTGTCTGTCTGTCTGTCTGTCTGTCTGAAAGAATGCTGTTGAGACTGATATTAGTAAGTCCAATGGGGAGGGCAAGCTGACTCTGGCTCTTAGGAGCTTAAATTTGATAGGTCTGTGGAAAACCCTTTGGGAAGGTGTGTAGGAGGTGACAGAGGGGCCAGAGAGGTGTTGGCCCCTAGGTGGCTTTTTAGAATCTGAAGGATAAGAATGGGAAAGGGCTGCATTGGGGCCCCTGGGTGCCTGTAAGGCACTGTGAGCAGGGGCTCCCCTCCAGGCCCCCAGATGGTGGCACAGGACCTGGCTGGACTGCCTTGTATTTGTTGCCTAGCCCCTGTCCAGCAGCAAGCAGAGTGGCCACTTGCCAAGGCAGCAGGCTGTGCAGGGAAGTGTCTGGGCCTCCTGCTGCCTGTGCTTAGTGCTGGCCCATGCTTGTTTTGCTTTGGCGGGGCCAGGCTCACCCTGGCTGCATCCTGCAGCTCCCAGGACGTGGGCTTGACTCTGGAGTCAGCCTCCCTGGTGATACAGTAAGCAGCTGCCAGGACTGACAGAGAAGGAGGGTGTGAGGGCTAGGCCCCACAGCAGACAATGTGTCTTTGGCTTTGTGGCTGCCGGCTGGCCCTGTTTGTACCCATACTTCTGTGTGGTCAACTGGGAACTCAGAAGCCTGGCTCCCTTTGAAGACATGAAGGACTCTCATCTCCCTCTGAGCTGAATCAGCCAGCAATGTTTTGTAGACCTTGGCTCTTCCTTCCACCATGTTTGGCAAGGGGAGGCCCAACCCTCAGTCTTACTTTCCCCTTGGTGACACTCAGCCCTTCTGGTGCCTGCTCAGAATGGCAGGCCATTGATGCCAGTTTAGGTTCTTCTTTGCTCTGGTTCCTGGAGCACAGGTGAAGGATAAGCAGCTTAGATCTTTTGTGTGTCTGGAGAGTTGGGGCACAGGGTACTCATATGACTGGCAGGGGTGGCTGGGGTTTCTGGCCCAAAGAAGAAGACAGTATTTAAGTTCTATGAGAACAGATAGCATTGAGCAGCGTGGCTGGGGAAGATGTGTGTTTATCTTCTTAAATAGATGTGAAGTGATGCTGGATGCTGGGGCCTGCTCAGAAATCTTCCCAAAGTAGAATTTGAATTTCAGATGGCTTTGATTGTGGGAGCCCCTTGGGCAAGTGAGGCAGAGAGAGGAGACCACGGTGGCTTGGGCTGTGTATGGCTGTGTATGCTGCACCGTTATGCCTTGTGTGGCCCATTCGTAAGTGCTCCTCACTCGAGACCCTTGGTTGCTTCTAAGAGGTGCTTGGTACCCCTGTGTCCATGTGTACAACAGGACCACTTAGAACATCCCTTTTTTGAGGTAGGGAAGATGATATTGAGACTCATTTGCACTGTTTACTCTTGTCCAGGACAGGAGGACCAAAATGTTTCAGCATAGGGTTACTAGGTATCTGGGGTGGGGGTGGGGGCCCAGTGGTGCCTTTGAGATGTGATTCATTGTTGGGTCTGAGGCTACATCTACATGGGATCCAGGAGACAGCTCAGAACACCTATACAAGTCTCCCTGGGAACAGTTACGGAGAATGTCCTGGGGATGCTGTGGATTGGGGCTGGGGCGTGTGAGAGGTGCTGCTGTGGAGACCTGTGACCAGGTGCAGGTGCCTGTCCACTGGGTTCAGCAGTGGCTGTGCAGGGCGGCACTGGTGATGTTTGCTGTGGAAGAGCTGTGCAGGCAGGGCCCAGGCCGCAGTCTCTCTTGGCAGACCTCCTGGACCTTCCACTTCAGGGACGGCAGCCCTTTTTCTTCATCACGTTTATAGTTCTTGTTGATGCCTCTTCACAGGCCATCGGTGTTGAGTGGATGGTGACTATGCCCCGAGGGCCGTGGCATGGCTTGTCTGGCTAAGTAGCTCTTCCTGCCCTCTCCATCTTCAGCATTATTTAAGGTGCTTTGGACTTCTGGTACCCAGTCTATATGGGCAGTAGTATTGGGGCAGGGCCTGGCACCAGGCCATCCTCCCTTTCTGGTACCCTTGCTGTACAGTCAGGGGCATCCCTGTGCTGAGCTCAGCTCTGAGCTCACCTTACTCCATTGCTGCTCATGGGCCCAAGTCTGGGTCAGATTTTCCCTCACACTCCTCAGATCACAGCTGTCCTCAGGCATGTATTCGTAGCTTTTTCCTGGATGGAGAACCCCTTGGCTTCCAGCTCAAGGTGGATGTGGGGGCCAGAGGAGCTGAGAGGCTGCCAGAAACCTCTGTTGGCATTAAGGGTCCTGCCTTGGAATTCTGGAATTCAAAGAGCTCTGCTCTAGTTCCCAGGGCTGAGATTATAGACAAGACTTTGAGATTCCGAGCAGAGGTCAACCACTGTATCCCTGCAGGCAGGAGCCCAACATCCCTCTGCACCTCACAGGCACCCTCTGGGTACTTAGAGCAGGCTATGCTGGAAGACAGGAGAGGGCCCGTGTTTTGAGGCCCAAGTGTATAGAGTCTGTACTGGATCTGCCAGTATTGCCCTATGGGCCACAGCTATCTTGGAACATCCTTTTTGTGTGTGAACTCACCCACTGGCTGGCCTCCCATAGTAGAACTGAGTCCCAGTTACCTCTCTGTCAGTTACTCATAGCAGGTCGGGAGGTATGGGGCAGATCCCTGGCCACTCCCAGCCCCAGGTTCCTGGCCTGCTCTGTGTCCTCTTGAGAGCTGGGAGGTGAATGACTTACAGCCACATGGTGCTCACTTGGAGACTGCCCAGCCTGGCCTTGCTGCTGCTTGTGTTCAGTTTTTTCTCCTTTGGGCTCCACTTTGCAGAACTGAAGTGGGAAGGGGAAGGCTTGCCTACGTCCAGAATACAGGGACAGCAGGGACCAAATGGATGACACTGTGGTTGCCCAAAGATTTCTGAGGCCTAAAGGCTGTGAAGCTGTGGAACTGTGGGACCCTGCTGAGAGCGGAAAGGTCCTTTCCCAAGGTAGTCCCTAGTCTAGCAGGGCTGGAGAGTCAGGTAGCCCGCCCCCCTCATTTTGCAACTCGCAGCTGAGCTCCTCCCAGGCTAGTCTCACCCTGCCCTGGAGTCTGCGTTCTTTGGAAACCATCCTGGCACCACCTTCCAGTGGAGCAGAGGCTTATAGGAGGCTGGGGGCTGCTCCCAGGCAAGGGTGGGGTAGCTCTTGCTCTTGGATGGTGGCAGGACCCCAACCCTTTCTGTAGAATACAAGGCTGTGCTGCAGGGCTGTCCTTATGGGAACCTGGGTCAGTCCAGCCTCCCTGCCCTGGTGACCTGGAAAACCAGGAAGCCTGAGCCCTGCTTCCTCCGACTCCACCTCCTTGGTATCCTAGCCCCGACACCTGCATGGGAGGAGACAGTCAGACTCTTAGGTGGCACAGGAAGCTCAGAGGTCTTGGACAAATGTTCTTACTGCTTGAAGCATCTCTCAGTAGTGAGATAGGAAGCAGAGAGTTACCACCCAGTTAGGTTTTGTAAGAAAGGCCACTGGCTCACATCTTAGACATATGGAACTGTGTCTGTGGCTCGGGTGGGAGTCATTCAGATTGCTAGCCAGGTTCTGCAGTGGGGCTGCATTTGTGTGGGCCTCTGGGCCAACATATTTAGAACCATCTATCACTGCATCTTGACACTGGAGTATGGGAGAGCCCATGACTTGCCAGAGCTGTGCCTTTCCCAGTGATGGTCTTGGTTAGTGGGTGCTGATGGTGTGCTTGCCATGTCGTACAGGGGAGGCTGAGAATCTGACTGGCCTCATTTCTGGCCAGCCCTGTGGGCCTTGAGGTTGGGAAAGGGTGGTTTTCCCAGGTAGGGGCAGCCCTGCCCAGTCTCAGCCTGCTTGGGGTCCTACTTAGCCACCACCCTTGATGGCTCTGATAGGCTATCTCCTCGAGGCCTTCTCACCCATCTGCCCAGAGCATGGAACCCCCAGGAAGCTTGAGGCCCCGAGTGGGCAGGGAAGTATGAAAGCACAGCCAGAGTAGAAACAAAGCAGAGCTGAGCCAGCCACACCCGAGCACACCCCCAGCCCCCTGCCCTCACCAGCTCCTGCAGCTCCTTATCTGCTGTCTGCAGGCCTGTGGCAATCTCCTGCTCTGTGGTTGAGAAATTCGATGAGCAGATAGCCGCTGGGTGTTGGGGCGGTTGGACAGGTTTGGTACCTGCCTATGGTGAGAGCCATTCCAGAGCCAGGGAGAAACCTGGCCAGAGTTCACTGCGCAATGTGCAGGCGGCTGCAGCCTCGGGCGGCTCTGGATCCTGGGAAAGGGAGCTTTGGGGTACAGGGCTGGGAGTATCAGGCTGGGTCATCAGGCCCTTTCTGGACCTCAGTTTTCTCATCTGCTCCACATGGACGTCAGAAGTGTTCATTGTGTTAACAGAGTTTTTCGTGTTCACAAGGACTCTCCTTAATGTGGTGTCTCCAAAGAAGTGGGCTGTGGGGCTGTGTCAGTGTAGACTCCTAGGCTGTAGACTGCCAGTGCTGTTCTGACCAGGAAGGTCAGCACTGAGGTAGGAAATGGCATGTCCTCCCTAAAAAGGAGTCAGATTCTGTTAGCCAGAGTCTTCCAGAACAATAGTGTACAGCAGAAGTGGGCCCTTCAGGGCAGAAAGGGCCCCTTAGGGCAGAGTCTGTGTTCTTAGAAAATTGTGTGCATCAAGGGCCTCTTTATCCCTTGCCCATAGCAGCCTAACCTGTCTCATCCTTGGAGTAGACCAAGGGTGCACTTTGTGGCCGACCCTGGCAGAGGGAAAAGTCATGGGGAAGGAGGTACAGAGTTCTGTCTGAGGTCAGGGGTGCAGGGCTGAGGACATACAACTGTATACCTCCAGTGTCCCCAAGAACACAGGGAAGTGGCAGGGATTGAATTCTGGGTGGAGACAGTTCTTTGGGGTGTGGCAGCCCAGGTCACGGGCCCTAATGGCTTTCCTACTTGACACTTCCTCCGGAGTGAGAGGACTGCCACTGGGCATGTCACCTGCTGGGGAATGGCCAGGAGCAATTACCTGCTCAGGTCACCATAAAGTGGCTGTCCTGGCTGATGTGTGTGAGCTGGGCACTGGGTGTTTGGGCTGTCACAAGCCCTTGAAGCAGTAGAGGGCCTGAGCCTCCTCCCCCTCCTGTATTGGCCTGCCCTTCTTTCCTTTCCTCCCTTCCCTTCTCTCCCTCCCTCCTTTCCTCCCTCTCTCACTCCTTTGTTCCTTCCCTCTCTCCTCTCCCCTCCACTCCCTCCCCTCCCTTCTCCTCTCTTCTTTTTTTTTCCCCCCTTTCTTTGACAGGCCTCATGTGGCCCAGACTACTGTTGGATATTATACAGTACAGGATGATTTTAAACTCCTGATCCTTCTGCCTCTGTCTCCCAAGTGTGGGATTGGAAGGATGTACCACTATGCCTGGCTTTTCAGTTTTTATCCCTTAACAGGTCCACGTAGTCCTGTGTTGCTAAACCCCAGTGGGAAATAGAGCCCACAAATTATCCACTTAACTGATCTCCAGGCTCCTAGCCTCTCAAGGGATATTGACTGTGGCATTTTCTCTCCAGGCTGGCTATAGATGCTGGGCTACAGAGACCCCACGAAGATACCTGTCTGCCTCCATTAGTGGGTCTGGAGTACTTTAACTTTACTCAATAAATTAAACAAGCCCTGGCATCACAGAGGCCTTGCAGTTGACATCAAAGATGTGTGATCCTGGAGACCAGAATAAAATGGCGTGTGTGTACTCTGGCCAGGGCAAGTGTGGGCGTATCAGGTCTTGGGCTACCCATCTCAGAAGGGCTGGGCTGGTCCTGCAAGCTCATGCCCCGATCCACCTTCCTGTGGTCTGGGCCCCTGCTCTTGTCTTGTGTAGCCATGGTGGATGTGGTAAGGCATGGCCACTTCAGGAGGGGTCACTGGGAGGTTCTGGAGCTGGGTGGAAGCCTTGGCATGGGCACATTGTCCCAGGAGTTCCTAAGCCCTAATCTGAGTCTCGGCTTTCAGGTTGCCTTGCCTTGGGAGACCTAGAGTCTCTTGGAGGGGCATTAGAGCTGTCTGTTGTTTGGTGCTCTGGGCTCGGGTCTTGGGGCACTGGCATGAGCAGGTGACAGGATGCACACTGCTGCATGTTGGGAGATTGGGCCATAGAGGCAGGGTCTGGCTGCCCTGTCCAACAACAGCCTGCACCCCAACCCTCCCAAGCATTGGCTCCAGTGGAGCCCTAGGTTTAAATTCTGTTTCTTCAAGGCCTGCTCCATCTTCAAGTTCCAGATCCCTTTTCTGAGCCTCTGGTGTTGGGAGAATAGTGGGCAGCCAGTGCTGGCCATGTGGTTCTATATCTAGTTCCAGTCCTATTGCTGTCCCTGCTGGGCCACTGGCTGTACTCGGTTCAAGGGTGTTTTTGTGAAGGCAGACTTTGAGGCCCTTGATGTGAGCCTGCCATGGGGTACACTGTTGAGAGGTGAATATAGGATCCGAGACCAGAGGAAGGAGTCTTGGCTGGAACCTTGAGGACGATACAGCTCACTCCAAGGCTAGGCTGCTTGTGGACTGGAGGGTGGCTGTAGGCTGTAGTCAGGCTAGGCCTGCAGATTCTGGGCTGTGGAGCAGGCTTGCCAGTAGGGTTGGGAAGCCTAATGAAGGTGGGGGGAGTCCTGGTGAGTCCCAGTCCCTTGGTAGGCTCCTGTTTCCCCTGTAGCTTAGGTCTGGGAGTCCCTGGGTAATAAGGAAGTCCACAAGGGGCAGTACCCTGTGATTGTAGCCTCATCAGCCCTGCCTTGCCATCAGACTGGACCTTTTTTTATGGTACCATCTGACTCACAGTTAAACTGGTGGCTATATTACCAATTACTAATTACTAATTGGTTTTAGAACTTTCTCTGGGCCCCATTCTAGGCCTGAGACCCAGAAGGAAATTTACAATCCTATCACCCCCCCCCCCCCCCCCAATTATGGGGATGGAACATACACAGGACCTGGCTTACTCTAAGCAAATGGTCTACCTCTGGGCCCACACTCCAAGCCCTTGGAGACATTTTCTTATTCTTGTTTTGTTTTCTGAAACAGGGTCTCACTTTAGCCTGTATTGGCCTTGAACTCAAAGTAATCCTCCTGCCTTAGCCTGTGGAATACTGGGATTACAGGTGTGTGCCCCCATGCTTGGATTGGATATTTTTTTATCAAAAAATTTAACTTTTATGTGTCAAAGTTTTATGCTCATGGGGGGCAGAATGGGGTACTGAGTTCCCTGGGAATAGAGTCACAGATGGCTGTGAGCTGTCATGTGGATGCTGGGAATTGAACCTGGGTTGTCTGGAATAGCAGCCAGTGCTCTTAACTGCTGAGTCATCTCTCTCTGGACCCTGGAGATGTCATTCTCCTTCTGCTTCCCATCCCCATTCCCTCCCCAGTCTGCTGACCTGCTGAGTGCCCCATGCACCATGTCCTCCCCTCCCATGTCTGCTGAGGACTTGCCCACCCCCCACTGAGTTCACACCTTCTTTCTCCAGTGGCCTGGCTAGTGCCTTGACTAGCAGGGACAGGACAGCAAGAGCAATGGCAGGAGATACAGGTGACACAGGAGGCTGTGGGCAGTCGCCCAAGTGTAGTTCTGGAGACCAGATGCTTCCAGTCTGGGGGATTTGTCAGGGCCTGTAACGTCCTCCTCTGTGTGGCTGTCGCCCATCATTTGTTGGTAATGAGCTTTTTTACACTGTAATTTGTGTCTCCTAATTACCGAACAAGTGCCTAATGGTTCTGATTAAAATCAGAGGGATTCCTTATTTGGGAGCAGGATGTGGATTCTAAGGCTGCTTTCTGTCTGCCCAAGTGACCAGGCACAGGTAGAAGTTTCCAGAATAGTACCCTAGAGTGAGTGCTTTGGTTTTCTCTTCTTACTTGGTAAGGGGTCCCTCCCACCTGTCCCCAGTGTCTTTTTTTTTTTTTTTTTTTTTTTTGTAGAACAAGGGCAGGGCTGCTTTCTCCCCTTCAGAGCTTTGGCTCTCTGTTTTTCTTAACTCATTCTCTGGCTTGGCACTGCCACCTGGCTCGATCTGGGCTGCTTGCTGGTGTAGCAGAGCCCCTTTCTGTATACCCACCTCCCATTCCCACCTGCCATGCCTGGCTCCTGGCTGGCTTCTAGCTGCTGTGAATGCAGGGCAGGTTTTTAGGCAGAGGCCTCACATCCGAGCCTGTGGCAGCCTCCCTCCTTACAAACGTTCCTCCATAGCACCCTCTCAGAGGAGTCATCCTGGCTCCGTCCCATGCTCTACACTCTGTCGTTTGCATGGCCTTGTCTCTGTCCATTAGAGGATGTGAAGGGTCTGCAAAGCTGGTGTCTTCCTTCTTACTCTTCCAGGCTGGCTTAGGGGCAAGTCTGGAGCTGTAGGCTTAACCTACAGGGGGTTGGCGATATGGAGGTGAGCACTCTGTCGGTCACTGCTTTCACTGCAGGATGGGGACCTTGCTGGGACCACTGCGACCCTAGGAATGGGAGTGACCTGAGTACTGGTCATGGGCCAGTAAGTAGCAGGAAAGGTTACTCTCTGTTCCCTTCCAGACTGGTGGGCCACAGGACTGCTTAGGGCTTCTGAGGTGCATTCCCTACTGAAGGACTTCCCTTTGCAGGAGAGGTGTCCGTTTAGGTAATCACCTTTCACCCCTGCCTGGTTCTTCTCTGAGTATCAGCCCTCCTTGGCCTCACAAGACCCTGAGCTCTTCCTGTGGGCCAGTTAGTGACTGGGTGTCTATCCAGTCTGTCCTTCAGTGGGCCCCCCACTAGTGCCTATGGTGGAAGTCTGGGATCATGGTGGTGGTAAGGATGACCATGTGCCCTCATCCCTATGATGTACTAGGCACCAAGTGCAGAGTTTGCTGTGTCTGGTCCAATTTCAGCAGCTGCCCACCCCACCCCCAAGCATCCAGGAGCTGTGTTTTCAGGTAGCACTGACCAGAAGATTTCCTACACAGCTTTGAGGCTTGGAGCCCTGAAGACCACTTAGGTTGGTGAATGCCCTGTGGGCCTACTCATGAAAACCTGGGGCTCCTTCTCTTAGTTTTAGGGCTTTTAGATCCTCACCTATGAGCATCAAACTGGAAAAGGGAACAAGAAGGAAAAGGAAGCTGTTGAAGGTATGAGGGCTAGGAGCTTACCATACATCCATGTGGGGTTTTTCTGTTCTGTCCATTCTTCTATAGTTATAGTGATGCTGGTCTTTCCTCTACATAGCTAGAACAATTAAAGTAGCTCACTGTTTAGTCAAGTAGTCGAGGGCTTAGTGTGTGGACTATACAGAAGAGGGCTAAGACCATGGCTGGTATATGCTGATGAATGGCGGGCTCTGTGGAGCATGGATGCTGGCACCTGACGGGAGCTCTGTTGTAGGATGGGACAGATAAGCCTAGGAGACAGACTTCAGGCAGGGCCTGGCTAGCGTCTTTGGTGAGGTAATGTCAGCAGCCCCTTCTTGGTCGACTACCTTACTGCATGTCAGAGCAATCCCTTGAAGCACAGCATCCGTGCCTTTGCAGCTACAGAAACTGAGGCCTCACTGGGGCGCTCCTTTGACTGCTTGGCCCTATTTCCTGCAGTCTCTGGATCCCTTCCTGTTGGAGGTTTGGAACAGACCTAGTGGCTCACTCCAACCTAGGGCAGGCCCACTGTATAATAACAGCTATAGGTTGAAACAAACAGCATAGGCCCTCAATCTTGGTGGTGGAGGAGGAGAGTCCTGCTGGCCAGGCTAGGCCTGGCCTCTACCCTGGCTCTGGCCTTGGCTTAGTGGTCACTATACAGGAAGAGGATTCCACGTGAGGATACTGAAGCTGGAGATGATTACTGTATACTGTCCAAGGTAGGCTGTGGTGAAGGAGCAGGCTGAAGTGCAAACCCAAGAGGCAAGGCAGCCCACTGGGTGTTCTGTCAGGGGTCAGGGTTCAGAGGGCATGACCCTCTGTGCTTGTGTTTCAGAACTGTGTGGGAGGATAGGTGTTAATCTGCCAACCACTCCCATCCCTCTCTTCTTGGGGGTCAGGGTCAGCATTTGATCAGCATCTCTGAGGCCAGCTCAGTGCTGCAACACGGACCTAGGGAATCACAGTTCCTGAAGACAGGCTTCAGGGCCCCTCCAGGCTTGTGTGCTGTGGGCCCAAAGGTAGTGTCTGGAGATAGTATTGCTGAGGAGAAGAGGGGGAGGGATACGTTCTCCATTGCTGCTGCTTGCTGCCACGCCCCCTGCCCTGAGGTCTGTCGGGCCTTGGCATGGGTTCAGGAATGGCATGTGATTGGCTCTTCCAAGCTTCCTCAGAAGGGTGCTTGTTGCTCCTGCCCCAACCCATCTGGAATGAGTTACATAGGGTATTAGCTGTAGAGTGGTCCTGTCATGGCCAATCCCCCTCATCCTTGCTCAGTACCACTAGAAGCCACCCCTTGGGCTGTGCCCCATGTGAGCAGCTAGCAGGGCCAGCATGGCAGGGTACAGAGGGGTGGGGCAGAGGAAGCTCTGGGGCTCCTCTGGATGGGGCTGCAGAAGCCATCCCTTTGGATGGCTTCCTGTTTCCAGAGCTAGTCCTGTAAAGGCAGTATGGGGTAGGAAGGGCCTCACAGGCTGCCCACAGAACCCCCTCCTTTTCCATCTGCTGAGGTGGTTGAAGGGGACCACCAGAGTCCCACATGGCAGACACTGGGAGATAGGAGGCTGTGTGGATGGTAATTCAGAGGTCACCAGCCAAGCACCTTTGGGCAAGAGGTGCCCAAGACCTTTAGGTTTTTAGTTTTCCCGTGGAGGGAGGAGCTGTTGGCAGTCCCTCGGGGGTCCTTTGGTACTTAAAGCTGGCTTGACTAACTGTTTGCTGATCTTGTAGATCATGCTCACCAAGCCAGCTCCCAAAGCTCTAGGGGTGTGCCTGTGCTTACTGCTTTGCTGGAGACAGAGCTGATAAGCACAGGCTCCTGTCTGAAGGAGTCTGCCTGCACAGCCAAGCCTGCTGGCTTGGGCTGCCTGCAAAGGGGCCCTGGACTTTCCTTAGCTACCCCTGAGATGAATTCTGATGGGATGAGGTTTCCAGAGGGGCCCATTAGCTATGCATTCTCTGTTATGCGCCCCCTTCTCCCTGTGAAGCAGCCTTGCAGTGAGGAAAGTTAGGTCTGCCTGATCCCCTATGAATGGTTCCTTGGTGGCTACCACCAGGTTTCCTTGAGGAGTGCCAGCTATCTGGGCCTGTAGTCCTCTTCCAGGACCATGGTGAAGCCATGCTTCTGCCTTGCTCTTTCTGAGAAACCAGGCATGTGGTTTTATGTGAGTGAGAGTGTGTGTACACAAGATGACATATGTCTTGCATGTGAGCATGTGAGAGAGTGTGTGTGTTTGTGTGTGTGTGTGTGAGTGTATATATGCAAAATGTACGTTGCAAGTGAGCATGTAACTGTGTGCATGTTGGTCCTCTGCTTGTGGGAGCCTCTTGTACCTAGCATTCTGTTCAGTTTCCCAGGACCCTGAACCTTCTGTCTCCTCCATCATCAAGGACCTAGATTTTATGGTCTCTCTGGGTTCCAGGCCAGTCCAGGGGCAGCTGGTTCTTCCCTAGCCAAGTGACCAGGAGACATAGTCCTACCCTTCTCAGAACATCTACCCCAAAGCTTTCTGGTTCCCCTACTTTCTGTGCCATGGTTTGGAAGTATAAGAGGAACAGCTGGGTGGGAACATGCTGGTTCAGGACTTGACTTAGCGCAAAGCGTTAGGAATGTCCTTTATCTGTCGTGATGTGAGGATGCGTACTCACCTGTGAGAACTTGACCAGATCCCATCGCAGAGCAGTGAACTCCCAGGACTCTGTGTACCAAGCAAACATGAGGCTGTATTTTTCCCCATTGTGGGGATCCCTAGGGTGCCTGAGCAAGGCCCAGAGCATGGAGAGAGCACCTGCTTGCATGATTTCTTGGGACACAGCAGGGTGTGGTCTCCATGGAAAGAGGTTCTGGAGGAATCCAGAGGGGTATGTAGGGTGGCAGCCACAGTCTGCAGGGGTAGCTTATGCTTCAATGTTTTCCTACTCCACCTCCAACTGGCTCTGTGACTTGGGGTCATATTGGGTGAGGAGAGCATCATGAGGTTGGGACAGATTCTCTACCTACAGAGAACTGTTGTCTTCATGCAGCTAGGAGAAAATTGGCAGTTCTTTACTCTCTTGGTCCCAGCCAAGTCTTTTCTGGCCTCAGGGTCCAGATCGAACCTCCTTTTCTGATCCTCATGTCCCCAGCTCTCTTCTCACATGCTGGTCCCTCCCTCCCTCCCTCCCTCCCTCCCTCTCTTTCTTTCTTTCTCTCTCTCTCTCTCTATTGGTGGCACTTCACTTCCATAGGGCAAGATGTGAGGCTTCCCAGGTCTCTGCCATGCTTCCAGATCCACATGTGATGGGAGGCTGGTCATGTCCTTGTGCGAGATTGGTATTTATAGCCTGGCTGTGCAAAGGCCCTCAGGTAGCTGATTACCTCATTACCTCTTAAGAATTATCCGAGTGTTTGTTGGATGCTGGAATGGAGGACACCTGTATAGAAGTGCTTGCATGTAGAACCTATTGTAGTTCAGGGCCTGGGCCAAGCAGAGACGGTAGTATGCTGTCACTGAGCCATAGACATAGCTACATTTGGACCTCAGAGACTGGGTGGGTGGCAATGTGGATACAGAGGCTCTGGGTGCCCCATTACAGAGTGCTGTTGCCACCTGGGTTGGGGTTTTGGCAGTAGGAGAGATACCACCTCTAACTCAGGCTATCGGAATGTGGCTAGGCTAGAAACCTGTCAGATTTTCAGGCTGGGATGTCCGTTCTGGAGTTGAAAATGGATGAGGTTGGCTATCACAGGGTGTCAGTTGTTTGTGGGGCCCTGCCCCTATTCTTGGGGCCTCAAGACTATAGAGTTCTTTAGCAAGAGACTTGGGTCCAATGCCACTCATCTACTCCCAACCCATTAAAAGTCTTCCCTCCTTCTGATGTCAGGCTCAGCTCCTCTCGGGTTTGTGTCCTGGGAAAAGTTCATCCAACTCACTGGGCCTCGGTTTCCCTTGTTGTCTGATGGGGTAGTAATGTGGACTCATGTGATGATCTTGAGTGGCTCCTGCTGTCTTCAGGGGTCCGTGACTTTGTTTAAAATTTAGCTAAGACCTCCCGGCTGCCCAGAGTTGCTGCATGTATAGGGAAGGATCTCTCTGGCTTTGGTATTGAGTACTCTGGGTGTTCAAGCTGGGGGCCACAAGGGTTGTTCTTTCTAGATTGTAATCTTCTGAAGCCTCACCCTTGGCAGATTGCAGGATCTCGTTCCCATTTCTGGATAGGGCATCTGAGGCATAGGGCAGGACAGAGAGCCTGGGGCCTGTAGCTGGGTGCTGGGGGCAGGGGAGTGCAGCTTTGTCCGTAGGAGATGGCCCTCTCATGTCTCTGCCTGTCCCTTTGCTGGACAGTCATAGGGAGCACAGTCGTCCCTGCGTGTTGGGCAGGCAAACAGGCCTAGATGGCCACCGTCCTTCCTGGGTGCTGTGCATGTTGAAACCCATCTCTGACGTGGCCAAGATGTTGAAATAAGTTCTTGTGAGTTTCCCAATATCCTGCCAGCCAGTCACAGGACTGGTTTCAGGTGCCTGGTGCCAGGCCTGGTCTGTGTCTTCCCCATGGGGTGCCCAGGCCTCATTTTTCTCCTGAGAGGAGAGGCCACACTTCCCCAACTGCTGAGGTGAAGACGCCAGTCAAGGTTGTGATATCAGGGCAGGGTGACAATACTCCAAACTCAAGAAATCCTAATAACAGCTCAGTTTTATGGAGGGAGGAAACTGAGGAAAAGCAGAGTGGTGGGGTTTGATATCAGACCTTTGAGCCTGTGCCCACACACAGCAGCCTGTGCAAGTGGATGGCAGAACGAGGGGGCGTCTTAGGAGCATGGTGCTCGTGTGGCCTGGCTGGAGAGGTGAGGGCAAAGAGACAAGAGACTCAGCAGTGTGTGCCCTCCTAAGGGAAGCCTGGACTGGCCATGTGGACCCCCTTCTGTGTTAATGGATGCTGGAGGTTGTGGGATGTAGGAGTCTCTGGCAGCACCCAGTGGTGTTCCTCTATCCTGTGGCCAGGGCCAGGCAGGCTGAAAAACTCATTGATCACTATGTTGCAGGCCCTTGACCTGGAAAGTCTTCCCACCTCACAGGAGGTTCCTGTGCTATGTTTAGAGAGAAAGTAGCTCATGGAGGCCCTATGGCCATCCCAGTGTACACATAGCCCTGTGACCAGATGACCAGATGTCCATGGGCTGGGGCATGAAGGTCTACTCATTAATTTGGGGGTGGTTCACACACCCTTGGCAGATGCTAGCCCTGCCCTGGTGGGCTCTGTGGCCCCAGGCCTATGGCTTTTATTTGATCTGGCCAGGGTTGAGGACTGACTGTTCTCTGGCTCTGTGAGCGAAGGGGTGGGGTACAGGAAGGCTCGAGACCATCCTCCCACCTGGCACAGTGTGACCCAGTGACTTCATCAGGTGTGTGTTTGTGTGTAACCTTGGTTCTAGGAATCTCATGGTTGAACCTTCCCAAGCTGTGGTGCCTGCCCTGTGCTCATCAGTCGGGAGGGGCCCTGCAGATGAGGAAGCAGATGCTCTGAGAGGGCAAGGGGCCTGGGCATGGCAGCTGGATCACCAGGGCTACAGTAGACGGAAGTCTGAGGCTTGCTTTCTGGAAAGTGGAATTTTTGATGCTCAACACTGGGAAGGAGGGTACATGTGGTTCGGTTGGCAGATGTGACAGCTGGGCAGAGCAGTGATCACAGAGCTTTCTCAGTTAGTTCCAGGGTTACAACCTATTGTATGTATTACATACTGTTTGGGATCTGAGCCTTGTGCTGTGGTATGTCAGCTGTGCATACCTCTTGTAGCCGTGATACTGGTCTTTTCTGGCCACCCATCCAGTGAGAATGACAGTCCAGAGAGGTGACATCACTTTCTGGCCTTGGACTGAGGCCTTCTGTGTCCTGTTGCTGGGACCCCTAACATCTGTCTGCTGGCCCTAGGACTGTGCTGGGGTGGCTTTTCATAGTGACACGAGTGCAGGTTTGTCCTGCCCACTCTGCCAGCTGTGCTTGGGAACGTGGGAGCCTGCTGGACTATAGCTGGAGGGAGATAAACCATGCTTCTGTCAGGAAGCCCTTTCTGTTGTCTGCTTCTGGCCACCACCCTCCTAGATGGGTTGGGGCTCTAGACAAGGTTGTCTCTCTAACTGGATGGGAGTCACTGACAGGGCCAGTCTTGCCATTCTGTTTCTTCCTGGCAGGGCAGTTGAGGATGAAGATGTCCTAGTACCAAGTCCTCTCTAGTGCCTATCTGTGTGGAGCGCACATTCCTGGTGATACTGTTTCTGGGGATCAGAGAGTTGAGTCAGATGCCCACAACTCTAGTTAGCTGTGCTTGTCCCAGTTAGAACTTGAGCCTAGACTTGCTGATGGTAGGTGCCTTGATAAAAGTAGGTTACCAGTTGGTTCTCAGCACTTGTGTGATAGATTCAGCAAAGCCAGCTTTGTAGTGGCCACAAGTCCACTTCCCCAATGTGGCTCCAGGCTGTCTGCAAGAGAGTGACTCTGGCCCCCGACTGACCAGAGAGCAAGTAACTGGCAGGCTACCCTCCTGTGAGTGGGCAGGCCCTAGGGGTTCTGTCCTCCTAAGCATGAGCCTGAAGAAAGTCTTGCTGTCTGGCGATGTGCACCTCGCTTCCTTTGGCCTCACACGTTCAGCCTTCGGAGCAGGTCCAGAGGGGATGGCGCCGGAGCAGCTGCCTCTGAAGCTCAGCAAATGGGGGCAGAGGAGAGAGACACTGCAGTCAGGCCACTTCCTTAGCCTGCAGCTCTCTGCAGAAGAGGAAATCAGTCCCAGAGGATTTGTTTGGTCAGCCTGTGTCGGGTCACACAGCCTTACAGTCGGGGCCTTAGTTGGGACTTTAGAATATGCTTGCCTGGCTCCTAAGCTTCTGATGGGTCTGCAGCTGGCACTGACCAGTGTGCCTCACTTGTATCCCATCCTTCAACAGATGTCTATTTGGCAGCTTCTCTGAATCAGGCCTGATGACATGACCAGAGCTCTGTGTTTGTGTGTATACAGAGGTGGATTTATCTTGCTGTGTGGTGGTCACTGTTGACTTGCCCCTGGGGAAACTTTGCTCCAGACCCACAGTTGGGAGAGCATGACACTGAAGAAGGCTGGCTCTAGGCAGATCTTGGTCCAGAGGATGGTTAGTTCATCCCATGGTGATGGGCCCAGCTTTAGACCTAGGGCTGAACCAGACTGGGGGTGGGTAAGGCTTGCATGCCTAGGGTAGGCCCTGTGGGTGGGACACTATCCTAGGTCTGTGGGACCGGGGAGCTTCAGAATGATTGAGGATAGCCAGGGTTCCCCCAGTAAGAGTATGTGTCAGATGTTTGTGTTCAGAAAAATAAAACAAGCTCCAGCCACCCTGGGACTGTCATAGAAGCCAGAGGGAAACAGACCCGCCATGTGCCCTCTTCCGCCAGCCCCAGGGCAGAGCTACTTGGTGGCTTTGGCTCTGCCTGTGGACAGTGGCTTGCCTGGTATACTCAGGGCTAGAACACTAGAGGAACTCAGTGCGGCTTCTAGTAGTGCTGGGAGCTTCTGTGGGAGGCAGCACCCACCAGTATTGGGTACAGAGTAAGAAGGGGGTCCCAGAGGGTCCCACATGGGTACCCTCTGATTTGGGGGGTCCTGTATCTACATAGCTGCCCACCCAATGCCCCTGCTTTGTTGGGCTTCTAGAAGCTCTGGGTCCCTAGGAGGCCAGTGTATTTTATATTTTTCATTCATTCCCCTGGGGGCAGGGCCTGCCAGTGCTCCTGGCTTAGCTCTGCTGTGTCCCTGATGTCCAGACGTGGTTATATTTCCTCTGCCTGGGCCCTTTCCACAGCTGCTTGTCCCTTCCCTTTGTCCTTCTTCCATCCCCTGTAGTACCTCTCCCTTTTCCTGTATACCTCTGGTTCCTCTCCCCCTCCCTTCTACAGTTCTGTCCCTACTCCCCCCTCCCTTCTTATCACCCCCTCTGATCCCCTTGCCTTGTGTGCTTAGGTAGCCTTGGCTCCTGACCAGCTAACCTCTGGCCAGCAGAATGGCCTTGGACAGGTTGCACTTAACTTCTGAGTCTCTTCATCTTTCCTGCAAAAAGAAGTCAGGTTTGCTGGAGGTTTGAGAGAGCCGGAGAGGTCCCAGTTGTCAGCTGTTGTGTATGGAGCGTACTGGATAATCATGGTGTGTGGGCAACAGTCTTTTCTGGTTACTATCTACAGGTAGAAGGTGTGTGTTGGGCATGTCCACCTGTGGATACCAGGAGTTGGGCTTCTTCCTGGCTCCTTGTAGCTGAGTCTAGTGAGGAGTGTAGGATCTGAAAAAACTAGTCTGGTGTGGCCCAGGTGAACACAGGGTCTGGAGAAGGAAACATCATTTACTTCTCTGGGCAGCTGGCCAAGTGGGCAGGCCAGGAGGAGGGCTGTGCAGTGTGTCATCCAGCCTTCCTTTGTCCCGGCCCCATGCCCTCTGTGCAGGCATGCTCTCTGCTGCTATGACTGACTCCTACCTAGGCTGGCCTCAAGGCTGCTACAGGGGTGCAGAGACTCCAGATGGTTACTCAGCCTCCGGAGGAGGCTCAGATGTTGGCACCTTCAGGGAGACAGAGCTCCAGTGTCCTTGCTTCAGAGATAGGTAACCAGGGTGAGCCTTGGCTTCGTTAGTCCTTACCTTCTGCTTCAGGGAACTCTGGGCAGTACTGAGGGCAGCTGTGTTGAACCAGCTAAGCTGGGTGCCTTCCCCACATCTCACAGCACCATCCCCCGATAGTCCTGTCATCCCTCCTGATAAGTGGTACTTATCAGAGTAGGCGGTACTGGGGCAGCACGTGTCTGGTGCATGGTGAAGCAAGAGGTGGAATCTGAGGGGGTGTCCTGGGTGAAGTGAGTGTGGATGGGGCTGCAAGGTGTCGAGCAAGTCTGCGGCTGATTTGTGCCCAGAAGGAGCCTGATGGGAGGAACCACCTGGTTCTTGTGAGATGCACACACCTTTCCTACACAGCTTGAAGTTTTCCCCAGTGAGGCTGCCAGAGGCTCCTCTAATTCCTCCATCAACCCCCACAGTACCCCCTTCCCCACACTGACGTTAGGATCCTTCCTTGCAGTAGGGTTTTAGTCCCGTTGTGACTGGAAGGGAAGCTGCTGAAGTTCAAGATGTAACTTCATTCTTGCTTTGTTTCTTGTATGAATGTGCCCAGTTGCTGGTCTGTGCAGCCGCGGTTGACAATGAGTCGTCCGGACCAATGCTATGATGACTACCAGTTGCTACCAGTGTTTCCTGGAGGCGACAGGTCACACCCCTTGGGCAGGATGTTCCTGTGCCCATTGATGAAGTCCTATACAGTGGGTACCACCAATTCTAGATCTAGGACCAGGATCTTAGCTGCTGAAAACTGAACAGCAAGTCTTTGTGACCTGGGCAACACACTGTTGGATTTTAGAGAGTGAGGAGAATCCAGAAACTCTATCCATGCCTGACTCTCCACCTTTGCCCCTATGTTGCCATTGGTTGGACCGTCCTTCCACCCGAGAGCCTGTCCTGCCCTCCCAGACGGAGCAAGGCAGAGGTTATCAGTGAAGTGTCAGAGTATTTCACAGATGTACTTCGCTTTGTGAGATTCTCCAGTGGAGAGCCTTCTGTATGGGAGAAGGGGCTGGTGCTGGTTTGAGTTGAGCTGGAAGTGGCCCTGGGCATCCAGGTAGGCTGAAGTCCTGGTGTGCAGCTTGGCATTGGTGCAGGCTAGACCTATGTAAGCTGCTACCCTCGGGAGAGGTGGCTGCACAGGCCAGGGTGGGGCTGAGGGCGGGCAGCAGGTTTTCAATGACTTTGATGGGATTAGAAGCAAGCCCAGCAGGAAGACTGGTTCCAGGCCAGGCCAGGAAGGAGAGCTTGTGAGGCCCTGAGCCCTTGGGGTGTCTGGCCATTCCAGGGAGCACTGAGGACTTGTCACCTCAGGGAGAGTGGCACATCCTTTCCCATGAGACCAGCATCTGGAAGCCCAGACAGCTGTGGTGTGATATGTGCAGGACTCTGCTCCAGGATTCTCCACCCACACTTCCTGTGTTCAGAAGTGGAACAGGGAGAAGTGGCCTGGGCCTGTGGCCCTGTGGGTTTTAGAGACATAAGTGCTTGCTAGCTTATTAAGAGCTAAACTCCAATGTGCCCAGAGCACAGGCCTTGGCCCCCATTTCCAAGGAGCGGGTTCACTGTCCCTGTGGATCAGTCTTGTAACAAGAACCACAGGAACAGCCCTTAATATTATAGTTGGTTTCAGATGGTAGGCCACCAAGTCCGGTAGATGGCTGGGCACAGAGAGGGGACGTCGACTGTATGCAACATTTGATAATTAAGTGTCCACAAGCCACAGGCTCCAAGATGCCATCTTACACCCTGCCTCCAGAGTTTTCCCAGCCTGGCTGTGGCCTTCTGCCTGGAGGGATCCTGGCTGTAACTTTGTTTTGTTTCCTCAAGTCAGATTGTCCTGTTCTACCCACGTCCTGGCCAGGGAGAGGCCCTGCTTTGTGTCCAGGTGAGGACAGAGTCTCTCGTTTGTCTTCATTTGTCTCTTCTGCATCTGTCCACTGGTTAGCAGATGCAATTCAGCCAGGTCACCTGCCTGCTGGCTTAGTTCTGTGGCTTCCATCCAGATTCCTCAGCCCAGCCCCAGGGCCCTTCCACCTTGGCCACACCTCTGCAGAGTAGGACTGATGTCATGTTGTCCCCTGTTGGGCCTGCTTGTCTTTGCTTGGTTAGGTCCCATCGGACCCCTTCCCTTTGATTTCTCCTACAGATCCCATCCTATGCTCCTTCATAGGTATTGGGTGAGAGTTGCTCCCACATCTCAGGAGTCTGTCCCATCTCCTGGAGATTCCCAGAGTTGCAGAAACCTGAGCCCACCCCCTTAATTGTACTTATGGCTCTGGGCAAAAGTACAGTCGCCTTAGCATGGTATTGGAGGGTAAATGGGACTGCAGGCAGTGACCAGTGTGAGAGGAAGCAGGTTGCTCAGTGGGTACTCAGACCAGAGCTGAGGTACTGTGAGGTACTGTGAGAGGGTGTGTTGCACTCTGCCATCTATGGGGTCTCTGTCTGTGCCCTGTAGGTTGGGAGCCCACACAGGATAGTGAGTTGGTCTGAGCCAGTGTCTGATTCTGGGTTACAGATGCTACTTGTATAGCTCCTGGCAGTTGCAGGGCTCACTGTATCCCTAGCCTCCCTTAATCCTGGGAGATATAGAGGACATCTTGGTTTCTCAGGGAAGGACATCAGGCCCTGACTGGTCAAACCCAGGAATTCTCGCTGGGCTCTCCCTCCCTGTGGCCTGTGCTAGACTTCAGACCAGCCTTGCCTTAGTGTGGGAATCAGTACGAGCTTCCTCAGGCTCAAACCTTGCAGGACTCTCACAGGGGAGGCGCGGCATCCCCCTTGATCTAGGTTGGAGGTTTCTCTAGGCCCACAGGCATACAGAGAAGACTCCATCTGACCTCAGGGCCATCTCCTCTGGGGACAAGAAGGTCTGCAGCTCTCATAGGCTGTTCAGTTTCAGAGTCAGGACTACAGTCTGCGGCTCTCATAGGCTGTTCAGTTTCAGAGTCAGGACTACACCTCTGTTGGTCTGTCCATGGGTGTGTAGTGTCGTGTTGTGTGTAGTCTGTAGTCTGTGTTGTGTTATCTCCCTCGCCTCCAGCCTACTTGAGCATGACCTTCAGGAATCCTTTTCTGAAGCCCCTCTCTGTCTGTGTGACTGGATGGCCTGGTAGAGTTCAGGATTCCCTGGTTCCTATCTCCTGTCTTGCCTCTCAGTGGACCAAGCTTGGCTTTGGCACTACTGCTGCCTACCGGCAGCAAGCCTGGGCAGGTGAGTGTTCCATGGATACCTGCGGTGTGGGTCGGAGGTGTTGTACTGGCCCTGTGAGTCACTTGGATCCCGGAGTGGGGGTGGCAGGGTTGGCTGTAGCTGAGAGGCTCAGGCTGACAGGCCAAGGCTTGTCTGTAGCTACTTGATGGAGCCAGGTAGGAGCCTGTTTGAGATGTGGTTGGACAGGGCTCTGTGGTCACAGGAAGTAAGGAGCCTTCTTTGGGGGCAGTGTTCATGGTGCTAGACTTTGGTGGCCACTGATAACTGGGTCCAGTTTGCCAAATGGTCTTTAATCTCAAGGCTAGCTGGGTCTTCTAAGAGGAGCAGGGAGGGCTTCCTGGAGGAGGTAAAACCCAGAGAGAATGACCATGCAGGATCAAGCAGGCAGAACCAGATAGGCCCTGATGGCTGATGGTCATGTGGCCGTCTGTATGTGGGGCCCACAGGGACATTGACTCTACCTCTCCCTTGGGTAGGTGCTGTTCAGAAAGAGGTAAGTCTACCGGGAAGCCAGAGAAGGTGTCTGATGTCAGATGTAGTACTTAGTGCTCTCAAGGTCTTCCTTTCCTCTCTTCCCTGAGGCCCAGACTAGTTGGCTGGCTAGGCCTTATGATAGTCTTTGGTCTCTGTGCTGAAGATCTATCAGTATGTCAGGTGGAGGAAGAAAGACAATGACCACATCATCGTGGCTAAATTTAGCCTACAGGAGCTAGGTCTGTCTCCTATCCCTCCTACCACTCTGCCCACTGTTCTCAGCCTGGCTGTCTGTGTAGGACGGAAGTTGAGGTCTGGGTGGGGGTGTTTGCCCTGACTGGGCACAGAGGAGTGAAGCCGGGGAAGGGATTGAATTTTTGGACTGAAAGGAAGAGAATGAGAGGCAAGGGTGAGCTCAGGTTGGCCCCCATACTTCCCTGGAACAGTGTGGTTCTGCTTGAGGGGTAAGAGACAGGATCTTTAGGTCACACATTTACGCCCTTGTGAGGGATGTGTTATGTTCGTCAGTGTGTAGCGGCCTACCTGGGTGGTGATAGGTGCTCATTTCAGTGCATTTTAGTTCTCTTGGTGTGAACACCACCATGGCTGACCCAAAGCCACCTGTGTGATGTTCTGTTACCGTGTTAGAACTGACTGCAGAAGAACTGGTCCTACTGTTCTGCCTCCTCAGAGTGGTCATAGCGATCACAGGTCTACTCCAGTACTACTCTGCTCAGTGTCAGAGAACCTACGGCTGGGCTTGGCCCAGGCAGCACCTGACAGATAAGACCCCGACTAAGAGGCCTGGTAGGGCTGGGCTCCCTGGCTATGTCATGAGTGTAGGCACTGGTTAGGTCTTAGGCCATGTATGATCTACACAGACATGGCTATGCTCGTCAGAGAGGTGAGAACACATCTTAGCAGCTATTCCTGTTAGAGACTTCTCCAGCACTCGACACACTCAGATGGTCTGTAGTAAGGCCCATGCCTCACAAGAGGACCCTCAGTGAGTGAACGGTGGGCGTCTTATGACTGACTAGTCATCTGCATGGTCTCTGCTTTCTCAATGAGTTCTGTCAGTGCAGAAGACAATGAGTGTGGCTGTGTGGAGTCTGGTTTAGATGTGTTCAGAGCTTAGCAAGGAACCATACTGAGGCTGAAAGCAAGTCTGCTAGCTTTGAGAGGTGGCCCTGCAGTTCTGGATTCCACTTCCTATGGGGCCAAGGTTGAGCCCTGGACAAGCAGAAAGGATGACACTGAGCATGTCCATCCATGGCTGCTAAGACGGCAAGACTCAGCTTTCTGAGGTTTGGTGGGGTACAGGCCTTGTTTACAGACCAGACCCAAGGCAGGTGGATTTGGGGGTCATAACTGTCCACCAGGCATCGCCATGGTGGCATGGCTCACCTCTTGTGATAAAGCCTTGATCAGGGAAGGATAAGAATCAGACAGGCTATGGTAGTCTCTCCATTCAGGACTGCCTGGGCTGTTGGCTGTAGGCAGATCTGGGTATAATCCTGTCTGAACTAAATTTACAGGGTCTGGAGCCTCCAAAGCAGATAGAAGAAGTGGTCCTGGCTAGCGTACAAAAGGGCAGTAGCTTGGGATCTGTCTGGATGTTGTGTCATTATGAAAAGAACACAAAACCCAAGCCAAATAAAAGCACAAAAATATGCTGTGTTTTTTCTGACTTAGAGCCAGGATCCCAGGAACCCTGTATTGCAAAGTGCAAACCCTGGGGCTGTCTCTCATGGTCTCCCGCCTCATCCTGAGTTGGTGTGCATAGGGCTCCTGATCTAGGTAGCTGGGTCTGGGACCAGAGGAGAGGGATGTCTTAGTGGTTAGTTGGGGGTGTTGGGGGATGGGCAAGGGCAGGACTGCTGCTGGCCATCAGACCAGGAAGAAGAGAACTCTCCTGGGGTTCTTATATGTTCAGGCCTGGCCAGTTCTCACCTTCTGTCCCTGGCTAGCCCCTCCTCCGGCCCCAGATCCCCATCAGAATAGTTTCAGATGCATGTATGTAGCTCAGTGTGCCATGAATGACTTCTGGCACCCCTCCAGCCTTGATGACTTCTTCGTAGTCTCCCTGTTCCCAGTGATGCTGTGGTGGGGACAGTGTATGTGCCGGCAACAAGTGCTTGTTACTCAGAGCTGCCCCTGACAACAGGAGAAGCCCAGTGTGACAGCCTATTGAGTCTTAGACTTGTTTTAGGGGTCGGGTGGAAGACCGTGTGCTGTGTCCCCATGCTTAGCCCCCATCACTGGGCCTGGGTTTGGCCCTTGACTGGAAGGCCACAGAAGGAGCCTGTACCCTGAAGAATGAGCCCTTGTATAGATAGAAGGGAATTGGGGTACAAAAGCCTCTTTCCTGCCACGTTCTTGAAGCACCCTCATGGTACTTCCATAGACATGGCTGTTCAGGCCTGTTCTTCCCTGCTGTTGGCCGTGCTGCTTCTCACGCCAGTTCCCTGCACTGGCATTTCCAGGCTTCCAGGCCTAGCCTTGTCTCTGCTCTGAAGGACTTTCCTAGGACTTGATTGCCTGGCTTGCTGTTGAGTGTGCTGCTTGCTGTGTGAGGATATAGGCAAGGAGGTCTCCCCAGGGCCCAGGCCAGGATGGTGATAGGCACACTGTCAGATCATGAAGCATACTTGAGTGCCAGCTGGCACTGGGTTCTGTTGTCTCACCAGCATGCAGATGGGGAGCAGGTCCAGCCAGGTAACCTGATCTGCTTCTAGTCAGGTATCTAGCTGGAGGTGGCAGTACATTTGAACTTGGGTCAGTGTGTCTGGGCCCTGATCAGGTGGGGTTCTGTTTGTACCAAGCACTGTCTGTTTTAGTTTGAGGAAACAAGGCTGGTTCCCAGTCTTCTTCTAAGAAGCCCTTGGTTTCGGCCATTGGGAGCTGCCTGTGGTCACAGGTGTCTGGCTGAGGGTGGAGGGCCGGGCGGGTCCTGGGAAAGGGGAACTGGGCTATAGGGCCAGTGCCAACGACACTTGTTCCTGAGAGCCCAGCTGCCTCCAGAAGCTCGCCCAGCTTGCTGCCTTTCCCTCCTAAGCTCCTGCTCACTGACCAAGCTGTATCGCCTGAGGCTGTGGGACCCCGAGCTGGCAGGCTGGGGACTGATGGGGTCCCCGCCATGGTGGGACCTCTCATCTGCCCTCACCATGAGGCTGCGCCTTCTTGCCTCTCTCTCAGGAGGGGGCCTGGCCTGGCGGGCAGGGGACCACAGGTGGCTGGCAGGTGAGGGTAGGGTTTGTTGTGGTATAGGGGATTGTGCTGCGGGGTGTAGGAGTTTGGGGTGGGGGGAGAGGGCCTGGGGACCACAGGGAAAGAGAGTTCAGGAGACCTTTTTATGGCATATACCTGCAGCCTGTTTTGGCTGGGCCAATCCAGCCCGCACAGCTCAGCCTGCAGTGAACACACAGGCCTGCCCCAAGAGTGCCCACATATCTGGGCCTCACTTGGGTATCAGGGCCAGGAAGGTTTTAGGAAAAAGGTCCAGGCTTTAGGCTATTGGGTGATTGCTTTTTATCTTGGGGCTCTAGGCAGGACCTCTCTCTCCTGGGTCTGGCTTATTCTCATTCTTACAGGTGCGGACACCAAGGACGGCTGAACCTTGGGGTTTGGTCTAGCTGGAGGGGTGTGGAGGATGAGGCCTCTCTTGCTGAGCCTGGTGTTGATACACCTTTGAGGGGGCACTGGAGCTCTGGCCTGCCTGATGCTGTGAGTGAGACATGGCTGGCCTGGCTACCTGTGGCCACTTGAGTTGGTGGAAATGGAGCCTTTTGATGCTCTGAGGGGCAGAGTGGCTGCCCTCAGTCTCTATAGCTACTGTCTTGGTGGCAGGTTGACTGGCTTTGGCTCTTTCCTCTATAAGCAATGACATCATTTGTATAGTGTGCCATGGGGCATACTTTGTGGTCACATGTCTTTATAGATATCTTGAAGACATACTCTTCTGCCCACATTTGAGGGGAAACTGAGGCTCAGAGAGGGGAAGTTAATTTTCCAGAGCCACTGGGAGGCTCAGATATGGGCCCCAGTGTTCACACTGGACCATGTTGTCTTTCTGGGCCTTTGCAGAATCTCCTTTGTGCTTTGCAGTGTGTAGCTGAGAGAGCTAAGCAACATGCTGTGGGCTGCATACAGAGTTGAGCCCAGAGCCTGGGATTCCTCCACCGAGTGCCCTGGCCTGCTGGACATTTGAGTTTTAGTGTTTTGTTTTTTTTTTTTCTTATCACTTCCTGCTGCCTTTAAAAAAAAGACTTCTTTGAATTTTATGTGTATGAGTGTTTTTGCCTGAGTGTAT
This sequence comes from Arvicanthis niloticus, assembly GCF_011762505.2. Lineage (NCBI taxonomy): Eukaryota > Metazoa > Chordata > Mammalia > Rodentia > Muridae > Arvicanthis > Arvicanthis niloticus. The sequence continues at coordinate 4,983,255 of NC_047659.1, forward strand.
ATAACTATGCACACGCCCAGTGCCTGCAGCCAGAAGAGGCCGATAGTTCCTCTGGAACTGGATTTGTAGATGGTTTTCTCACTATGTGGGTGGTGGGAACCAAACCTGGGTTATTATGAGCATGCAGGTACCCACAGAGGCCAGAAGAAGGCACGGGATCCCCTGAAGCTAAAGTCATAGGCATGTGTGAGGCACCTGTGTGAGTGCTGGGAACCAAACCCGAGTCCTCTATAGAGCAGTAAGCATGTTAACTGCTGAGCTGTCTCCGCCCTTGTGTGTCTTTCTGGCTTGTTCTTACCTCTTCCCAGCTGTTCTAGGAAGATCAATGTGGCACATTAACGTGGTGTATGCAGGGAAGTCAATAGGCTCTGAGCCCAGGTATCTTAATTAAGCCTAGTGTGTGCAATCACTCAGAGTCTGGCATTTCTGACTCATTTGCATTGTTCTCGTGCTTCTGGGTAGGTGAGAGGATCCAGCTTCTCACCTCTGACATAGTAAGAGTATACCTTATTGTCTTTTGTCACACTCACCAGATGATGCTGAGGGCTTCCTAGGGGTGAGTGGGCTGTGATCTTCTCAGACAGAGTGGAGCTCCAGACCATGTGGGTTTGGGGGATGAATGGGCTTGAAGCCTTAGAAGGCAGTCTAAGAAGTCTAAGAAGTCTAGTCTTAGAAGCCTAGAAAGGACCCCTTTCCTTCCTGTCAGGTGCCAAAGTGGAATTCCCTATTCTGCCCAAGGTAGGGCCTGGTGGTGCTTCCAGCCTGGCCTTCTGGCTCCTGGGTTGTGGCTGGGACCTCTCTTGCCATTCCACAAACTAGGTTTTCCTATTGAGCTTAGCCCCGAGAGACACTTGCTCATCCATTTGTCTTGGCATGGCCGCATCCTTGAGAGTGTCATGCCAGTACCCTGGCTGGCTCTATTAAGGATGGTCCAGCCTGTTCCCCTCCCTTTCCCTCTGGGTTCTCATTGCATGGTATCCATGTTTCACCATGGAAATGCCATTTTTTCTAGTACCCCTCCCCTGACACTGGCATTGGCCTCAGTCACCGTAAGGGTTCCTTGGGGAGCACACCAGGAAGGAGGTTAGGCAGGGCCATCAGAGAAGATGAGGTGGGTTCAGGCCCCCTTTCTCAGAGGGACCAAGGCTTTAGTGTTAGGGGTTTGTGGAGCACCATGGGTGGCTCTGGTGGCAGCAGAGTAGACAGTCACCTCCTGCCTAGTAACCAGCGGAAGGAAAGGCAGTGGAGGTGTGCTTAGCCTGGCTAGGGCTGGATCTGTGTTTGCCCGTTGCTGCCTCTCACCTGTATAGACGGGTAGAAAGCTAATCTAAGTGCCATCTGGATGGAGGTTTTGGCCCCCAGAGTCTGCTGAGAGGCTTTCCTGCAGCTTGTCACTTATTCTCTCCCCTGTCCCTGAGGCCCTTCTCTGCTGGTAGCTGACTGCACACCCCTCTCAGGTTCTGGGGCTTGGGCTGCAGCACACATTGCTGCCTGTCTCCTGTCCATCCCGTGCTGCTGCAGCCCTGAGTTGCAGTGGGCAGGGTTGGAGTGGGAGGCTGGGAAGGTCTCTTTTCTCAGCTTTAGGGAGGTTGTGAGTGATAACCAGGTGGGAGATCCTGTCCCCATACTTGCTATTGTCACCTAGGCAGCAATGTCTCCATTGGAGGATGAGGAGAAAACCTAGAGCCTGGCCATGCAGCCTGTGTGCAGACATACACTGGGTGACATTCTTGATGGGGTTCAGCCTTATGGGCATTATAGGCCCTAGCTGAGCCAGACATGAGGTTCTCTGAGGCTAGGGAGGTTTCTGGGGCTTAGCCTGGGGCCTCAGGCTGTAAGTGGCATGTATCTGTTCACATACCTCACATGCAGACGGCCCTGTTAGCCTATGATGAACATAGTGAGCTGTTGGTTTCCATGGTCTGCAGTGCAGACTCTGTCCTTGTGGAGGTAGGGACAGTGAGGGTACCTGGGCTGTGGAAGTCCCATTCCCATGCTCACAGATGAAATCCTGTCCCACTGGCAAGAGGCTCTGGCAGCCAGGCCCTGTATTTGTTGGGTACTTGCATTGTATGCTCTGGCCAGTCATGAGGGCATGGGCAAGCCCCTGTCAAGGGGAAGATAAATGTCCTGGCATGGTGTGAGGAGTCACAAGGGCATGGGTGAGCCCCTGCTGAGGGGAAGGTGCACATGCTGGGTCTGGGGCTTCTGCAGAGGCTGTGGGGGTTGGGAAGAGCTTGATTTCCAACCCTGGTGCCAACAGATGTTCCACCTTCCAGGCTCAGCCCTGTTTCTATCATGTGGCTCTGAACGCCATCTACCACACCACATCATGTGTGGAAAATATCGATGCTCAGCAGGCGTGGGAGGATTTGGGGATGTCCCCACAGGGGCACTCTCTGCCTGAGAGTATCCCTCTGTCCTGACTGTTCCAGAGACCCCAGTGTCCATGCCCCATGAAGCCACTTCACTTCATGGTAGGTGGGTGAGCCCTGGGTGGGTATGGTCCAGATCCCCTCCAAGTGTGATTTAAAACCAGTCAGGAATGCAGATGAAGATGAGGATTGTGAGGGAGAACAGGAAGCCCTGCTGGGGTCCGTGGGTTCCACGACAGAGTTGCGGGCAGGTGGGTGGTGGGACCTCTGAGCCACCAGGAGCAACACCGCTCAAATTGAAACAATCATTTCTCTTCCTGTTAAATAGAAACTGTATTCGAGAGTCTGTAGCCTCAGGGCCCCTCACCCCACTGCCATTGGGGTTTTTCTTGAAGTCCCCCCTCCTCCTCTCCCGCCTACTTACTCTCCTCCAAACTCTGACCAGGCACCATAGAGTGTTGGGGACAGGCAGAAAGTTCAAGGGGACAGCCTGGAAAGGGAGGCTTCAAGTGTCCAGAAAGATGTCCTGCCTGGCCTTAGATAGGTAAGCATCCTTCCAGGCTTCCAGGATGGGATGGTCACCCCTATCCCCAAGCCTGGGACATCATGACTGGAATTTTCAGGGCCCAAGCTTAGGGTGGTTTCTGTAAGGCTGAGCAGTGGTAGAGACAGGGTTGTCAGCAAACTGAGCATAGGCTGCCTGGCAGCTCCTCTGGGCTCAGGAAGTCCCTGTTCTCTCAGAGTTGAGGCCTTGCTTCAGGTTCTGTGGTGTTTCTGCTGGCCCACATGGTACTATGTCAGCTTAGAGAGGACACAGGATGGGTATCCAAGCTGCAGCGACTGTCGCCAAATGTGTCTAATCACTCTGCAGTCTTTTTCTGAGGTGTTGACAGTCACCTGCCCTGTGTGAGTGTGAAGTGATTCCTGTTATCAGTGTCTCGCCTGGTACAGAGTGGGGAGGGCATCACATGGCTGCTCCTCAGTGGCCATGTCCCTCTGGTAATGTCCCTCTGTGGCTTTTCTCCCATTCAGGCAGCCTAGGATGAGTGGGTGTGACTCCCACCCTTTGCCTGCTCCTGCCCCTGCCCCTGGCAGCCCCTCTCAGGCTACAGGGCAGGAGGCTGGGATAGACTGCCTGCTGTGCCCAGGGAATGGCTGGCCGTGCGTGGGCCTCTTGTTTGGGGTTGGAAGCCAATTCACAGGACTTTCTAGAGTCCTGGAGTTGAGTGGTACCTGTTCCTCTTGCTCTCCTGACTTTCAGCAATGGCTGGGGCAATGAAGCCACCAACTGCTGCCCTGGAGCCATACCTGCAGTAGAGGAAGAAGGTGCTTTTGAGTACAGTTAGATGCTTCAGGGCTGTCTGAGAGGATCCAAGTTCCAGTCTGAGGCTGTGAGCAGCTGGGAGACTTCTCTCTGCTGCCCCCTAGTTGTATTCAAGCAAAGGAAATGTGCCATACAGCCAGAGGACGTCCAGCTGGAAATCACTCCTGGCCAGAGTGTGCCCTCTAGATAGATACAGATATATCCATGGATGGCATACAGGTGCATCTCAAAGCATGAAGAGTTTGGGAATGGAGATGGCCTGGTGGTTTGGGCAGAAATGCCCTGGGTCATGAGCACCTCAGCAATTAGATGTCCCAAACGGTGACCACTATGGTTGGTCCAGAGAGTAATGATACTGTCAAGTATCAGGGTTGAGGTGGGAGGCCTTGTGTAGCAGCCTGAGTGGACTGTAAGCTTCAGGAAGGGTTGGCATGGTGAGTAGCCACCTGTCAGCAGGTTGGCCTTCACACCTGAATATGCCGGTATCTTTACTGCTCAACTCTTACCTGAATGCTGCCTGGCACGGACGCAGGCTGGGCACGAGGCCTCCTCTGCACCTCCTTTGTCCTGGCTGTGCCTCCTGCTTCTCTTACTGTGGTTTGATTCTAGCCACACCTGTCACCACCGGGCCCAGCCATAGTACCATTCATGGCTGTATGGGAGGGAGCTGCTAGACGAGGGACTGTTTCCTGTCCCTCCTGCCCCTCCCTGGACAGCCCCAGACTCGCCGAGTACGATCAAGAGAGCCCAAAGTACCGTCTCCTTGCCACCTGCAGAGCTCACCAGCTTCTCCGGACTCCAGCCCCCATCTGCACAGTGGAGTAGAGCAGGGTGTTCTTCAGGTGATGGTGGTGACGGTGCTGATGCTGATGGAGAGCGTGATGATATTGCTATGGTGGCGGTGGTGATGCTGATTCTGATGATGGTGGTGATGATGGTGGTGACCATATTGATGATGTTGAAGATGATTGGTGATGATGGATTATGCTGATTGTAATATTGATGTTGATGGTGATAGTGTTGATTACATTAATGGTGGGGATGGTAATTTTGATGACGGTGATGATCCCGAGGTGGCAGTCATTGGTGCTTCTTGAGGCCCTCACAGACATCCTCCTATTGTGAGCTTTACAGTGGGTGTTGTTCCCATGCTTACACCCTTGGTGATCCCATCTCTGTGGTACCATTGGGAGTTAAGAGTTTGGCCAGGACAGTGTGGCTTTGGGTTTGTATACCCTGTTTCAGGTTCAGAGAAGGTCACGGGATGGTCCTTATAGAGGCTCTTGATGGTTCCCCTGCAGATCTGGCTTGTAGACCCTTTTGTCCTTGCATCTGTTCCTGATGACAGGCTACACAGCCAGTCCTCTGCACTTGATATCATCCTCCCTCAGTGATCAGAGGCCTTGAATGTTACCCCTGAGCCCCCTCACCTTCACCTCAGACCTCCTCACTACCCTGAGCTAGTTCACTGGGGAGACTGCAGCCTCCACCATCAAGGCCTCCTGGTCTAGGAGGGTGGGAAGTGAGATCAAGGAGGATAGCTCAGTGGGTGACAGCTCCTAAGACGGAGTGCCTTTATGGCTACTGACCATAAGGGTGGATTTGACATTCAGAGTCTCTGAGCCCCCTGGGTCAGATGACCTGCGGGGTTGAAGTGGCTCTTGTAGGAGCAGTGTAGCCAACACTACAGACTGGTCCAGCTCTGTGGACCTCACTGCATGCCCCAGGCTGTCAGGGAATCGTCCATCTCTTTCTGAGATCAGCCTCCTGTGCTGCCCCCCCAACCCCCTTCATTCTTACCTCTTTGCTAGTGGCCTGGTGCTTAGCTGCAGGGACAAATGCTGATCTCTTGGGATGATCATGGCTGACCCTCCCACTGGGCCTCTGTGGCATCTCTGCCATGCTAAAGGTTGGTTGGATGGGGCAGGGCCAGGAAGTTAGCTTTGGACTGGTCAACCCTTTTCCATGGGGCATGCAGGGATAAAGCCCAGATGGGTTTCTGGGATTGCCACCATAAGTTCACTTCCTGTGGTTACCCATGGGTGGTGGGGTGAAGGAAATCCACTTTTCTTCACTGTGCCTTTGTCTTCCTCTCCCTGCTGCTTCTCTTAAGGGTTTGTGGGCTGGGCCATCACAAGCTCAGAGATAGGGTCTGCTGCATTCTGGTCTCTGTGTGCTGACAGACTTTCTGGGTCTGGGTCTATGAGATTACTTACTGGCTCGTTTCTAACCAGTTCAGTTCTCTCTGCTTGAGAGTCCCTTGTGGTTGGCTGCCTGTACTAATTGGGTTGGAATCAGTCTCACTTTCTCTGACTACTCAGGAGGGGTCTAGCTGGCCTTGAGGCTTCCTGGTAGGAGGCTGAGATATTGGGTGGGGCTTTTGAGGGAAGGGCATGGTGATCCCAGACGGCCCCTAGAGTAGTAAGCTGATATTCAAAGAAGAGACAGCTCACAGCTGGAGGTGACCACTGGGGAGTCCCTCCTCAGAGAGTGGAAGTCAGGCTTGTAGTAGGGTTGGCTACACAGGGCTACTGGGGACTGTTTTCTGGGCTGGCACAAACGCCCCAGCCCATTTTACAGAGAAGGAAACTGAGACTCAGCAATATTGAGGGGTCCCTGTGGCCTGCCTTCTTCTTCCCTCCTGCTCTGACCACCCTTGGCCTACCTCAAGCCCTGGCACCATGCTCCCTCCAGCCGCATTCCCATTGGTGCTCTCCAGGGCCACCACTTCTCCCTCCCAGGGCTTCAGGAGAAGCAGTACTTCCGGAAGGTGGAGGCTGGAGGTGGGCAGCCCAGGAAGCTCTGAGGACCCATGAGCTACCCACTGCACAGTTTCAGTTCCGGGGGGTGTCCCCAAGCGAGGATCAGGGCACTGTGCTTAGAACATGACAGTCAGCCTGGTGCTGCTCACTGTGTGGGCTCTGGCTGCATGCTAGGTACTCTCCTCAGGCCCCTCGTTGGTGGCCCTAGGTCATCCATCTCCCATGTGCTTCCTGCCAGGCTCTAGATGGAACAGCTACATGGTCCACTTCTGTTCACCCAGACACACAGCCACACAGCCTGCTTAAATCCTGCTGTGCCGAAGGGCTGTGCATGGTTGAGCTCCCCTCTACAGGAGCTGGGGTTCCCCCGGCTACCTTGGATGGGCTGTGAGGCTCTCCCCACACCAGCTGCAGTGGGCTGGCATTTCCTGCATCCTTCCCGCCAGGCAGAGGCTGGAAGGGGGTTGGTGGGGTTCCCTGGGCCTCCTGCTGTGGGTCCTGCTGCTGGCAGGCATTCTGCAGACACTGTATAGCATAGGAACTGGTGGGGGTGGTGCTCCTTATTTGCATATGACCTCACTGGTGCCTGGCATCTTGGTGTTTTATTAGTGTCACCCACCCTCTGAGGTCTAGGGAACAGCCCTGGGTGCTGGGCTGGGGACAGTCCATCTCTGCTCTGTGCTGGCTTGCTATTTAAACCTCTAAGCATTCACAGTGTGGTCAGTTTTGTACCAAGGGAGTACTCTATGCTGGCACTTTTGCAGCCCTAGGCCCCATCCTACAAGCCCTGATAGAGAGGGGTATGCAGGTTTTCCTTAAGCAGTGGAGACACCCTTGCAAGTCCAAAGTGTGGCTGTCAAAACTGTGCCTTATGGGGACCATGGCTTATCAGGGTGGTGACAGCTAAGTGTCAGCGAAGCAGAGCATGCACATAGCACACGCACACATATACATGGCACACGTGCACATGGCTTGCAGACATACAGGATGAGCCAGGAGGCTTTCCTTGCAAGGATGTAAAGGCATTTCTTGCTCATTCCCTTCCTGATTAGAAAGTTTCTCCCTCCAAAAGGTTCCAGAAAACACACCCAGTCCATTGTCACCCAGGCTCTGGGAAGGTGTCTACAGTGGACATTCTCTGTAAACAGGAAAGCCTGGGGTGGAGGCCTGGGGCTGTGGGGACCTGCCAAGGTAGGCATTGCTCTGGTGGCAGCCCCTCCACGTTGGAGCCCCAGGGACTTACAGTCTGCTTGGAACAACTGTAGGACGTTTGGCTGCCTACCACCAGGCTGCAGGCAGGGTGGAGGGCTGGGGGAGGGGCATCTAGGGGCACCTTCACACAGGGACAGCCACATTCCCAGACTGGAGGCTTGGCTCTTGTTCCTGCTGTCTCCCTTTCTTCCTGAAGTTTCTGCCTGTGCCACCTTGGCCTCTTTTCTCCTCCGTTGGTTTGGCTCTCCTCCTTAGCAGTTTCCAACTCTAGCCAGGTATGGGTGGTGTCTTGAAGGGCCAGAGGAGTTTTGGGGTACAGCCGGTAGGTAGCTGGCAGCCTTACAGTCTGCACCCCTACCTCCTTCCTTCATTCTGTCCTGCTGAAGCTTTCTCCTGCCTCTCCCATAGCAAAGCCCAGAGCCAGAAAAGCAGCTCTGGCTTGTGGCTTTTTGCACAGACCAAGTTGTGGCCTGAACATCCCACCCCAGGTTTTCCCTGTGGTTGCAAGGATTTCTCCTTGGCTCCTTGGGCAGAAACACTCTCATGCAGTGAACATCGACAGTTTCCCCTGGTGTTTGGGGACAGCTAGCTAATGAGAGCCACCCTTAATGTGACAAGCTGCCCTAGACCCTGTGTCACTTCTGGTGTCCAAGTTGTCCCATGAACAGGGGGTGCAAAGAGCCCGAGGAATCTGAGGGATTTCTCTTCTGGTTATGCCTCATCTTGTTCTCAAAGACCAGAAGAGTGGACCTTCTCTGGGCCCAGCCCAGCCCCTTCTTGGTACCCATAGCATTACCCTGCCTTCTTCTGGAACGCCTGCAGAAGGTGCTCAAAGTCAGCACAATGTGCCTCAGCCGGGCTACAGAATACAGTGAAGGCTTAGACTGGTGCTACGCAGGCTCTCACAGTGGCACACTTCAAATGACAGGACAGCATGGGATGGGAAGGACAGGACACGGGAGGCATGGCTGTGATGGGTCAGCCCAATGGCCCCCAAGGATCCCGGTGGTGTGGAATCGGTTGTGGTTGCCTGGCCTGGGGCAGCTGCAGATGTAGTAAGTTTGCCTTTAGGCTGTTCTTTATCCAGAACTTTTCGCAGATCCTTCCTCTGTCATAGGTAGGAGGTGGAGACTCTTCTGACTGGGTCACAAGAATTCAGTTGACGTCAAAGGCACAAAGACATTCCGGGCTCATATAAGCAATTGGACTTTGTATTTGTTCCTCTTAGACACAGCCTCCACTCCCTGGCTCTTCTCCTCAGATCCATGTGATGTTTAATGGCCTATAGAGCTGTTTATAGTTGATGTCTTGGCCAGTGGGTGCTCATCACCACTTGGTTCTGGTATTAAATTTTTTTTTCTTATGTATTGGGTGTTTTACCTGCAAGTTTTGTAAGTGTACTCTGTGCATAGAGTCCCTATGGAGGACAGAAGAAGGTATCAGATCCTCTGGAACTGGAGTTACAGACAGTTGTGAGCCATCACGTGGGTGCTGGGAACCAAATCCTGATCCTGTGGAAGGGCAGGCAGTGTGTTCTTAACCGCAGAGCCGTCTCTCCTGTCCTTTGTGTTTTGAGATAGGGTTGCTCTTTGTAAATTAGGCTGGTTTTGAACTCACAGAGATCCTCCTGCCTCTGCCTCTCTAGTTCTGGATTAAAGGCATGTACCACACCACCCAGCTAGTTCTGAATTTCTTAAATTGGCTTTTTTTTTTTTTTCCAACAAGCTGGTTTATTCTGAGTTTTGTGAATGGCAAGCGTTTCTGGCAGGTGAAGTAAGGCTCATTTGCAGACAGAATTGATCCCTTCTGCCAGTCAGGGCAGTCATAGAAGCCAAGTTGGCCTCACCATAGTGGACCTGGTCACAGTGGGTCCTCTTTACTATATCCTCCTCCTGAGGGGAAGTGGGGAGGAGTCATAGGAGTCTTGAGGATGGGAATTGGTTAGGTTTCTCTTGAAGGGCTAGTCCTGGTGAGGGCCGCTGTACCATTACTGGCTTGGAATTGGCACAGGTGAAGCTACTGGATCACCCTGTACTGTGCTGGCCACCAGGGTCAGAATGGGCTTATGAGCTTTGGCCAGAGTCAAGTCTGCTCTGAGGCATAGCCACAGTGCCAGTGTGGTCTTAAGGCTGGTGTGGTGTCCTCCAGCATCTGCTCTGCTTACCACCCTGCTCTGCTCACATGCCAGGATGAGTTAGGTTCAGAGTAGCGAGGTCTTCCCAGGGCGCCCCCACCTAGGGCGGGTCAGTCACTCATTTCATGTGCCTGGAGTTTTCTCCACTCACCAGGAGCAAGCACCATGCCAGGTGGCAGGAAAGGCCAAGACTGAGAAGAAAAGGGGGAGGGAAGGAGAAGGGGTTTTCTCAGAGCACTAGCTTTGGAGGAGCCTGTAACTCCCAATATGGTGTGTGCCTGTGCCCTGTGCAGGCTCCTCACTGTCTTCTCCATGGCCTGCCAGGCCCATGGGCACTAGATTGGACACCTGGGGACCTCCCCAGTATCTGGAGTTGGGGAGGCCTGATTGAGATTTTTCACGTGTTTGAAACCCTACATGAAAGATTGGCATGTGGGAGGAGGTCCCAGCCCTGCTTGCTCGGTGGGTTGCCGGTCTCCTGCTTGGCACACTACCAAGGTCACCTGGAAGCTCCCCACCTACATGGGAAGTGCCAGTGCCTTCCTTTCCGCTGGTCTCTTCCTCCTTCCAGGCCCCACAGAGTCAGATGGGCTCCAGTGCATGGAGTGAGGGCCTGCAGTCTGAGTTGCTCTGCTGTGATACCCAGAAGTCCAGGTCATGTGGTCCAGAGAGAAGGGTCACCGACATTAGAGCCTTTAGCTTGCCGTGCTGGCTCTAACCCCAGAGAGTCTAAGATGATACCCGTGGCACCTCCTGGGGTCCTCAAAGATGGTCTGGCTTTTAGAGTGTGGCAGAGGAGTCCTAAGCACCCTAAGTTTGCCTGTGCCTTGATGAGTAGGGGAGTGGGCAGTTCCCAGGTCCTAGAGGATACTCTGACCTTCCTGCCGATTCTTGTCTTGCAGACTTCTCTACCCAGGTGAACTCTTCATCCCTCAACTCTCCAACGGGCCGAGGCTCCATGGCTGCCCCCTCACTGCACCCCTCCCTGGGTCCAGGAATCGGCTCTCCACTGGGCTCCCCTGGGCAGCTGCACTCGCCTATCAGCACCCTGAGCTCTCCCATCAATGGCATGGGTCCACCCTTCTCTGTCATCAGCTCCCCTATGGGCCCGCACTCCATGTCGGTACCCACCACACCCACATTGGGCTTCGGGACTGGTAGCCCCCAGGTGAGTGCTGGGCTGAACTTTGGGGACATGGGACAGAAAGTGGGAACTTCACCTGTAGGCTATGAACTAATAGGTCAGAATTGAGATTTCTACTTTTTCTTCCTGAGAGTGGGCTACAGAGCAAAAGCTAGCCTCAGAGTCATGCTGGTCGTGGTAGGGCTGAGCCCCACTCTGGCTGACCCGCACTGCCTTCTATAGCTCTGTCAGTTGAAATTTCTTGACTCAGCCTGGAGCCTGTCCCCATGACTGTGGAACTCTGGGGTACCTGCTTCCTTAAGCTTGGGACCATCTTCCAGGGCTCATAGGTTCCTCTTCCCAGGACACTGGACTCAGTGTACCTAGGCCGTCAGGGGAAGCTCATCCTGGCCCCAGATGCCTGTCCTTGGGTTCTGCAGAGGCCCCTAGTGGCAGCCTATGCATGGGCTCTGGCTTTCTGTGGCTCTGTGGATGGTGGCTATCTGCAGGCGTGACTTCCTTTTCTGTAGGTCTGGTAGGGCCCTCATCTTGCTGTGGGCACTTGAGGAGTCTTGCTCAGCCTCTTCCTCCCAAGGCCCACCTGTTGGACACCTTATAGCGCCTCACCCTGCTTCTATTTTCTTGAGGGTCTTGGTGAGTTTCTAACTGGATTTTTGTCCTTAGTGTACGTGAAGCTCTGCATCTGGAGAGCCAGCTCCTTGGGGTTTCTTTCACCCTTTCTGAAACAGGTCAGGGATCCTCTTTCTGCTCCCAGCTTCTCAGGTTGGGTTCTATTTCTCTCCTCCCACCAATAGCTTTGCTGTGCCACCTCCCAGTGGCACACCTGGGACCGTCCTCACTGGAACCTCACTAGAACTAGAAAGGGTCAACAGTACTTATGTGTTCCTTAGATTTCCAAAGTCTTGTGCCCTGAGCCCTGGGCACTCCTGTGCCCCCTTCCTGGTGCTGGGGTGTGTGGAGACCACTCATACCTCACCAGGTAGCCTGTTGAGACTGCTCTGAGCCTCTTAAGCTTCTCCTCCAGACAATCTGGCTGGGTTTTCTAGGTCGATTCCATCTAAGCCCCTTTGCCCTAGTTTGTATGTGTGCGCGTGTGCGTACATACATGCTAGCACAAGCACCTGAACACAGAAGAGCTAGGCTTCCGTTTATGAGCAGAATTTATGAGCAGTCTGTTACACTGTCCCCCATTCCCCACCTGCTTTTCAGAAGCAGACAGAAGGCCTGGGGTGCTGCTGGCATGACTGCCGGTGTGCAGCCACCTCCCCTGGCTTGGCCATGTTCTTTTTATCATAGCTTCTCTATACCCTTGCTAGCTCTGGAAGCCGTGAGTATGGAGGGTAGACGAAGAACTGCTCTCCACAGTTCCCTGGCTTCAGTAGTGTCCTTCTCTTGGCTCTCAGCTCCGTGAGGCTCCTTGCTGGGTTTGGATATAGCTCTGTGAGACCACGGACACCCAGTGCCCAAGCCTTCCGTGTCTCATTTGTTTTGGGGACTCTACTAGGACTCTCTATCCCCAGGGGGATGTTTCCCACTACTTCCCAAACCTGACTGTCTGGCCATGCTGGCTTCCCTGGGTGATTTACAGCTGGGAAGCACTCCTGACTGCCTCAGTGTGGGGCGAGCAAGGCCCTGATTCCTCTGATCCTCCTGATGTATGGGGAGGATCTCGAACTGTGGGAGCTACAGTGACTTTGTAAGCAGGGTGTTTTATGATGCCTGTAGCCAGCCAGATGGGGAACGAGGCTTTGTGGAGCATGCAGAGCCCGAGAACAGGTCTGCTCTGGATATCTCATCCGAGTGGAGCTAGTTGAGGGCTAGCCTGGGCTTGAGAGGACAGAATGAGGTAGGAGTGGAAGAGGGGAGCCTGAGAGGTAGGTGGGGACCCAGGTGCAGTAGTGATGAGGCAGAACTGAAATAAATGCCAAGGATATGAAAGGGGAAATGGGCTGGCCCCCACCCAGGGAGGCTTCGGGCTCCAGCAGAAGTCTGCCCAGGCCTGGGTCTCTTGAAAGATGGAGCACACAAGTCCCAGTAGGATGGGGCTGTGGTTCATGGGGGATATTGAGGAAGGGGAGAATAGAAACTGTCCTGGTCCATCAGCTCAGATCTGGAAAGGGCAAAAAAGTATCTTCAAGCCATGGGATTCCAGGGTTGCCCACTAGTGGAACTCCAAGGAACCTCTTGTGCGTGCGTGCGTGCGTGCGTGCGTGCGTGTGTGTGCACATCCCAGGGCCAGAGGGGGGTTCCGGCAGGAAGAGGCAAGGGGTGTGCTGAGGCCGGTATAGCCACGTGGGCCCTACAGCTTGATGTCTGGGGTGTCCCAACCTTTGCTCTGCCCTGACATCAGGGTTTCACTGGGCCCCTGAGCTCTTTATTCTGCCCAGAGCTAAGACCTCCAGAAACTTGCAGGGTTAGGCTTCCCATCCAGCGAGTGGAGTGGAGGGACGTGCAGTCTTGCCAGCAAAAGCTGGCTGTCTCCCTGCAGCCCCAGGATTCCCACGTAGGGCCTTTAACCAGTGAACACATGGACTGCTCTCTTCTAAAGTGAGATGTCCTGCCTGCCACCAAGGCCTTCCACATCCTGACAGCTGGCTCTGACACACTCAGGGTTCTCTATGTGGGCCTGCAGGCTTCCCAGCAACCTACCTAAAGCTAGCCAGCTGAGGCATCCTTGCCGAACCTTACTGTCTGCCCACAGTGCTGGCCAGCCAGGGCTGCACAATCATTCTGCATGCCAGGCCCCTAATAGAAAGCTTCTGGTGCCTCTGCTCTTTTCCTGTCCTGTGAGAAAGGGGTGGGGTATGGGGCAGGAGCCTCTGAGGAAGAAGGCAAGGTTCCCCTTGCAGGGGGCAGCAGGGGCTATACAAGGCCAGTGCAGACTGTACAGCTGGCTTTTTTTCTGCCTTTGTCAGGGGTTTTCAGAAGTGGGGGGGACTACCCAGCTGGGCTCTGACGCCCTGGCAGATAGGCAGGCTGAGAGGGAAGCGCCTCTGGGCCCTGTGCTTACTGCAGAGCTAGGCTGGAGGCTGCGGAACCAAAACTGCTGTGTCATTGCGACGCTGCAGCTGTTGCCTGGGTGACAGGGTGAGTTTCCCACGCTTGCCCCTGGCGGCCAGCGGGCAGGGAGAGGCAAGGGGTGTGCCGAGGACAAGATAGCCACATGGGCCCTACGGCTTGATGTCTGGGGTGTCCACTGGCTTTCCTCTCTTGTCCTGCCCCCAGATACCACTGTTATGCAGGGTGGTGGGGGATATGTGTAACTCTGAGGAGCCCAGCCTGATGGCAGCCCTGAGCCTGGGCCTCTTGTCCTCACCTGGGTGGTGGGGGAGTGCAGAGTGCCTGGCTCTCATGTGTCCAGGGCCCATGGCAAGTGCTAAATGACAGCTGTAGTTCTTTGGTGGGTGGTGGAGAGTAAGTGAGCCTCTTGTATGGTGCTGAGAGGCCTGAGATGTGGTCTTTGGCACCCTGCAGCGACCTGAGTCTGCTGAGAGGGTGCTCTGAGGGCTGGACATAGAGGTGGGCCTGCTGACCCTTAGCTGTTCTAACCTGGGTGAGGCTCTGTAGAGGGGAGTGTTTCCTTGTAGGAGACCCAGCTCTCATGAGCCCCTCACCAGCCTGCCAGGGCTAACCTACCCCACTCATTCTCTTGCAGCTCAACTCACCCATGAACCCCGTGAACAGCAGTGAGGATATCAAGCCCCCACTAGGCCTCAATGGCGTCCTCAAGGTTCCTGCCCACCCCTCAGGAAATATGGCATCTTTTACCAAGCACATCTGTGCTATCTGTGGGGACCGCTCCTCAGGTAGGACTACCTGGTGGGCAGAGCTCACCAAGTCTCTCTACCTTTTTCCTCTGGGCTGGGTGTAGGGAAGCAAGAACCCAGTTTAAGCCCCCTGTGCCTGATAGAATAAGGGGTGGGTTAGGAGCTCCAGGGGTCTCGCTTTGTCCTCAAATGAGGTGGACATTAGAATGGGAAGGGTAGTCTAGAGGCCTACCAAGAGAAAAATGCAGGCATGGATGGCTGAGGTGCAGTGTTGGCTGGCCTCCTCTCTGGGTCAAGCCTGAGAGCCGAGAACAGAACCCACCTCTTCCAGGGCACAGTATCTCAGGCACAGAGTTCACAAGACCACCACTGTTGGTGACGCTGGTCCTCAGGGCTGGTGACCCATAGCCCCAGTCTGTAGAGTGTGGTAGATCTGTTCTCCGATGAGCAGGGAGGACCAGACAGAGTCCAGCCTGAACCCAGACAGGGACTGTAAAACCTGGATGCAGAGCCCTGGCCTGCAGCATGACACATGGACCAGGGCCTTGTCATTAAGTTCACCCGTCCTCTATCCCCACCCTACAGGCAAACACTATGGGGTGTACAGTTGTGAGGGCTGCAAGGGCTTCTTCAAGAGGACAGTACGCAAAGACCTGACCTATACCTGCCGAGACAACAAGGACTGCCTGATCGATAAGAGACAGCGGAACCGGTGTCAGTACTGCCGCTACCAGAAGTGCCTGGCCATGGGCATGAAGCGGGAAGGTAGGCTTTGAACATTCTCCTGCCTGGCATGCTCTTCTCATCAGACCCAGGGGGCCTCCATTGTCCCCTTCCTCAACAATCTTCATGTGGAGGGATTTGAACACAAAGTCCAGGCCTGCAGTTTGCAGTTTGACAGACTCTGGTATAGCCTGTCAGGTTTCTTTGTGTGCCTCCTGCTCAGGAGAGCCTCTGGCCTGTGCTGTCTGGATAGCTTGCCTTCGTGCCGGCCCTTTCCCCAACCAGATTTTCACAGAATGCCTGCTATGTGGCTAGGTCTTGAGATTTTAGAATGGACAAGACAGACCAGGTCTGTCCCACTGGCAGCGTGACCCCTAGGACAAGAACTGAGCCAATAGTCCACTTTTGAGGTATGGCTGAGGTAAGCCAGCGTGTGTTGGGGAGAGATGAGGTCTGGAGACCAAGCACTGGACCAGAGGCACAGCAGAAGAGGCTGGGAGCGGAAGTGGGGGTAAGGAGGGTGGGAAGAGAGGCTTAGTGCCTGCATGGCCTCTGGCTGCCCAGGGAGGAGATGGGAAGGGAGGCCCATGGGATGAGCCACATTTGGGTTGGAGTTGGGGGAAGGGGCCCCTGGAAACCACCAGAGTATCTCTCAGAGCCTGTTGAATTTATGTGAGGGTTATCCTGGGCTTCCCTTCTTCTCAAGGCCACTTCCAGTTTCATCCCAGGTAGGGTTACCTACCAGCCTGCAGATCCTCTAAGGAGCAGGATTCTGAGCCTGTTTTATCAGCAAGGTGTATATGTCAAAGGTAGGGAGGCTAGGTGACAGTCCAGGGACCTCCCCAGAGGTCCCAGTTGTCACACTGTATAGCTAATCCTCCTGAGCTATACTGTGTCCTCCTGGCCCTGCATGTGGGACACTAGTTCTCTGGTTTGGTGTGTGTATATATGTCTGTATGGGTGTGTGTATGTATATCTGTCTGTCTGTCTGTCTGTCTGTCTGGGTGCCTGGGTAGGGTTCCTTCATCAGTCTTAGACCTAGGACTCACAGGGCTGGGCACTCACTTTCTGAGGCAGTCTCTACCACTCTGTCTCCAGCACTGCTTCTCCAGCTTCCTCTGTCTGGGTTGTGCATAGGGACCAATGCCTCCTGCATGTCCTTCCATTTTCCCACCAGCTCTTCAATTGCGCCTGTCCAGGACCGTCCTGAGTAGGGCTAGTGCTGGAGTTGCTTTCTCTTCACAGTGACCCCTTCTTTTGGTACATTCTGGTCTTCTTGTACATGAAAAACCCTACACTCCTGTGGGATTCTTCCACAGGAAGAATCCTGTGAGGTCAGCAGGGGCTTCCAGCAGTCTGGTCCTTATTCCCAGTGCTGGTGGTGGGGCAGCACTTACAGAACTGTATGCTGTGGAGCTGCAAGTGTGTGTGTGTGTGTGTGTGTGTGTGTGTGTGTGTGTGTGTGTGTGTGAGAGAGAGAGAGAGAGAAAGAAATGTTCCAGGTTCTGCTGTGGAGCTGCAAGTGTGTGTGTGTGTGTGTGTGTGAGTGTGTGTGTGTGTGTGTGTGTGTGTGTGTGTGTGTGTGTGTGTGTGTGTGTGTGAGTGTGTGTGTGTGTGTGTGTGTGTGTGTGTGAGAGAGAGAGAGAGAGAGAGAGAGAGAGAGAGAGAGAGAGAGAGAGAGAGAAATGTTCCAGGTTCCAGCCAGGGTACCTTGACTGAGCACATGTTCAGAGTGTAGAGTTATTTTACATCTGACCTCGACTATGCTGAGAAGTTTCCATGGGTTTTAGGGGCCAAGTCTTAACACAGCTGTCTAACTGAGCTAGACCCCAGCTTCTGGCCCCACTTTTTTCTGTAGTGAGAAGGCAGAGGGAGGAAGTGCTCTACCAATGGAGGGGGTACACTGTGTGTCCTTGGGGACATGCCCTCAAGGTAGCACTTACTGGGAGTAGTCAATACAGCACACCCTCTGGAGGACAGGTGCTTGAGTGGTGGACCTGGGGTGGGCCATGGCCAGGTGTGTGTCTGGCCAGAAGGTGGAAGTCAGGCTGTGTGAGCCTCTCAGGAGCTGAGCACCACCCTGTCTTGGTGCTATTGCTCCTAGTGAGGGGCACTGTTAATGATCTCTGGGTATGAGCTCCTGTCCCCCAAAAGTGACCACCATATAAGCAGGTCGACCCTGGCTTGGGTCATCATGAGCTTGGGAGCTGGTACCTGACCCAGACTTGGGTGGTGAGCATGACTCTGTGTAGAGCTGTGTGTCCAGGCTGACGCCTGAGCATGGACAGACGAGGTACTGCTGAGGGGAGTCGTGTCCATGAAAGCCAAGGCGACCAGCAGACCTGGCATGTGGTGGACACTAGAGTTCTGACCCCAGAGAGGGACTCTCTAGCTTATGACCCCTTCTTCCATTGCTGCTGTGGTTGCCCTTGGGTGCTGGTGTTCACACTTCAGCTGCCTGGGCTTCCAGAGGTATGGGTATCGAACATGATGTCCCCTAATCCCAATGGAACAGTTTGATCTTGAGGTAGGGAGGCTGACATCATCTAGGTTTTACTATATGTACTTCCTGTGGGTGGGACACTGAACACCCCCTGTCCAGTCCTTGTACATAAAATGCTTGCCCCCCCCCCATGCTTGTGCCACCCTACACAGAAGTGGAAGTGGGGTACAGAGAAGAGGACTCCACTGCAGCCTGCACTGTTCCTTGGGCCACACCGTGTTTGTGACGCCTGAGAAATGCTTTACCCATCCCCCTGGAGAGATGCACCCACCCCCACCCCATGCCTCTTTGTTCCAGCTAGGTTTATGAGTATTTAGTATAAGCCCTGTGAAGCACTGTCTTGCCCTAGACACAAAAGCCATGCAACTTGGCCCCTTGGGCTGCCCAGGTATTTGTGGGGCAGCTATAAAATGTCAGGCCTGATGGGCACTGCCATTCCGTGGCTGGTCCTTGACTGGGGGAAGGGAGATTTTCGTGCTACCCGAGACCTGTCATATTTCCCAGCACCTGCGGCCATAGTTCACAGCCCCACTCTTGAGATGGTTGGCCCTAGAGCAGCCTGGGGAGCCCACCCTGCAGGGACCTGAGAAGATTCCCAAGGGTTGGTCCCCACTTCTGCCTGCATTTAGGTATTGGACACTGCCCCTGCCCCACCCCTGAGATCTGGACTAGTCCGCAGAATGAATTTATATTCAATTCCTCCTGCTCTCCTGGGCTAACCACTAGAAGGAGAGTTCTGTGAGTAGCGGGTGGGACTGTTGGCTGTATGAGCTGGATAGTCTGACAGCCTTTGGAGAAGCTGCGAGGCCAGTTGCCAACCCAGGGCCCTTGGCCCAGAGAGTGCAGGACATGCACAATCAGCTCCCGTGTTAGCTCAGCCCCCAAGTACCCAGCCCAGGCTGTGGCAGTCATTAAGCCACGGAGCTTGAATCTAATGATGTGTCTTCCAGGCTTCAGTTTCAAGCTTGATCACTAAAGATGGGGGGCTGGTGTAGAGGCATTGTGAGGAGGGACTTGACCACGGCAAGGCTGTGTGTTTCTGTGGGGTGGCCCTGCCCTGGGAAAGGCTCCTGTCTTCAGGTTGATGAAGGATACTGCAAGCTGATAGCATCTATGTTGGGCAATAGCAAGGGCCTGCGTGTGCAAGCAGCCACGGGGACTTGTTTGGCAGCATTCCCCAGCTAGGGGTAGGCAGTGCCCTTCTCAGGCTGAGCCTGGGCCTGTTGGCTGGGGCAGGTGGTGGTAGGGCTGGGGGCCTGCAGGTGTGATGATCTGCAGGCTGGAGAGGCTGCACACTACCCACCCCGTCCTCAGCTCCCTTCCCCTGAGGCCTCTTTGCATTTCCTTCCTGACTCTCTTAGCTTCCTGCACCCTGTCCTCTGGCTCGGGAGCACTTGGGTGCGGAAATGGCAGTTTCTTGTGTGTGTGTGTGTGTGTGTGTGTATGTATGTATGTGTGTGTGTGTGTATGCGCGCGCACGCGCACACATGTATACAGACAAGGGTGAGCCCACCATTTCTGCTGTAGGGAAATGGCCCTGCTTTAGTTGTTTCTCTAGGCTCATGGCTTTACCTCTCTGGGCCCAGTGTCTCCATCTGAACATGGGGCTTCAGTAAGGTCCCCTGAAGCTTGTTGGTGGAACCAAGCAGAAGACAGCTCAAGCCCAGCTGGTAGTGAGGTTGGAGCATGGTGGCCACAGTGTATTTTTGTGCTGTATCTGTGTTTGTGCATGTATGCATGGACGTCTGACTGTATCTCCACTCTTCTTTCAACTTGTCCCAGACTTGTTCTTGAGGGAGGGAATACCATACCCTGAGCTTGGGACCTTGGGAAGAAACCACTCGCTCTGGTCCGACACTGCCTGGGTATTAAGAAGGGACAGTATGGCCAGCAGCATATGTTGGTAAAACCTGGTTCTTTCTATTTCATGGCCCAGCTCTGGGCTTTTAAGGGGCAGAGGAAGGCCACGGCTTCTGGCAGAGCCCCAAACCTGGGAAGCATTAGGATCTGGGATACCCGTTTACCTCAACATCCTGTTCAGGGCCCTCAGTTCTGCTTGGGCCCAGTGACTGAGCAATCCCTCCAACATTCCACTTTGACTGTGTGTCCTAAGTGGGGAGCCAGGTGTGCTGGAGGAGGGTCGTCTCCGCTCAGCCTGCATCTGGATCTTGGGAGGGCTGAACCACAGGCTTCAGGCTTCAGGCACCACCAGCAGGCTAAGGGAACCTCAGTCTCTGAGGCAGCCACCTCCCCCGCAAGGCCTGCGCGGGCTTGGAAGGATAACGAGGCTCTGTATTTACAGACGCCTCCCGCCCGAGGCTTCCCGGCGCCAGTGGAGCATAAGTCAAACATGAGTGTGTCTAAAAGGTGATTGAGCTGGCAAAACATAAATCCCCCACTCCCTCTGCCCCCTCCGCTGTCTATAAATAAAACGATAATATTTATAACGATGCCGCCCTGAGCTGCTAGGGCCTTTGGAGGTTTCAAAGTGCTTCACAAAACATTTGCTAATTAATTCTCAGCTGCCCCCGCATAGGAGGCAGGTGTGAGGAGCCCCTCACCCGCCCGCCCGCCCGCCCAACCGGCCTGCCCCCGTGCTCTCGGGGATAGCTGGCTGCTGAGGGCCTGTTTGGCCTGTTCACTGGGCTGCCTCCTTCTGGGCTTCCCATATCCCAGGGCTATCTCTGAGAGCAAGGAAGTCCCTTACTGGGGAGTGAAACTGGGCCAGCAGGATGGGGCCCAGCCCGCTCAGGTGCTTCCTTCAGGGTCCCCTGGAGGGCAGGCTCTGCATTGACATCTTACAGGAAGTGGGGTACAGAGATGCTGAAGGAGTTGCCCAAAATATGGCAGCTGCTCAAGGTATACCTCTCGCTGCAGAGCCTGCCGTTTGCTGTGGCACTAGGCTCTCTGAGTCTGTTTCTCCTGTCTGGGAAGGTGAGGCTGTTGAGTTGACATTGTCCTAGCCTGAGGCTGAAGAGTTCTGTCATCTGGCTTTGGGATGGGGTGGAGGTGGAGGGCTGCCTGTCTCTGGCTACAATTAGGTCTGTTCAGATGCCTCTCAGTGGGGCCGCTTAGGATTGGAGCTGAGTCTCCATGCCCTGTGCCAGAGCCCTCAGTGACTTGTAGAGTGACCCTAACCCAGATGCGCTGGCAGCCACATAGAGGGCCTGTAGAAGCCCAGCTGGGGAGGGATGGAGCCTGGCAGCCTTTTGCAGCCCCCGTAGACTGGGCACCATCTGCCCATGG
This sequence comes from Arvicanthis niloticus, assembly GCF_011762505.2. NCBI lineage: Eukaryota > Metazoa > Chordata > Mammalia > Rodentia > Muridae > Arvicanthis > Arvicanthis niloticus. Next base: position 5,004,445 of record NC_047659.1, read on the forward strand.
CATTCAGCTCTACACCAGCCCCAATCTGCTGTCAGATTTTCCAAAAGAGCGGAGCTTGCAAAGCACCAGCCTCTGCTCAGCTCCTCAGCCCAGCTGGTGTTCTGCAGGTATCAGACCAGCCTCCCATCCTTGGCTTGTTCACAGGTAGAAGTCTCTGCTACAACCCGGCCATTGAGTTTTGGGGAGCTTAGCCCCCACATAGGAGAACATCAACTGAATGGTGTTGGTGAGCCCAGCAAAGAGCAATAGCCAGAAGATTAAAAAAATCACTGAGACCGGTCACAGAGCTGCGCCAAGAAGGGAACCACTGGGCTGAGCCTCACAGTGGGAGCCTAGGAACAGAGAGGAGGCTGCTCCTTGGGAGGTGGCTGCCCTCCTCCTTCAGCCCTCCTGTTGGCTCTTGTGTTAACTTACTTTGTAAGCCATTTAAGAGGCTGTGGGCCAGGAGGTGGGTCTGGTTGTAGAGGAGGAGGCTGGTGCTGCCCTGCCCTTGAGATCCTGATGCTGCTGAGCTGTGCTCGGCTCCTAGGGAACTCAAGGGTTAGGAGAGCTCTGACCAAGGTCCTGAGATAGCAGCACCAGGAAAAGCCCTTGGGCCACACCCTTGGGCCCTTGGAAAAGCATCCTCCTGAGGCACTGGTCTGAAGAGGCCATCCGGGTCTCCACCTAGCCTGCTGCAGGAACCCAGAATGGAGGGAGGGGCCTGTTGACGTCTGAACGGGGCAGGGACAGAGTAGAACAGGTTCACAGGAGCTGTCAGAGGTGAGCAGGAGGAAAAAGCAGGCCCTGTCGCTCCCACCTGAGGCTTTCCCCGCTGGATCTGCTTTCCAGGGGTGCTGTAGGCGGCACAGCCTGGGAGTCAGTTTGCCCAGCCCACTAGCTTTTCCTTCCGTGCTGCCCCTCAGCATCTCCGAGAGCCAGGCTGCTCACAGGGGTGTGAAGCAGGGCGGGCAGTCCCAAGGTCTGTGGCATCATGAAGGAAGGGGGGCGAGCTATGGGTGTGTGAGGCGGGGATGCTTCTTTGGCAGAGGCAACCATTGAGAGCATGGGCCAGTGGGTGCCTTCACACTTGCCCAGTGTGTGTCTGACTGTGATGGTTCCTTGCTCTAGCTTATCACCTCATTGGTCACCTGTTTATCACAGTCACCACCCCTGTTCCTGATCAGGAGCAGGTCCTGCATTCTCCTGGGCATTTTTATAAGTTGTTTCTTCCATTGAATTAGTCTCCTCACTTTACTCCCTCCCTCAGGCCCGTTCCTACTTCTTCCAGGAAGCCTTCTTGGGTTTCCCCACATCCTCAGACCACCAATGTCTTGAAAACCCATGTTAGTATTCCTGTGACTCATCAGCTCCAGGAAAGGCCATCTGCCTTGACCCCAGATGGGCTCTGGTGTGTTTAAATTATTAACTGAGTGTACTCAGGGTATACAGCCACCCAGTGGCAGGGATTAGGCTGGCCTCAGACTGCCTCCCTTAGCTGGCCCTGGAGAGGACTCCAGGGTTGTGGATGCACTGGCTTGGAGCCAGCCCTGCCTGGCCCTGAGCCTGTGGGGGACACCCTAGGAATTGTAGGGCTGGCCAGCCCAGGTGACTGTCTCCTGTTTACAGCTGTGCAGGAGGAGCGGCAGCGAGGCAAGGACCGGAATGAGAATGAGGTGGAGTCCACCAGCAGCGCCAACGAGGACATGCCTGTGGAGAAGATTCTGGAAGCGGAGCTCGCTGTTGAGCCCAAGACTGAGACATACGTGGAGGCAAACATGGGGCTGAACCCCAGCTCAGTGAGTGTCAAGATGCTCACTTGCCTCAGTTTCCCCCTGTACTTACCCTCCTGCTTGAACAGCTAACAAACCCAAGCCCTTTGGCTGCTGTGGCCTTTTGTCCCCACCAGTGGGACCTCTGTCCAGCAGGGTGACCCTGTGAGTGGGGGATATACCAGTCTTCCTGCTGGTCTTGCTCGTCTGTCTCATCCAGCTACTCAGCAGGCTCAGGGCCAGGCCCAACTGTCATTGTGGGGTCTTGGCTTTCATGCATGGTGAGGCTTGAGCTCAGTGCAGGGAATCCTTCAGAGAAGCTATGAGGAGCTGAGCCTGGGCAGAGCTCTCTGCAGCAGCTGCTGGCTCCAGGCTGGCTCTCTCACCAGTGTGTGGTCACAGGGTGACTTTCTGGAGCCTCCCACTGCTCTGAGAAGGTGGAGAAGCCAACAGGGAGGGACTTATAGATGGCAGCTGTATGATTACTGTTGAAGCAATAGTGTCTCGGCTCTTCAGCTGGTCACCCTCAAACTGGCCACCTATAAGAACGCCTAAACAGCCACCTTCCCGTCTTCCTGTACTACCTGCCACCTATAGCTGCTGTAGCCTCCAGACAAAACCAGAAGGGCCACAGTTCCCACTAGTGGCTCTCTTCCTAACTGTTGCAGGGTCTTAGTTTCAAATCTTTCTGGCTTCCATGCCTGTTCCTGGACTTTCACCTGAACTCTCCCCCCAAGTCCTCCCTGCCCTGCTCCTGCTTCAGGGGCCATTGGCTATTGTGGACTGTTCGGGTGGGATACTCCACTTGCCCAAGGCCTCAGTGGCAAGGCTACAGCCATGTCCCAGATTGGGATATTTCTTGTGCAAATCCAAGAACAGGGCCTTGCATGAACCCACAGGCCTCATGTTGTCTCAAGCTCATGGTCCAGCTATGTCTGCCCCATATGTGCTTTTTCTTGACGTTTTTATCTCATCTGGACCTCTGTATGGGCCTCAGATCTGGGACTAGAGTCCTGCTATTAACCGTTGGACATGCAGTCCAGGTAGACCTCAAGGAAAGCCCTATCAGCTTCTCCCTCTGACCCAGACTTACACTGGTCTTCTCTTGCATCTTAGTGCCCTAGTCTCAGCCTATGGCTGTGGTGGACATGGAGTACCCATTCTTTTCTTTCAGCTCCAGGCACAGGGCAGAGGTATAGTGAGCTATCCCAGGAGTCAGTAGGGTAGCTGAACTATGTGTGGTCAGCAAGCTTACCCTGACCCAGGGGCTCAGACATGTCTCTTCTTCTCTGTAATCGAGTGGAGATTTCCCCTTGTACTTCCAACCCAGTTGCCCAGCATTCTTGTGTCTAATCCCAGAGCTGCCTTACTGGGGACAGTGCATATCTTGCAGGTAGTCTTCCTTGGTGGACCCAATCCTGGCTGTGTTACGACACCTCCCAATGGAGGGAGACCCACAAAAAACCTTACCTACTCGAGCCTGCCCAGTGCTCTGGTTGGAGTCTGTTCCCTGTTCCAGTTCTGGAAGGGAGAGGAGAGCAGCACCAGGACTCTGCTTTGTGGAATAGGATCTGAGGGTGGTTGGCTGGGGTGTGAAGGGTGACTGGGGTTTTCCTTTGTCAAGTATGGCCATTGTTGGGAATGGCCTCAGACATGGCCTTTGCTGCTCTTCCATGAGGGTTCAGGTCTTCAGAGCTACACAGTAGAAGGTCAGTGTCCTCCCAGTGTCCTGTGACTGCTTTGACCTGCTTCATACGTGGACCTGGTGGTCTTCCTCATATGCAGGCTAAGGAGGCTGGATAGGCAGCAGCACCTAGCCTCATAGATGGGCTGCTGGCTCCTCTGCGCCCTGCCTGGGTGGTCTTGTGACCACGCCTAGCTGGCAGGCAGTAGTTTATTAAATGTCTGCTGTGGAGTCTGCTGAGAGGAGTGGAGCTACACAGTGGATGGAACAGGGCAGGGCCAGAGCATGCTCAGCCCCGCCCTTCCAGACGGCCCTCCAGTGAGTGCCTGCTGGGCTTGGGCCTCACACCTGTGTGGCCCTCCTTCCTTCCTTCTCTGGCCCTCTGCTCAGGCCTTGTGTCCAGCCCTGGAAGATGTCACTGTGCATGTGGTCACAGAGGTCACAGTCAGCCTGGGAATAACTCTGAGCTCTTTTTCTCAACCATAGTAGCATTGTGGCAGTGGATTTAAGAGGGTGGCCGGGGGTGGGGTGGGGTGGGGGAGGCTGTTTCGGGCGGGTGAGGCTGAGATCACAGAGCCTGGCTGTGAGGCTTATTGTCTTACGTGCATTCTCTCAGCTGCCTTATGGCCCTCGCTGCTGTCTCCTGTCTTGGGGCTGCTCCCTGGCAGATGGCAGGCAAGGAAGACATCCATGGAGCAACCCCTTGTGACTGAGAGCCAGAGCAGGCTGAGGACAGCCTTCATGCTAAGCAGAGTCAATCCCTAGTACCTGTTGTGCTGGGCCTCTGCTGGCCTCTTAGGTTTGCTGAGGGTCCTGTAGCTGAGAGATGTCACCCCTTCCTGTGGACTCTGTCCTGAGGATCATGTGCTGGCATCACCTGTCCTTGTGGCCCTGGGCTTCCCCTTCAGCCAGTCCTGCCAGGCCAGTGGTGTGAGGCTGATTTGTCAGTGCCTTTCACCGAGCACTTCATAGGCATCGCACACAGGGCTGGGTGTTTAGACTGAACGTCACTGCTGAGCAGATAGTTTCTATCAGCTGAAGCCCCTAAAGCCGGTCATTCTCTCCTTATCTGATAGATGCTCGGCCATGTCTGTTTTCAAAACCAGGAGTCCTGTATCCTGTTCTTGGGTACTCTTACCCACCACACCCTGAGACCAGAGGGCCATGACCCTGGCCCACCTGCCAGGAACCGGGATGGGCTTCCCAGCCTACTATAAGGCCCACCTGAGTCTCCTCACCTATGACAAGGACTAAGTGTTCCTCTTCTGGGCAGAACTTTCTGGAAGGTTTCTAGTGACATCACCTCTACCTGTGACTTGGAATCCGGACCAAGGAAGGACCAGCCCCAAGCTTGTACTTGCACGTTTGATAGGACTTCTCTCCTGGGTAGTCTACTGCTATCTTTAGAGATGGGGTCTGTCCCTACCTCAGCTCCCTCGCCTGCCTGTTAAATGGGCCCCCCTTTCTCTTCCCCCAGTACCTGCCTCTCAGGCAGAGAAGACCTGATGGTCTGTTCCACACATTGCCAGTGGCTTCCACGATACAGATTCTGTTTTCTTCAGCTACTGAGCTGTGTGACCCTAATCTGTCTTGGTGGGCCCCAGTCAGGGGGTTGGCAGTGCTGACTCTTCTCTTCTGCCTTTCCTGCATTTGGAGGTTTCCCAGCCCCCTGACTTGACTTCTGCCAGCTTCAGGTCAGCCATGTCCTCTAATCTGCTTTTCTCAATAACATCTCTTCTGACTTCGAGCCTCCTGCTTCTTCTGATGACCCCTGCCATGATACTAGTCCAGCTCCAATAAGCCAGGGTCATTCCCTCCTTCCCTGGTCTATGGTAGATCTCTTCTTCAGAGCCTATCACTGTGCCAGGTCTCAGATGCCAGGGTTTGGGATGCAGCTTCTGCGACTCCACCCCATGGGTGTTTTGTGTAGGGTGAGGTTGTTCTGTCAGGGTTGTTCTGTCAGTATAAGGCTTGATCAGTGTCCTTCTCTACTCCAGCCAAATGACCCTGTTACCAACATCTGTCAAGCAGCAGACAAGCAGCTCTTCACTCTTGTGGAGTGGGCCAAGAGGATCCCACATTTCTCTGAGCTGCCCCTGGACGACCAGGTCATCCTGCTACGGGCAGGTGAGTAGCCCGGGCAAGTGAGGCTGGAGTGGGAGGCTGCTGGTGGTACGGTGGGCTCCTGCCCCTCCTGCTCTCTAGAGCTACTTTCCCCTTCCAGCCAAGAAAGTCAGTAAAGGGTCTTCTCAGGCTGCCCGCCAGGTCTGTGTGACCTCTGCAGCCACGTTACCTTGGAAACTTCAGGTCTTTTTCTGAGCAGAGGTCTTCTTGGTACGAGTGTCTGGAATGTAGCAGCATGTCTCATAGCCAAGGGGACTGTTGGGGAGGAGTGTAGCCTTGGAACTTGGGATGGGGCTAGGTCTGCAGGCTGCCTGATCCTTATTTATTAACTGGGCACTGGGGCTTGGTGACTGTTGCTCAGATTCTACCAAGTCACCAGTAGGGGTGCTAAGATTGGGAGCCTTAGCTCTCCAACTTGGGGAGAGAATTGAGAATGGCATCTGTAGCTCTTGCTCGCTGCTGAGCTGTGGTGACAAACGACACTGCCCCACTCCAGTGAAGGGCCCCGGAGACCACGCTGTCTTGAGGGGCCTGGGCACCCTGACTTGCTTCAGTTTTCTGCTTGTACCAAGAGCTCTCAGCCTCAGCCTCAGCCTCAGCCCACCCCAGCGATAACATAAGCAGAAATGGATCTCTGTACATCATGGAGTATTTTGAAAGCTACTTAGTTGAGGTGAGGCTCACACGGGCCCTGACCTCCCTGCCTTCCCTTTGAAAGACCTCTTGGTAGACATGGGTTGCCGAGATGAACAAGATGGCTCCTTCCATGTTTGCCTCTGACTAGGTAGGCTTGTACCCATTGGGCTGAGGCGTGTGACCCACTTTGTGAACACAGAACTTGTCTGAGGCATGGGAAGCATTCTGTCCAGGAGGATTACCACTGTCCGGGTCTTTACTGCCATGGCTATGAGAACAGCAAAGCCATCTGGCCTTCTAGCCTTGAACCAACTGTTCAATGCAGGTGTTTCAGTGAGCCCTTGCCACTGAGGCATGCCAACTCATGTGGAAGGGACAGCCCTAGGGTGGAGCCTCAGATGGCCTGCTCAGTGTGGGGCTTGTTCTGGGCCCCTCCGTGTCCCCTTCGCCCGTGAAAAAGACACGTGAGGCAGTGTTCGGGTGGTTACTACAGCGAGGCTTTACTTCTTGTATAAGCAGAAGTGGAAAAGACGGAAAGACTGGAAAAGGCACTGCTTATATACACCCTAGAGTGATGTGTTCACTTCTGATTGGCTGTTCACTCATTACCCATAATACGCCCCAGGATGGGCAGTGACTTTGACGCGCTTTTTGCCTTTTGCACCTGTGCAGTCAGTTGTTTACTAGTGGGAGGACAGGATGCCCGCACCATCTTGGAATGGCGAATGCTCATGCGGCTCCCAACAGGGGCTCAGGTGCCTAGATATGAGATGAGGCAGAACTGGCTCCACATATCCTTGTGGGATCCCCGAGGTCACATTTCTGGAGGTGATCTCCCTGTGGCAAGCAGCATCTCAGGCCCCACCTCTCAAGTGCTGCTTTCCTCTGTAAAATGGGTCAGTAGGCTTGCAGCCATGATATGGGAACCGCAAGGCCTGGGATCTCAGGACACAGGGAGTTTCCAGACCTGTTTAGAAGGTTCATGTGCCACCTCATCAAGGAGCCCCCAGCAGTCTGTTCAGAGTCCTCTCTTCTCTTCCTCTTCAAGGTCCCTTTTTTTCCAAGCTTCTGGAATAGCTCTGGTTGGTTGGTGCTGGGGCCTGGGACACATGGCCCTGGGCCTGTGGCTCCAATGTGGCTTTCCTCTCAGCACTCACCTCTCCTGGTATTCTGCATGATTCAGACTGGCAGCAGCCATCTCATAGTCACCACAGGGCACATCCTTGGGGGGCAGTGTCTCCCAGCCACTCTGAGGTACATGCCCTCTTCATATACAGAAAGAAGCTTCCATGCCCTGCATGTGTTAGAGGGAGTCCTTGGGGCAGAACTTCCCAGGCTGCTACATTGATAGAGTGTGTACTTGATAGAAGGAAGAACTTCTTGGGTGCTCAGGAGCCTTTCTCTAGGGACACTTACTGGGGTCCCACTTTAGGAACCCTGACTTGAGTGTGGAAAGACGTGAATCTGGAACATGCTGCTTCCGGAGATCTGGCTGTGGGTGAGGGGAAGGGACAGTGATGGGGTCGTAGAAACAGCAGAGTGACCGTATGCCTCCTCCCTCCCCAGGCTGGAACGAGCTTCTGATCGCCTCCTTTTCGCACCGCTCCATAGCTGTGAAGGACGGGATCCTCCTTGCCACCGGCCTGCACGTGCACCGGAACAGTGCTCACAGTGCCGGGGTGGGCGCCATCTTTGACAGGTGGGCTGGGTGGCACCATCTTTGATAAATGGGCAGCATAGGTCCCATCTTTGGTAGGTAGGTAGAATGGATGCCATGTTCAACGGGTGAGAAGAGTGGGTACCATCTTCAACACATGAGTAGTGAGGCATCATCTTTGATGGTATGTGGATTGGGGACTGTCTTTGATTGGTAGGCTGTGTGGATTGTGTTCAGCAGGTAGGTGGGGTGAGTGTCCTTTTCAATAGGTGGACCATCTTGAATAGGTGTGTAGGGTGGAGACTATCTTTGACAGGTGGAGACAGGCCCCTTAGTTTCTTCCTGCTTTCTTGGGCATAGCCTCTGTGTTGGAAAGACATTAATGTGAAAAATGCAGGCCAGACGTATGGGGACTGCTGTCTGTGGAGTCCAGTGTCAGGGGAGTTGAGGCCACAGACAGCCCTCTTCCTTTGTGAGCTGAGTATCCCCAAGTATAACAAAAACAGATTATGCCACTGATACGGTTTTATGAGTGTTAACATCTGGCACATCTCAGCCATAAGCACTGTCATTGTCCCAGAATAACCTGTGCCCTGACCTATCACTGAATGACTGGTGTTTCTGATCTGCTGCTCCTCATGCCCCCAGTGGACCTGAGTCTAGAAGGCACCTCTACACGTGCCTTAGCTGCTTTTTAGAAATATTCTCAATGGAGCTGGCTGCCTGGAGTTCAGCCACATGCAAAGGCCACTTGGCCCCCGTAGTGCCTGCCTTTCTTTTGCCCACCAGGTGAGGGACTGTGACTGCCTGCCCTTCTGTCTGGATGCCCAGCCTTGGTGTACAAGCTAAGGGCCTGTGCCAGACCTCATTGTTCTGGGGACTTGGACGTCAGTTGTTGCCAGCTGAAGTTGGGCGGCTGGGGATGGTGTAGGGCATAGGGCGGTGAGTGGGGATGAGCAGGCCTCGAAGAAGAAGTGGGGTGGGGGGACATGAAGCAGGTGAGTCCCTGAGCTCCTGACATTGGAGGTGAGCAGAACCACCCACCAGTACTCTGGGATATCAAGGACAGTACACAGACTGAGCTCTTCCCAGGGAAAGGCCAGTTGGAGCACACAAGCAGATAAATGCTAGTCTCAGCTTACTGCCAAGCTCTGTGGTGCAAAACTTTGACAAGCTAACATATGGGGCCGCTCCACGGGGAAGGTTTTGGGGCTTAGCCTTATGGGGTCTGATTTGGTAGTGAGGTAGCTTTATGCTTATCTCTTCTGGAGATGCCAAGCGCTGGTTGGAGAGGTCCTAGCTTATCCTCACTGTCAAAGTGAGTGGACGGTTAAGTCTGACCCTTGGTGGCAGGGCTCCTTGCTGCTGAAGTCAGAGAGGCTGTGGTTCGGGTGACTGACACACGGGAGTGGAGCCTAGGATTCTTTCAGACTCTGTACATGTTGAGTGGGCTAAGGACACTTGAAGGTCCTTTGGAGGTGTCCCTATCTTGCTGAGGAAGCTATGTGATATCTGCTGATGAAAAGTGACTCCCACCAAGAGGCTTTGTCTCAGGGAAAGTCTAACCTGGAGCTAAAGGAAACAGCTATGTGTTCAGGGCGGCCTTGACTAGCCATACAGCAGGACATCTTGTCTCAGCTCTCCTTGGCTAATCAATCTTGGGGTTTTTCCTCTGGGCTCAGATTCCCAGACTGTGCTGGGGAGTGGAGGACCCCGTCCTCCACAGGACTGTGAGCTCATGGGATGCTTTCTTCCTATGGGCCTAACCAGGCCCAGTGCATCCAGCTATTCTTGGTCTACCCTGCGCTTCACGAGTCAGTGGATCTTCCTTGATGGGGCCCTGGTAAGAACATGTCTTAACGTGGTACCTGCTTTTTCCTTCAGGGTACTAACAGAGCTGGTGTCTAAGATGCGTGACATGCAGATGGACAAGACGGAGCTGGGCTGCCTGCGAGCCATCGTCCTGTTCAATCCTGGTACGGCTCTCCTGCCTCCACATGGTCAAGGGCACACGAGTCTTCCCATCTGCTCTGCCTCATGCTTTGACTTTCGGGGCCCAGTGTCCCCATCACAACAGACACTAATCTCCTGCCTCCACTTGTCTGGAGATTCAGTGGAGAGGCTCAAGTGGCACTCTATGCAACCAGAGTGTGCACTTGACATCAGTGCTCTCCAGCTGAGCCTTGTGGGTTCTACTGTCTACAGTGGTCTTCTGTTACAGTGAGCTCCCAGAATGGGGTTGGTGGAAGGTCTGTCTTGTTAGGTGTCCCAAGGGTAGCTAACATGTCTCAAACCTTGGCTTCAAGGGTGTTTGGGATCAGGGCAAAGTAACCTCTTGAGGACAGCAAGTCCCTTTGGTGGCTCTGGAGCTGAGGTGTTCAGGGCCTCCAAGCTGTAGTTGTCACAAAGGCTGAGACAAGGTCTTTTGTGCATGGGAGGCTATAGTGTGAGGAGTGGCCCAGGACTGTGCTCACAGCACTGGGTTGGTGGCAGATGCCACTGGTGGCCAGTCCACACAGTGATGGGAGCACACAGCTGAGAGGGTGGGATTCTTGCTGGGAAGAAATTCAGGGATTCAGGGGATGGCCCCTGGGCTAGTGGGTGCTCTGACTAGGTCATAGGAAGCTACTGAGGCTGGGGCACTTGCTTCAGCAGGGTATGCATGGGCTTCTGTATTTGAAAGCTCATCCTTGTCTGCTCGGGAAGGGGTTGAATGTGGGTTGGAAGATTGGCCGATGGGGTTTACCAGCCCTGCCCCTGGTGAGTAGAAGATATGGGGGGACAGGGACATAGGCTTCCACCCCAAATAGCTCACCAGGCTGTAATTCCTGAGTCAGCCTGATAGTTCTCCAGGTTAGGTCTGAGTGGTCTGGCTGGAGGCATGGCAAACCAGGGAGGCCTGGGCCTGGGGCTATGAGGGATAGGGAGGAACTGTCAGGGACTAGGTCAGTTGAAGGTGTTTTATGTATTCTAAGGAGCCCCCAGACCCTAAGGTACCCCCAGCATTCTTGCTGGCACACTGCCCTGATGGTGTTGGCGACTGTATTTGTGGCTTTTCTGCAGCCTGTATTGCAGCCAGTGTTTAGGCTCTGAGGAGGGGCCTCCTGGGCTCATGGTGTGGGGAGAGCCTCAGGGAAGGCCTTATAGCTGTCCCCTGTCATTGGGTCCGGGGCCCAAGAGCAGTGAAAGGATTGGTTATCCCTCATGGCCACCTGGAGAAAGATGGGGAAACTAAGTTCTTGAACGACAAGATACTGGTTCAAGGTCACTTGACTTTCAAGTGGCTGAGTGGAGGCATCTTTGCCTCTAGAGCCCCGTCCTCCTGGTCTGGGAGCTAAGGGTCTGCAGGGCAGCCGTATCTAGTTGTGTAGCATGTACACTCTCTGCCGTGCTTGCATGTGGGTAGGAGACAGTCTGGGGACTCAAGCACGTGGGTAGGAGATAGTCTGGGGGCTCTGACCTGAGGCTGTTTTTCTCTACAGATTCTAAGGGGCTCTCAAACCCTGCTGAGGTGGAGGCGCTGAGGGAGAAGGTGTACGCATCACTAGAGGCATACTGCAAACACAAGTACCCCGAGCAGCCGGGCAGGTGAGCTCCATCTCCATCCTCGAACAGCCCCCTGCCTCCACCCTTGGGCTCAGCTACACGTCTCCAAAGCCCGTTGTATATCATCAAACAATGGTGTCCTCCCCAAGACCAGCATGGGATGCTTTGTAGGCTTCGAGCAGGAGCTAGGCAGCCCTTGGGCTTATGAGTTCTGAGGATAGCCCACTTTCCCCTCTACCTGGTTGAGAGAATTGATCCATTTCCTAGTGCACAGTAGGTCCTTGCTATTCACGAGTATGAAGCCTTCTGTTCTTCACCTGTTAAGAGTCCTGGACGCTTAACATGCCAGCACAATGTAGGCGCCTTACAGTTGTGCATAGTAGGTGACTGAGGCTGGAGAACACATTCTGTGTGCTAGCCTAAGGAAGACTGACACCTAGTCATGTTCAGGTCCACAGTTCTGGGTGCATGGTCTACTGTTAAGCACACAGTAGGTGTCCAGGAGAAATGGTGCATTCCAAAGATTCAGTTCTGCTTCTTCTCCTTGCAGTCTCTCAGTCTGCAGACTAGGTGTGAGACAGGTAGTGGGAGACTGGGCAGATGGGCACACTAACCCATCTTGCTGCTGGCACACACACGGTTAACTGTCCACACTGCTGTTTAGCCCTCATCTGGTTTGGTTTAAAGTGAAACTTCCCGGAGGAGGACAGGAGGGTGGCAGCGGCTTGTTTTTCCTGGCTTCCTGCCTTAGCCCATCTCGCCAGCTCAGCAGAAAACAGCCTGTTCTCTGGCGCCTCTCCAGCCTCCAAGCTACGCTTGTGCCTTTAAACTGGGACTGTGGGGCAGCCAGCCACAGGGCTTCCTCCCTGAAATGAAAGGCATGGTTAATAATTAATGAGGCCCAGAGCCCCCTCCAGTATATAGGGAGGCCCCAAGTAGATACAGAGGTCACATGTGGGACCCCAGGTCCTGTCCCCATACCACACTGTCTTCTCTTTTCTGTCCATCTTCCCTGAGTTCTTAGACTCCTTTCCCATGCCTGCCAGTCTTTCGCCCAGGAGATACTCCAGGGTTAGAGGAACCCAAAGGCCTCCCCTGTCCTCCCCAGGGAGGTGATCCTGCTGAAGCACAGAATCCCCCAGTCACTGCTGGCTCCACCTCCCTGGAGGGTCTCCACCCTGTGGCTTGTCAGTCACCCTGAGTACCATGTGTGTCACTACCAGTGAGGCTGCCCACAGATCTTTCTGTTGCCTCTTCCTAAGACATGCCCCATGGCCTCCAGAAGGACAGCTGCTCTTGCAGAGGCCTCCAATGCACAAAAACACGTTCATGCTCTTACCTGCTGACATTTCTGTCATGTCTCTCCATTGCCGTGGAGCAAGCCCACACTTGTAACTGGTCTCCCAAACCCTGTTGGGCCTGTCCTGGCCAATAGTAGTCTTACCATTGGCTCTTCCTTTCATTTCAGGGCTTCATGGATCTTGATGCACCTCACCCTGCCACACCCCCACCCCACCCCACCCCACCCCTGCCCTTATGCTCTTTGTCTCCAAGGAGCCTCCTTTCTCTAGTTTCCCACTTCTTCCCAAAGGATCAGCTTAGGCAACTTTCTCTGCAGACCAGATTCGGGTCTCAGGCACTGGGCTCGGCTGGTCCCCAGGGAAGCTACAGGTCACCAAGTGCAGCAGGGAGCACTCCCTGGCCTGTCCTTACTGTCTGCCGTCCTGCAGGTTTGCCAAGCTGCTGCTCCGCCTGCCTGCACTGCGTTCCATCGGGCTCAAGTGCCTGGAGCACCTGTTCTTCTTCAAGCTCATCGGGGACACGCCCATCGACACCTTCCTCATGGAGATGCTGGAGGCCCCACATCAAGCCACCTAGGCCCCTGCCTCCCATGTGCCAGTCCCGCGCCCTGCCTGGACACAGCTGCTCAGCTCCAGCCCTGTCCCTGCCCTTTCTGATGGCCCGTGTGGATCTTTGGGGTGCAGTGTCCCTATGGTCCCAAAAGATGCATCACCATCGTCGCATTCTTATTAATGCTTGCCTTTGGCCCAGGGCCGCGGCCGAGCTGGTGTGACACCTAGCCAGCCCCCTGCCCTACATCAGGCTCTAAGGCTATGCTGCTGTCGCCCTGAGAGCCTTGGGGTACTTTGTGGGGTCTTCAGCCCCTGGAGCTGCCAGAGCTGGGAGAAGGGCTTGTTCTGGTTGCTGTTTGCTGTCGCTGGTTTTCGACATGCCCACGTGGCACCTCTCTTTGGAATGCTCCATCTTTACCTGTTCAGAGTCCTGGTACCCAGTTAGGATGGGAATCCACCTGGGGTCAAGAGGGAGCAGGTGGGACAGGTTGTATCCTCCTGGGTCATAGCTAACCCGGAAAGCCTGTTTTCAAAGATACCCTGAGATATCACTCCGAGGAGCAGAATTTTGGGACCACCTCAAGGCCACGTGGGCTGGAGGTCCTCTGTCATGTCCCCTGTCATGTGTCACCAACCCAGGGTTAGCCGACTATAGTAGCCTGGCTTTGCCGCCACAGTTCTTCCCTTCTGGTCTGCAAGGTGGCACCATGGATCATCCTGGAGGGCTGCCCTGGCTCAGTGGCCCTGTGGGACACTGGCTATCCTGAGGCTCAGGGAAGAGAGGAGGGCTGTTGTCTGGTTTCTGGAAAGGGGGTCTGAGGGACCTGGAGATGAACTGTGCAGACATGGCAGGTGACTGTCCTGGTGTGGCTGACTCAGCAGGCTCTGTGTGGGACTCTAGCATGGGCCCTTTCTTGGACTGGCTACTTCAGTTAGAATCCTGACAGGGACTTTCTGGGACTCCCTCTGGTATGATGGTGTCTGTGGGCAGTGTTTGTTCAGAATCTTACCCAAGGGTTCTGTCACACCTGCTAAGATGGCAGGCTGCAGACTCGGGCTTCAGCCAGCCTTGTCCCATGTGCCTCTCCAGTTGACGAGCCTTGTTTGCACTGTGGGGCCGCCTTGGGTGCCAGTCTTCATGATCTAGTCTCAGACTGCAGGGGCCCAGGTTTGTCAGGAGTAGGTGCCTTAGTGGGCATGTCCATACTGCCTTCCCAACAGCTGGTCTCCCATTGGTCTGTGGGCCGGGAGGGGAGGGCCCTCATGAAAGAGAACATCTAAGGGATTGGACCTAGAAGTGGTGGCTGGGAGGAGCCAGTTTCCTGGGCTCTGTGGGGAAGGACACATTGAGTTTTCACCTTTCAAAATCTCAAACCATTGCCAGCAGAGGCACCTATAACAGGTTCCAGAAACATCTTCCCTGTACCCCTTCTCTCCATGTAGTGGCATGGGGGACGTCTGTGGGAGACATCACAGATCCCAGGACCAGGCTTTCCTAGAAAATCTGTACAGCCTTTGGGGCTGGTAGCAGCAGGCAGAGGAGCGGATTCCCCAGTCCATCCCCAGCACCGTGCCTTCTGCAGACCTTCTCTCCACTGCTCATGTCAGCCCTGCTCTACACTGTGCTCTGCCCTCTGAGCCACTGAGGATGCTCAGCCGTTCCAGCAGAGAAAGTCCTGGGGCCGAGTCATGCCTGGCCTTGGCTGGCTGTCAGGCTTTGACTGCAAGCCCACTGGCCCACATAGCCTTACCTGCCACTGCTTGTCACTATAGAGTCCCTGGTGAGCTTTCCGCTCCTTTAGCCTCACTGTTGCTGCCATTGGAGGCAGTGCTGTTTGTTTGCAGCGGTGGTGTGGATGTGGTGGAACTAAGGAGAAAATTGGGGCTTCATTTAACCAGACCGTCAGTCATGTTACCAATCTGGCTCAATTAAGGTGATTGTAATTACTATTGTTATTTTGGTGAAACAATCTTTAATTTTCTAAAGATAGCACTAACATCAGCTCATTAGCCACCTTGTGCCCATCCCCACTTCAGCCTGGTTGGATGACAGCTGCTACCAATGGTCACGTGACTTCCACACTGCAGCTTCTGGGCCATATTCCTCATCCGTGTCACCACCCTGCTTGGAGATTCATTTGGGGCTCCTGTGACAGAGAAGTGAAGATGACCACAGGGCCTGTGGCAGCTGCCAGCCCATGTCACCTTGAAACCACAGTCACTGGGGGAATTTGGTCCCATGCCCTCAGTTTCCCAAACTACAGCATCCCCAAGGATACTGGGTGACTTGGTGACAGTGCCAAGAGACCTCGAGCCCCCTCCCCTGGCATCCCAGGATACCCGGCCAAAGCAGGCAACCAATGGCTAGTCATCTGCTGTCCCTACCTTAGAACTGGGGCGGGTGACCTGGTCCCCATGCACGCAGGTGTGTGGTGTGAACATGGACGTGCTTTACAGAGACTGCAGAGGCTGCCCACCAGCGACCGGAGTTGTGCAGCACAGTTGCTGATGTTTTGTGTTCCTTTTAATCAAGACTTTCCCATTTTCCTGTACAGTTGCTTCTTGTGAGCAAGGACCCGAGGTCCCCCTGTGGGGAAGCCGGGCTCTGGCAACTCTCTGGAGGCAGGGGATGCATCTATTTTCAGATGCTTCAGGGCTAGAGTGCCCCGATCTCTAGCCATGCCTTAGCTGGGATGTGCGGCCACCGTGGGGGAGGATGCCGCGTCCGCAGGGAGTAGATAGAGGAATGTTTAACGCACCGGGAAGGGTAAATGAATCTATTTTTGTACAAATGTAATTTTATCCCTCATGTAAACTGGATGGCATGGCGGGGGACCTGTTTTGTTTCTGCTTTGAGTGTCAAGAAGCGTTGGGACACCCTGACGCCACCGAGAAGGCAGAGGAGGCCCTTACCAGGAGGCTGAAGCTCGTGAGAACAGCACAGACAGACACTTCCTTTGGTGGGAGGGAGGGCCACAACGGGCAGGGTTTCCTTCCCCTTCTTGGTGATTTGAACAACCTTGCTCTGTCCTCGGTGCCTGCCTGCCGGCCTCTGCAGCTCCTCTGACTGTGAACTGACTTCCCTGTGTAACTGCTCTCTGGGACATTGTGACGCCGGGGGGTTGATGAACAGCAGTCTCAGGATTGTAGAAAAGAAACAAAAAGTGAGAGGAGAGACAAATACGAGCGTTTCAAAATATATCTCCACTCAGTTCTCATCTGTCCTGTCTGGGGAGTCCTGTCTGGGGAGTTGCAGACTTATGGGGTGTTGGGAATGGGAGGTCCTGTGGTTGTCCCAGCTTCCTCAGTGAGGGTCGTCTCTTCCATGTCTGCTCTGCTGTGACGCTCTCCTCTGGGGCCCCTTTGAGGCCTGTACAAAGCCATCCCCAGTCCATGTGTTACTACCTGCCCAGCCCTGGCTTTCCTGCACCCAGCTTCTACTTCAGTGCTAGCTAGAGTGGGCAGGAGGTTCACACGGAGGGGCCCAGATACGTGATGTCATCTAACTGCCCGATTAATTACAGGTTAACTATGCCCCATCTGTGCCATCTCCTGTGATAAATGCCCTTTGTCTCTGTGCTGTCTGCAGGTTAGGCTGCATCTGACCCCAAGTTTGGTGGCACTGCCCTGTCATCTCATGCCCCTCTGTGCTGATGGGTTCACTCCTGGGAGACACTGGGTACCAGTCTGAGGCTGGGAGCAGTGGGACCTGAAGGGCCTTGTGATGTTGGACATTTGTAGCTGTGACCAGCAGCCTGCAGCGCTGGGCTCCTTGAGATCCCTGTGTAGGAGCGTTCCAACACAGCGCACTTCCATACACATGTAACTGCAATCACTGCAGTACCCTATATATTGCCCCCTTGGCTTCAGAGGGCAATGAGAAGCTGGGCCCAGACTGTTGGGAATCAGGACCTTTCTACTGCCATTCCCGCATCCTCGGGCTCACAAAAGGAAGAAACCCCAAAACAAGAAGCTGCTGTCTCCTGAAGTAGCCTTCCCTAGGTCCCTGGTTAGTGAGACTTTGCAAGATGCAATTTCTTCTCTTTACCAAGAGGGACTTTGTCCTGAGCCATGTCTTCCCCTGGCTAGAGCCAGTGCCATCCCTCAGGTTCAATGTGGATCTTTGGCAGTCTGGAGGTAGGGGACCTGGAGGGTCTCTGAATCACTGAGCTGCCTACCTGATGCCTCTGGGGGAGTGCAGCCCTCTGCCAGCCCATCTGGCCCTCTGTCATTAAACTTCTTCATGCCCAAGGGTCATGCTGGCCTGGTCTGGAAAGAGGGTCACCTCTGAGAGGAGTGGTGACTTATCTAGGCTTCTGTATCCTCTCTGTACTGACCTCACCATGCATCAGAAGCTGGGTTGGTCCTCTATTGGCCCTAACCCCTCTACAGAAGTCTGAAAGGACAACGGACCCTGTGAGAGGTTTCACAGAGAGCAAAGTGACCAACTGGAGAACAACTGCAGAAAGGGCAGTTCTTAGGGTTCTTGGTGTTGGGTTTTAGTGACCCATGGGTAATGGGGTGAGAAGGGATGGTGGCAGGCAAGTCTGGGTGGGGCAGGGCTGGCCCTAGCTCGGGTCTCCTAGCTCAGGTACATGAGACTGACCACCGCCAGGGACATAGTACTGCAGAATGCTCTACCAACTTAGCAGACCCAGGCTGCCTGCTGGAATCACTTGGCAACCTGGTCTAAGGCCTCCTTGCTGCCTCTGGTTGCCATGGCAATGCCTGCTCAGGGCAGTCCCTCTGGACCAGAGATGCTGGGCTTGATAAGTTTATCAGCAGCAGAATCAGTCAGTGGCAGGCTGAGCCAGCCTCTAGGCCTGTGTAACCTGAGAAGCCAGGGTGGGGGTAAGGCCTCCGGTCTGGAGACACAGCTTGGTGGAATATCACCAAGCCCCCATTTTCTTTCTCTGGTCTTATGCCCAGTACCAGGAGCTAAGGGACAGGAAAGAACAGACCTGCCACTCAGCAAGCAATAGTGGTAAAATGAGTGTGTATGATGGTGGTAGTAGTGGGCACATCTTGGAGCAAATGGGGCTAGCCTTGTCTCTAGGCCTGAGGACAGCAGTGCCATACAAGATATGTCAGAAAAGTTGGGCAAGGAGGGGTCAGAGCATTGAGGTAGTCAAGGGAGGTGGCAATTCAGAGGGGAGTGCATCCTGGCTGACTCAGAGAGTGAAGAAATGGTCAGCTGATGCAAAGGTCCAGAGAAATGGCAGGAGACACTCTGAGGGGTGGAAAATGAAGGCCCAGCTTGCCAGTCCTTGTAGAGGCTTCCTGAATTGCTGTGCCAATACATATTAGAAGCCTGAGGCCATGGAAGATATCCTGGGTGGCCTAGGATTGACTGCAGCATAATCAGTTCCCAAATGTAAGGTGGCACTGCCCCCTGCTGGAGATTCCCTCCAGGGCCTTGTGCTCTGCAGTGTGCTCTGTCCCCTGTGATTAGTCCTAAGGCAAACAGTTCACCATGCTGACAAGAGCAGGGCTCGGCAGGATTGTAGCATCTGTTCACCAGGACCCGGGGGAATGTGCAAGGCTAGGTTCATATCACCACTGCTAGATTGGCAGGAGGGGCAAACCTTGGGTCTATTTCCCCATCTTTGACAAGGACAGATCCCCACGTCCAGGGTCCTGGTAACAAGAGTCCCAGTCACTTGGGAGACATTCTTCAGGTGCCACTTGCTCTTCTGCAAGTGGATTCAGATACCAGCCTTGAGACCCACCTTGAAGAAGACTGGGCTGAAGGCCCAGGTCCCAGGAAAAGGCACTATTTCCCTTGCCTACTCGAAGAAGGGTCAGGAAGATGAGGCACCATGGCACCCTCAAAGAGGAACAGTGAATCTTGGAGATCCTACCTGAGGAGGTCAAATAGGGGGGAAAGCTTGAGACTGTGAGGAAACTTGATTGCTCCCTTCCTCTCCCTCTCTCCCCTCCCTCCCTCTTCTCCCCCTCCTTTCTATCCTTCCTTTTATCTCTCCCTCCCTTTTCCCTCCCCTTCTCTCCTTCCCTCCCTCTCTCCTTTCTTCCCTTTCTTTTCTCGCCCTCTCTTTTCTTTCTCTCCCCTTGTTCCCCTCTCCCTTCTGTTTTTCCTTTTATTTCTCCCTCCCCCTTTCCTCCCCCTCCTCTCCTCTTCATTCCCTCTCTCCATTTTTCTTCCCTCTCTTCCCCTCTCCCTCCCCTTCCCCCTCTTCCTCTCCCTCCCTCCTTCCTTCCCTCCCTTCCTTCTTCCCCTCCCCTGTGCCTCACTTCTGTCCCTCCTTTTATCTCTCGCCCCCTTTCCTCCTCTCTCCTTTCCTGTCTTTCTCCTTTCATTCATTTATGCAATCTTCCTGCCACCCCACCCATCTATCTTTCTGTTTATCCAACTGCTCACTCACTGTCTACCAATCTATTCTTCTACTCTTCCATATATTTACTCAACCATCTGTACATCTGCCCATCCATCTTTCCATCTACCCATCTATTGTCTCTCTGTCTGGACATTTCCTAGGCTTAGGCTCCATCCTGAGCAAGCTTTTATTCCTCCAGGATAGGAATCCCTAAGACTCTAGGTTGCTTTCCTCCTGTCCCTGTCACTGTGTGTGTGTGTGTGTGTGTGTGTGTGTGTGTGTGTGTGTGTGTGATGTGACTGATGCCCTGAAACCCACACCGAGAAAGAAACCAGCTCCAGTGTCCTAGATGCTGAAAGATGAGGGAATTCTGTCCTCTGGAGCAGCTGGCTGGAGTATCACCTTCTGTCTTCCTGTTGTCAAGAGCTGTCAGTGTGTGGTCCAGCTTGTCTTGGGGGCAGTGGTACCCTATGCCCTGGTGAGAGGGTCAGGAAGTCAGGCCTGGGTCTCAAGTCCAGCTCATGGAAGCAGACAATGTTATTTCCCTGGCTTCAGACTCATATCTGTGGGTGGTGTCAGACCTGCCATAGTTATTGTGTTCTGTAGGCTCAGGAGGGCAACACACAAGGATCCTTTGCCAAAGAGTAGGGTAACAACCTCACAAGGGTAGTTAGCCAAGAGCTCAGGCTAGAAATTGTCCAGGAGAATGGGTCACTACTCTGGGTCAGCTGTCAAGCCTCTGCTCCCAGGCCAGTGCTCTGGACGAAAGCAGGCCCAGGCCTGCCTTGAAGGACTTCACAGCTGTGGGGATGGAGCCACACACTCAGGGCCTGCAGCCCAAGTCTGGATCTGCTTAGAGTCAAACAGGGAGATGGAGGGAAGGAGGGCAGGAGGCCTCAGGATGGGCAAGGAGCACAGCTGCAGAAGCCAACTTCCTGTTGCTGCAGGCCTGGTGTGTGTGTCTGTGTATCTGTGTCTGTGTGTGTCTTACACACTCTAAATTCCCAAGATGCACTTGAAGATTCAGAAAGAAGAGAGGCTGCTGCTGCCAGAGGCTTCCGATAGTCCCACTGGAAGCAGGCCTGAGGGCAGCCTTTGGCAAACAGGTTTTGAAAAGCTGAAGATGGCCCAACAATCACCATCCATGGCATGCACACTGCAGGTTTGAAAACTTACATCTACCCCAAACCTTGCCAGGGAACACTGATAACACCTTTCCCCTAATAACTTCAAGGTAGAAGAAACCAAGATATCCTTTGATGACTGCCCCCCGCCCCCCCCGGCCCTGTGCTATTCAATGATGCGCAGCAATAAATGGGTGGTGTCGGGGGCAGCCTGGACACACGGCAACATCCCAAATGGTTCACATTATGGAAATATCAAGGAGACCCCTTCTTTGAGTGTGCTTGGGGCTCTACCGAGAGGAAGACAGAGTTGATGAAAGCCAGGAGTCTTTCGTAGATCAGTAAAGTTATTCTGGGCTATCCAGGGTCAGTGGGCACTTGTCAGCACCTTCTGGCATCATGAGACAAGGCTCCCATGAAGGTGGAGGTGGAGGACATGGTTAGCCTGTGTCATAGGAGTAGAGCGTCTCTAAAGGCAAGACAGCTGCCTGGTGGCTTGGCAGCAGGGGAGGGTGAACCAGCGGAGGTCAGGGGGCTATGCAGGGTAATGCAGTAATTGGATTGTAGCTGGAAGTTTGAAATCCACAAGGCTGTGCTCGTGTAAATAAATGGTTGAATAAATAAACACAAAGGGCGGGGAAGAGGAAGGGAAATTCCAAACAAACTTTGCCTCCCTCAGCAGATATGGAGTGGAAGCTTCCGTTTGTGCGGGAGTATGAGGCCTGCATGGTGACATCCCCAGAGGAGCCTGGTGTGCAAGGGAGAGAAAAGTGACACTGTCACCCAGGGCCACACTGTGACAGCAGCACATCCACCATCACCTCGATGGATATTAGCCTTTTTTACTTGACCAGTACAGGGGAAACAAGTAGGAAAGATTAATCATCAATCACTCTTTGACATTTCCAATCACGGTCCAAGCATTGTGCTGTTTTTGGCTTATCACAGGGGGAGGGGCGGGTGGGCAGAACTTGCTGTGAGGCAGAGCTGCATATCTCATGGCAACTGGGAAGCCGAGGGGGAGAGTGGGAGGGTCCAGGGCAAGCCATACCCTTCAATTCAGGTCCCCTGTGTACTACAGCCAGCCACCAGCTCCCATCTAGTGGGTTAATCCAATCACAGAGTTAGTGGCTTCAGTCTCCACTCACCCCTTGAAAGTGTCACTATCTGAGGACCACACCTTTAACACCTGAGCTTTTAGGGCTATGCTTGATATAGAAAAGCCAAAACATTCCATTCAAAGGCTCATGTAAGTCTATTACTGAGTCCCAGAAGTCTGAAGCGGTCCTACTACAAACTGGGTATGGTGGAATACTCCCATAAGTTCTTCACTCAGGAGGCCAAAGCAGGAGCATTGTGTCTCAATTTTGAGGCCTGGCTGAGCTATACATACCAAGAGCCTTTCTTTAATAAAAAAAAAAAAAATCAGCCCAAGGCTCCCTCTGCACAGGCCCCGGTAGAACCAGAAAGGCAGCAGTGTACTTCCAGGATACAGAGGCTTGGCAGAAATGGACGAACCACCAGGGGGCACTCCAGACACCTTACGTCATCAAAAGAGACGTCCTGAGAAACCCACGGAAATATGGTGAGTAAATGTGACACAGTGACATAATCACAAAACTATCAATACTACCTCAGTTAAGGAATGTGATAAAGATGAGACACGGGGAGAGACTGAGGCAGGAGGAGGAGAGGTGGGAGGAATGAAGGGAGGAGACAGAGGGAGGAAGGAAGGGAGGGAGGAAGACACTAGGAACGTGCGGAATCTCTGTTGACAGCAAGTCTCCAGCAAACCTAAAACCATTTTAAGGTTTACAAATGTATTATGGGGTGTGATCATTATGCAACACCTGATGCAGGCCCTGTTGGAGCCTCCGGGAACTAGGCCAGGTGTGTTTTTGTTTAATGTTTTATTAGCATATATTAATCCTATATAATAACAGGTTACAGCCAAGTGTGGTGGCACACACATTTAATCCCAGCACTCTGGAGGCAGAGGCAGGCAGATCTCTGTGGGTCTGAAGCCAGCTTGTCTACATGGTGAGTTCTAGAGAAATCTGCCTGTGTATTTCCTCAGGAGCAGCCTGTGGACAGAAGACGGGGAGGAAGAGAACAGAGCAAGCTTGCATCCTGTGGTATGGTCAGAGCAGAGAGCATCTCCTGGGATAGCTCATGCCTCCTCTCCGTTCTCTTCTCTGCTCCCCACTTCTAAACGACTCCCTTGCTCAGGTGTGCTCAGGTACGCAGCTGCTTTATAAAGTGACTGCTGCCTTGCAGGTGACCAGGGGGCTGTCCCATCACCTGACAACTCTGCTTTCTGTGTGCGTGATTAGCACACAGAAAACTATTACAAATCTAAGGGTGTCAAGAATCAACACGCTGTGGCAATGGGCTAGAGGTATCCACAGTGTGGACACACTGGACTTCCGAGCAGAACAGCACAGTGTGGGGATGGAGGGCAAGTTGGCTCTCTGGGGCTAAAGGGTCCTGGGGTGAGCAGGCGGAGACTTCTCAGAGGTTTGAAGGCTACGCTGTCATGGAGGCCTGTGACTTGCCAGAGTGGGGACAAGTCAGTGGGAAAGTTCAGGAATCTGACAATAAATGCAAACCAGGTGAGCTTGGAATTCCACTCACATGCCATTCTAAACAGCAAAGGAAGATGTGGCACAATAACAAGCAATGGACAAATGCACTGTGGGGCAGGGGCTACTCTGAGCTGCTGACTGCTCCAGCCGGCAGCAGTGGCCACCATGCTGGGAAGGAAGATCAGAGACCCTGCCCTAGGCACGGGAGATGAATGCCAGATGACTTACTCTGCTGCAGCATGAGAACTGTGGAGGGCGTGTCTGACAGCCAATAGAAGAACAACCATCAGCTGCCTGTGAAGGGCTGAGTCCAGCCGGGAGCGTAGCCATCAGTAGTGCCTAAGCATTCCAGGCTTCAGGTCTGACTCTGCCACCACCCTGGCTCTGGTGGCCACTTCCTGTTGGTGGGATCAGGTATCAGCCCCCCTGGAAAACTCTAGAAACTCCCCCACTCCCTGTCTGCCCTTTTCCTGGCAGAGGCTGGCTTTTCCGTCTGCAGAAGTTTAACAGTCTGTCAAGCTGGGGTGCAAATCTTGGAGCTGACAGCAGGCTATGTTGTCTCTCACTTCAAACTGGACTGAAGACTGCTTTAAAGGGGAGACTTCTGTGGATTGTTGCATCGAAATCATTTTGAATGGAAGAGGGACTTCACAAACTCTTTATATTCCTGTAACCAGATTTTTTCCCCTTGATGTCACTAGGGGCAGAATGCTCCCTAGACTCACCACAACCTTGTTTTATTTTGTTTCTGTCCCAGAGAGTCCCTTGTGAATTGAGTATCTGTAGTACCTGTGAACCAGGCTGGGTACATGAGGTACCCATGTATCACCTGGCAGCACCCATATCCACCACCAGAGGGCAGCATGACCTCACTAAGTGCAGGTCAATACCGCCCCCGGCCCCCGGGTCTCCTAGCAACCATTTCCTAGACCCTCCCGCTTTGAAGCCCCAGCTGAGTTCACCTATGCTGCCCCAGAGGCCAAGGTCCTGCCTGGAAACGGCCTTGGAGGATAGCAGAGCCCCTGCTTGTTCCTTGAGGGTGTGCAGGTGCTGAGCATCAGCAGGAAGGCATCAGCAGACCTCCATCCCTGTGTCCTAGAACACCAGTCCTTCAGCACCGTTGGAAGTGTGCTCGAAAACATTGACAGCCCCTTGCTGTCCCAGGCCCCCAGGGCCCCAGTGGGGACAGTCAGATGACTTAGTTGAGTGCAGACTCAGAGAAGGGAGCTTATGGTTCTGTGGGCTTGACTAGCTGTCTGTGCTGGGCTAGAGCAGAACTGTGCAGCAGTTAGCCAGGGCCTCAGGCAATGGGAGACATTTGTCTTCAGGCACTGATTCTCCGCATATTCATCTGTTTACCCAGCTATGTATCCATGCATAACTCTACCTGCCCACCCACCCGCCCATGAATCTACTCAACAGCTGTCTATCTGTCCATTTGTCTGTCCACCAGTCTGTCCATCCATCTACTCATCTACTCATCCATCCATCCATCCATCCATCCATGCATCCATCCACACATCCATGCATCCATCCACACATCCATCCACACATCCATCCACACATCCATGCATCCATCCGCACATCCATGCATCCATGCATCCATCCACACATCCATGCATCCATCCACACATCCATGCATCCATCCACACATCCATGCATCCATCCACACATCCATGCATCCATCCACACATCCATGCATCCATCCGCACATCCATGCATCCATGCATCCATGCATCCATGCATCCATCCATCATCCATCCATCATCCATGCATCCATGCATCCATCCACCATCCATCCATCCATGCATCCATCCATCATCCATGCATCCATGCATCCATCCACCATCCATCCATCCATCATCCATCCATCATCCATCCATTCATCCATTCATACATACATACATGCATCCATCATTCATTCATCCATCCATCCATCCACCCACACATCCATCCATCCACACATCCATTCATCCATCATCCATCCATCCATCATCCATCCATTCATCCACACATCTATCCATCCATCCACACATCCATCATCCATCCATCCATTCATCATCCATCCATGCATCCATGCATCCATCCATCCATGCATCCATCCATGCATCCATCCATCCATCCATCCATGCATCCATCCATGCATCCATCCATCCATCCATCCATCCATCCACACATCCATCCATCCATCCATCCACACATCCATCCATCTATCCATCCATCCATCCATCCATCCACACATCCATCATCCATCCATCCACACATCCATCTATCTGTCCATCCATCCATCAACACATCCATCCATCATCCATACATCCATGCATCCATCCACCATCCATCCATCCATCATCCATCCATTCATCCATCCATCCATACATACATACATCCATGCATCCATCATTCATTCATCCATCCATCCATCCATCCATCCACACATCCATTCATCCATCATCCATCCATCCACCCATCTATCCATCCATCCATCCATCATCCATCAATCATCCATCCATCCATCCATCATCCACCCATTCATCCACCCATCTGTCCATCCATCCATCCATCCATCATCCATCAATCATCCATCCATCCATCTATCCATCCATCCACACATCCATCCATCATCCATCCATCCATCATCCATCCATTCATCCATGCATCCATCCATCCACCCACACATCCATCATCCATCCATCCATCCATCCATCCATTCATCATCCATCCATGCATCCATGCATCCATCCATCCATGCATCCATCTATTCATCCATCCATCCATCCATCCATCCATCCATCCATCCATCCATCCACACATCCATCCATCCATCCTCCATCCATCCATGCATCTGTATCTATTCATCTACCACCCACATATATGTCCCTCCACTTATCCTTTAAGTCCCCCATCTGTCCATCTGTCTACTCACCCATCTCACCAACCTACCCATCTGTCCATCTAGCTATCCTCCTGTTGGTATTCCATTGACCCGCCCACCCATTCACATATCCACCCAGCCTCCATCCATCTACCTGTC
Source organism: Arvicanthis niloticus (assembly GCF_011762505.2). Classification (NCBI taxonomy): domain Eukaryota; kingdom Metazoa; phylum Chordata; class Mammalia; order Rodentia; family Muridae; genus Arvicanthis; species Arvicanthis niloticus. Next base: position 5,030,771 of record NC_047659.1, read on the forward strand.
CACCCATGCTTCCACTGACCCATCCTCCATCTGCTCATCCTCCCATCCACTTATCAGAAAATGCCGTTGGAGGCGTGCGGCCAGATCATGTGCGTGACTCCAGGGAAATGCAGAGCTTTTGTGCAGCAGAAAACTCACATGAACCAAATATGCAACTGAAAATTGATAACTTCCTGCTAGCCACATTAAAACCAGGTGAAATGAATTTCATATTTTATTTAACCCAGTGTGTGGAACGGTTTCTATTTCCACATGAATTCAATATGAGCCCTAAATAAGCCATTTTTAACTTGAATGTTGGTACGCAGCCCTCAAGACCTGGTGTCTACCTACCTCACCACGCCAACACATCTCCCTTGGGTCCTGACATAGTTCAAGCTCTCCAGACCCACTCTGTTGTCTGATTAGGGTCTGGGGTGTTCTCCCAGGCTGCATCCTGGCTGCAGGTACAGACTTGAGTGGGCCACTATAGTGAAGTGACCATCCCAGTGGGCAAGGTAAGTCTTCCCAGTTGATGTGGCAATTGAATCAGCACTGAGGGATGAATAGGAGTTCTTCAAGGACAAAACAGTGAAAAAAAAAAAAAAAAACCCTTCAATGTCATTTCTGGTTATGTCTCCAGACAGTCTTCCAACAGTTGGGGGACATCAGGTATGTTCAGTGGCCCTCCCACCAGGCGCTGTGAAGAAACCATGACGTGCAGTCTTCTGCCACAGCCGAGCTCTATGCCCCTACTGTATGATGTGGAGCCAGGAGACCCTGTTCAAGCACCTCTCCTGGCTGCTGCTGGGAGACCCACTGGTCTGCCTTTGCTGCCTCTGTCGGTGCCCTGCCATCTGGGTGGAACAGAAACTCATTCTTTCTCCTGCAGGTGGTGCCACTGTGGTTAGAGCAGGTCCAGTCCTTTCTGCACTTTGGAGGGAGCTGTGGCTCCTCTAACTGGGTCCAGCTTCTGTTTCCTAAGGATTTTCTGAGATCATCAAGGCTGTTTTCATATGCCTGGGAAGCTTCCAGAAACTTCTTCCATGCGGTTCAGACACAGAGGGAATTCCTGGAACCCATCTGTAAGCAGGCTTCTGCTCTGACAATCTTCTCCAGGTCTAACTGAAATCCCTCTTGCTGCTGGTTCAATGCACTCTTCTTGTGGGCCTGGGTTCCCAGCAGGAAGCAAGAAAGTGTCTGTACCTTCTTTATAATAGGGCTCCCTTAGCTGGGAGGAACACTGCCTGCTCCTTGCAGGGCTGAGATGGCCCATCCCCACCTACCTGAGGGTCCCAGGAGGGAACACATGGGACTCCACAGATATGGCAACACTAATATTCAGGTATAAGACCTTCTTAAGTGAAAGAAAGAAATTGCAGTCTTTCTCAAGAGGGGCCACACCTATTACAGCCATGCCAGTCTTGGTTTCTGGAAGCTGCTCCCTGCTCCAGAAACTTCTGGGGGTAGGAGGAGCGGGAGACCAGTTGGATCTAGGTTCTGTCATAGGTGGTCTTGGGCCCTGGACATGTCATAGCCTCTGTCATGACAACCCTGACTTCTTCCTATAGCACTGTGAATTTCCTTCTAGCTTTCCCATCTGACTCTCCTGCTGCTCCACAGGGCTCACAGGAGATGAGGTGCGATGGCCTCTCTTCCCACCTTGCCCTGGGGTTATGGACACTATCTAGTCAAGGGTTAACTTGGCAGGCTTGGTTTGGCCACACCCTGCACAGTTCCCAAAGGCATGGCTCTGACCCAACTCCTGGTAGGTGACCTCTGACCTCAACCCACTTGGAGAGTCTGGCCTGACAGTGTCTGTGTTTGCTGATGGTCTCGGGTCACCTCAGTGGTCCTTGCTGACAGTGTGATTTATGGTGGGGCCTTGAGCCATGCTAGGTCACTTGATCTCAGCAGAGCCAAGACGGCAATTTTCTATACAGTGCTCAGGCATGTTAGTGCAGCTCACTCCCAACATGGAGGCTGCATAGGCTGACCTGGCTCACTCACACACAGGAATCAGTGTGGGCAGCACGTTTCCTCTGTATGGGAACCTGTGACTGTAGGCCTGGTCTCTCCTGAGCTCTAAGTTGTCCTCTCTGCTGGTGCTTGCATACAACCTGTTCCTAAGCAAGCCCCAAGCATTATGGGAATTGCTGGGTGCTCCAAAGCCCTCAATATAGCCCTGGGTCTGAGGTGGTCTTGGAGTCCCTAAGCTTCAGGGCTAGCATTCCAGTGACTGATTTGGAAAGCAGGAGACAGGGAGGTGCCATGGGTCATTCTGTCATAGCCTGGGGTTCATAGGCCTTGTATTACTTTGCTAACCCCTTTCATAGCTTGCCGACCCCTTGCTGGCCTCAGCTCCCTCTCTCTACTCTGCCTACTTGGGTCAGCACTGCAGGGCAGGATGTACTGGGTAGGACCAGCATCTCGTAAGATAGCACTGGGGCTTATTGTTTTGTGGGGCAGTAGCGCCTGGCCACTATTTCCAGAAAGGCTTCACTGGCACCCAGGAATGGTGGAATACAGTGTGTGACCCTGTGGACAGCTCTCCCAAAGTGCCTGTGGCTTAGTAGTTCCAGATCCAGCCCTGAGCTTTGGGCATACCTCTTCTGTAAGGAACGCCTGCCCTTGCATGTTCCTGTGTGGCCCTGTGTGGCCCTTGCTTGCCTTGGAGGCTCCGGTGATTGTCCCCTAAAGATGTAGAGTCCACTCTTTCTCTCTTCTGCTCTAGTATCTACCTGGCCAGGGATGTGTTCATCTCCAGATGCTCTCATCCAGGTGAGGTGATCCCAGTGCCAGCTCAGATGAAGACTGATCTTAATTAAGCACTAACCACAGCCTTCACAGCATGGAGACCCTAGCTACATGTGCAGTTGGCATGATGCCAGGTCAGTCTGTACATGGTCTGGACCACAGTGCCTTGGTCTCTGCTCAGCCACAACCTGGCTAAGGCCTCCCCATCTGAGCCAGAGGCAGTGTGAACCCCAAGGCCCCTCAGCCATGTCCCCAGGACCCAAGGCATGGGGTGAAGAAGACATGGACTTTAAAGGGTGTGTGATGTGCCTGATTCTTTGAATGTGGCCGCTCCCCCGCCCGCCAGGCCTGCAGACGTGGCTGCCCCCACACTGCCACGTCGCCGCTTCCACCCTAGCTGGCAGGAAGCTGCTCGCTCTCGCTCCCTTTTTGTAAATTTTTGGAGGGTTGTTGTTGCAGGGAACATCTGGATGGGGCCCAAGGAACATAATAAAAAGGAGAGAGGCCTGGGGGAGGAGCGGGGGCTGGAGGTCGGAAAAACCATCTGACTTCGCTTTGCGGAGACAGCTGCAATTATGCTGCCCAGGCTTTTGCAGCGGCTTCAGACCACGCCGCTGACGTCAGTGGGAAAATATGAAACTCTCCATGGTTTGGTGACACAGAACATGAATTACATCCCAAGCTCTCTCCTAGCCCTGCTTACAGAGGGATGCAGATGGGTTTCCCCAGAAGTGCAGCGTCCAGGGTCTCTCTCTCTCTAGGGACTACTGGGTTCTCTCATCCAAACCTTCTATGTGACAGGAGGCCAACCACATAGGTCCACCCCCATTTATACATTGCCAGTTCCATGGATAGAAGCATCCTGGCCTTTTCTCCAGCTCTGTCATCCCTCCATCATCCCAGGGCCTGATAAGGGACATGACCATCAGGGTGTCCTTCTCTTGCTGTCCTTCCAACAACTTTTCGGTACTTCCTGTGATTTTATAGGGCTGGGTGTGGTGCCTCTCGTGGTGTCCTCAGATCTTGGCCTCTGTGTGCTATGGAGAAGAATTCGGCTCACACCGTCCTTCTGTCCCTCCTGACTCAGAACAGTTCTGAACTAGGTGCCTTGCCCAGGTAGGTGGTCTTTGTTGTACAAGGAGGTATCGAAAAGATTTTTAGGGACTCCCAGGGACACTGGCACATGCAATAGGTCCAGCCCCTTAGGAGGGGTCCACAGCCTCCCTGATAAGCTCTGCTCACTTTCTGCCATTGCAGTTAGGCTCTGCCAGGATGGAAAGGCCTGTCGCTCCTGAGGACATGTGGGACACAGGTGCTGCCATCTTTGTGCATGGTACAGACATAGGTCTGACAAACAGCCTCATGTTGGTTTTGAAAACGTGGCATAAAATTAAGTCTGATGGAGATGAACACTGCACACACAACAGTGTGAGCATCTGTGGAGGGCTGTGCTTGGGGACCCCGCCCTGCAGGGCTCAGGCCCTATAGCTCTGCTGGGTTGAACAAACCTGTGGCTTTTTGGGTCCTGTGAGCCTTCCACAGCTTGATGGTGCATTTTATAGCTGGGAACCTTAGGTCATATCATTTGTCACTGGACTTAAATTGGCTGGGCCTCACTGACTCCTCTCTCTGTCAGGATGAGAGGCCTAGGTCCTATAGCTGACCTTAGGGCCCTGCTTGGAGCAGCCCTTGTGACAGGAGCCAGGGCTCAAACAATCTGACAAGAAGCCATCTGGCAGCAGGAATCCCTGAGTCACAGCTGGGATGTGAGCCCTTGGGAGGCCCGAAGGCATTTTTTTCCTGTGGAAATAGCTGTGGGCTCCTGAGCTCTTGACCCCTCCCACTGCCTCTGGGGCCCTGGTGTTGAGGTCTGCTGCTGTTCATCACTAGTGGGGCGACCACCTTTGTGGGACTTTCAGTTAGCCAGGGTTGAAGCCAGAGCACCACTCAGGGCAGACAACTGGACTGGGCCTAGTAGTGCCCCAGCAAGGGCTTTTCTTTGGAACTGGTCCCTGTCTGATAGAGCCTCCTGGGCAAGCAGCATGGTGGCCATCTTAGACAGACCTACAAGAGGATTAACCTGACTGAAGTTATCTCTTGTGACCTGCTCACAGAGAGGGAAAGGCTGGTAGGCCTTAGGCAGTTTTGTTTGTTCTCTTGAGGCTGGGAAGTGATATCTGCTGCCTGCTACTGCTGGACACGGGGAGCAGACACTCTGAAAAGTTTCCCAATGGAGTCCGTACCCTGGTTGCCCATTTTTGTAGGAGGCATCTATCTGTCCTATGTCCCTGTTCGGTCTCTGCTGGGAACCCTGCGTGGTCAGTAAGATCCTCCACGGTGTGCTGGAAGACCTTTGTGTCTCCCAGAACCATCTATGATTCCCTAGCCCTGCAGATGCACTTTGGGTGATGCTGAGGCTGTAGCAGGGGTTTGCGAAGGTCAGACATCTGCAGGAGGGCTGAGACATACTCCCACCCCACTTACGACTCTCAAGGCTTGCAGGGGATAATGGGCTAAGAGACTGCTCCAGGCTTCAGGTACCCATGGAAGCTGTGATCACAGGAGATGAAAACTTTAAGGGGAGTTGGCCTCTGTAGCCACCACCAAGGCAAACCCTTCTTCAAAGGCCCAACTTCCTCAGCACATGGATCACAGGGACTGACGGGTGTCCTGTTAACACAGGCTCACCTATCTTCAAAGCTGTGTGTGGCACCACACACTGGGTAGTTAGTTCTCCCCTCTGTGCACTGTGGACTCACAGTTGTGACCATGACTTTGGGTCTCTGGCAGTAGTTTGGGGCTCACTGCTCACTTCACTTTTGAGGACACCCTCTAGAAAGTGGGGCATGAATCAGAATCAAGTCTGAACCCAGAGCTGGGGCCTAATCTTGGCCCTTAGAAGCAAGGATAGCAGAAGTATGTCCATAGACCTTGCTGATTCTACTGACCCTTCACGAAGGTCGTGAGTTCTGAACTCCCCTGCCTGGATGCCCTCTTTGGCAGGAAGAGCCCCGTGTGCTTGAGTTGGCTTTCCCATGTGCCTTCCATCCAGGGCAATAGCTAGGTGGGGCCTTTGCTAGACACGCTGTGGCTCGGGAGGAATACTCAACAAGAGGGATGTGAGGCTTGAGTGTCCTCAGCCTCCTCATACGTAAGCTGACAGAGTGATGGACGTTGCCATGGATGCCAGAAGCCACATGGTATCAGAAAGACACCTGACCTAGTGCATGCACAGTGCGAGCCTTACAATTCCAGTAGCCAGGCCGTGGCACACCTATGCTCTGGCCTTAGCCTTCGGGAGCTGTGTGCTTGTGTTGGAGAGTGCCATGGGAGTGGGAGCAGGGCAGAGCTCCTCCCTGACAGTCTATCAGCGGAGCCTATGGGCTGTGAGGAGTTGGCAGGGCCCACTGCCACTTCTGTCTCATTACTCCTGTCTCCTCACACAGCCACGATGACTCTATGCCTGAAGGTAGGTGATGGCTTGACAGAGCTGGGGCATCAGTTTTTTGGAGCAAGGTGAAAATAAACCTGTATAGTAACTTAACCACAAATACACAAGCTAACAGTGTGTCCATTGGCAGAAGGCCACAGAGATGGCACAGTGAGACAAGGCAGGCTCTGGTCACCCAGGGACACTTGGTAGCAGGTCACACCCTCCAGAAGGGTCTGTGTCAGTGCAGGCTACAAGCCCCTGCTCCTGACCTCTCCATAGTGGGTACTCATGCGCCCCACCACTCAAGGCTTCTTTTCATTAAGATAAGACAAGAAGGCTCAGCTTGTACTTCAAGACAGAAACCCTGTGGTCTCTGGCAGGAGCTTCCTCTATCAGCAAGGTGGCATGTGTAGGACGGCCTGAGATTTTTTGTGTGTATTTGTGTATGTCTGATCGCTGTCCTGGAAGTCACTAGGAAGCTGCGAGTGGCGATGGTGGCGGGAGTGCCTCTGTTTCTCTTTTGGCCATGCTATTCCCCTTCCCAGGCCAGGCTGCAGGGACAGGTCACTGCTTAGAGCCCTTGAAGATAAGAGTGGCCACATCCTGTCCTCAGGCTGTCATTCCCTGCTCAGATGGGGCAGGTAAGGCTCCAGGGAATAAAACAAGTTTCCCATGGGGATTCGAGGCCAGGCTGCCCATCCTTATCATGAATCCAAACCCAGAAGGCTGAGGCTGTGGTCACCTGCATCTGCTTGTCTATTAGATGCCGAGATTGCCTACAAGGTCTAGCCTGATTGGTCCTGACACCAATGCTATGGAATCTCAGCTCTCCCTAGGACCCCTCCCAAAGCCTCAGCTTCTAATATGTGAAATGGACTGACATTGCCTTCTCAGCATGGGGTTAACACAAAGGCACAGGAGCAAAGGTGACATGAGTTCTAGGTGCCAGGCTGGTGCTGCCCCAACTAAGTCCAACTTGCTTGCTGGAGGCATGGTCAGGCACTTCCAGCTGGCCATTCTTGATCCTGGAGAGTTCGCTCTGGACTTAATTCTCACCAGCACTGAATACTCTCTACCAACTGGACTGGGCCCTCTCCTGACTCACAGCATCTGCAGAGAGTGAAGTCATCAACCTGGGCATCTTGTCACATTCAGGATGATGAGCTTCGCTGAGCAGCCTTGGAAACTCCTAAAGCCACTGCCAGGATTGCCTGGTCTCTCCTGTCTGTTCCTGTGTCCTGTGTCTGGGGGAGAGTGAGTCTGGGAGGTAATGGGGTGGGCGACAGTTGGGAGAACTGGCTGGCTAGTGGGTGGGGTGTGGTCCTGGCTACTGGCTAGCCTGCAGACTGGGACTAAGACTCTGGGTCAGGCTTGTCTTATGTCAGGACAGCTTGGGCCATGGAACAGAGGCAGCGTTGCCAAAACAAGGTTTAAAACATCTCAGAAAAATATGTGTGGGACTGTTTTCCACAGGATTCAGGCCCAGTACTGGCTTGTTTGTAGGGAGGGAGGTGAGGGTCTAGGAGAATGGGAAGTGGGAAGAAAAATAAGAGGCCCTGGGTCCACTGTGAACCTGTCCTGTCTTCTGCCTGTACATTATTGGGGTCCTACGCCCTTCCCAGAGCTTGGAAGCCCTAGTTTTGTCTCTTCCTGACCCCACCCACCCCTATCATCTTGGAAACAAGGCCATACTCTACTTCCCTGATAGGCAACTAAGGTTAGAGGCAGGGGAGTGGCTGGGTTTGGACCCACTGAGGAGTTTGGGGAACCCAGCAATATGTTAAGATGCAGGTCCTGAGTCTAAGGAAACATCACCAAGGGCAACCAGAGGCGGCTCTGAGCACGGAGACCAGACAGGACCTCCTACGCTTGCGTTGCTTGATGCAGACCTTGTAAGAAGCACCTGGGGGCCAGTAAAGCTCACAGGATGGGGTCTCACCTGCCTTGTGTTTAGGTGCTGCTCTCATTCTCATGTGCATGGTCTCAGATACTGTGGGGCTGGCAGTGTGCCCCAAGGTTGTGCTCATGCCCAGCTCTCAGCTTGGCTGTGTGTGTATGTGGTATCCTGGGTTCTCTTCTGCCTGGCTGTTCCTGGGGAGTGGGTGAGGCTACATCTGAGCCATGCTGAGTCCCCCAAGTGCCCTGGGGTCCAGCACAGAACTTGTTTGGAGTGAAGTGTCTGGGGCAAGCCTATTCTATATGGCTTCCAGTGTTCCTATGGATCCTCTACTCACTGACTGCTGCTACCAGAACAATCAACTACAGCCTACAGAGGTCACACCTATAGCCCAGGGACTCAACACAGAGTAAACCCAACACATCTACAGCCGGAGTCTCAGTTGTGGGGATCTGGTGTCCTTCTCTCTTTTTGGCCTTTCTCGTAACATGAGTGGCCTGAGGGCTGGACTTCCCTAGTTAAGTGTGTGGACTGTGTTAGACCATGGCTGAGATTTTCCAGGTCCATTTCAACAGTGAACTGATGATCATCGTGTACATATTGGCACCAAATCTCATGTTTACCCTGTGCTCTTTGTTTTTTTTTTTCCCTTGGCTGAGATATGCTAACCTCTCAGAAGTCAGGTCCTACCCCCAGTGCCATAGGAAGGAGCCACTTGGGTATGGACTTTGGCTTTCATGTTCCTCTTGAGCGATTGTGTGGAGGAACAAGCAAACCATCCCAGCCAGGTGGGAAACAGGTCATGGAGGTTCTAAATGTACACGGAGGAGGCCCTCATGGCCTCGGGGTTGTGGCTTCCCACATGCCCTGGTCTCCCCAGTCAAATGAGCTCCTATTGGCTTGATGCAGTCTCATGGACTGCTGCTGCTGCCCAGTCTTCCTGGTTAGGAGGTCCAGCTTTATGTCGGTTTGATCTAGAATTGAGTGATTTTTCCCTGCTGCTGCATACCCCGAGTCCAGAGGGCTCTGGTTTCACAATCATCTTGGTGCTGCTTGGTGGAGTCTGTGGGCCCCTGGACAGCCCTCTCTATTGTCCTTGCCAGGGAAGCCACTGGATGGGCAGCACATGTAAGGTGGCAGGGCAGCTGGAGGCCAAGCAGGCTGGGCAACGTGCACAGACACAGGGCAATTGATGGCCCTCCTCCTTATACCCTTTCTCCTTTCTCAGTGCACACGCATCTTATTCCAATAAGCCTACCCTGGACAGTGGCCACACCGGTGTCCTGGCCTCTGCCTGTACACTCTGTCCCGTGGGAGTTGCTGTGGGATATGGAGCGGGTGGCTGTGAAGTGGAGCATCAGGATAGGCCCACTGTGGTCTTCCTCTTGAGTTACGGGGACCCACGTGTCTCACTCTTAGTGCAGGGCATAATAACAGTGTGAGGGCCAGCCATGCTCGTACCTGGATGAGAGGGGCAGGCAGGGTTCTGGAGGTGTGAGTCCACATGCAGAGGATGCTGGGTGCCTAAGTCCCTTGAATGCAGACATTCTCTTTGTATTTATTTGGGGCAATGAACAAGCAGGCCAGGGTGACAATTGAGCCTGTGGGAAGAGAATCAGAGGCCAAGTAAGACCCGCTGCTTTCTTTGAGATGCCACTGGAGGTCCTCCCTGTCCTCAGGGCTGCAGAGGGCACCTTTGCAACTACTGACTCCATGGACTGCCATTGGCCCAGTGTCTTAGCTACTTCCCTCGAGGCTGTAACAAAATACACAACCAAAGCAATTTACAGGAGGAAGGATTTGTTTTGGCTTCCTGACTTGAGATGATACAGCCCATCATGGTAGGAAAGTCATGACGGTGGGAAGGTGAGGCAGCTGGTTCTATTGCATCTGCAGTCAGCAGAGGGCAGACAGGAAGTGCAGCCAGCTTAGGAATCCTGAAAGCCCACCTCCAGGAACTTACTTCCTCCAGGAAGGCTCCACCTTCTAGAAGTTCCACAGCCTTCCAGAGTCCACGGCTGAGGGCCAAGTGTTCAAACACATGAACTCAGAAGGAGCATTTCACAATCAAACCACATCATTCTGCACCCCCAGCCTCTAACTGAACCTAACCATCTGACTTGCATGGAGGCGACTTGCAGATACCATGGGATGGGAGATATCCCAGGCAGATGCTCCAGTGTTCCCTAAGGGCTGCCTTCTGGTCTCCGACATTCGGCTTCCCAGAGCATACCTTACTCTGAGGTGCAAGAGTGTCAGGGAAGCCAGACAGGTCAGAGACATGTTCTGTGATATGCAGAGCTATTTATCGAAGGCCACATCAACTCATTGATGAGAAACAAAATATTCAACAAAAGCAATTCAAAGAAGGGTGGGCTTATTGTGACTAGCACTTTGGAGGTGCATGATCTGTCATGGCATAAAGATATATCTTTATGGCAGGAAATGGGTTCGTCAGATGGCACCACAGTCAGGAGGCAGAGAGAGATGAATGCTGATGTTCACAGCTCACTTTCTCCTTTGTATTAAGTCTATGGGATGGTGAAGTAGAAACTTAAGGGTTCTTTGGAAAGTCAGTTGTGTTGGATGGTGTTTTGCTGGGACAAACATGTAAAGGAGTGTTTTCCTGAAGTGGACACAGGTGAAAGGCTAAGGCAGACTCGTGAAGGAACGTTTAGCTGAAGCGGACCTGGGAGAGAGGATGTTCTGCTAAAGCAAGCACGTGATGAGGGATTCTTTGCTAACAACAGTCATGCATTGATTTGCCTTACATTGCATAGATGAGCTCTTTTTGACAGGACTCCATAGAAAGAAACGCACTAAAAATCTTCTGGTGGTGTGCCGCTTCCTCGGACTCGGGCTGATTGGCAGAGTGATGTCAACTGAGACAGACACACGTGCTGAGGCGAGGCCCATGGAGGACGCATGATGTTTGGAGGAAGTAAATAGAACCCAGCGGACAGTGATGGAGGCTGAGCTAGGCTTGCTTATAGAGAGCTAGCTGTGCAATGTTCCTGGGTCTGGTGTCTTCGCTGATCTTCACTTCCCAGAGAGAGGCACCGCTGAGAACTCCTGGTGTTTCTATAGGTCCCTCTTGCTGACTCGAGCTGAGGCTGAGGTCTGGCTGTCCTTGCGAGGTAGTGTCTCCGCTGCTGATTCATGGTTGCTATGCAACACTACCGAACTGGACCGCTGGTGCATCTGGGAAGTGTTCGCGAGTGGATCGAGCTGCCGAGCTGCCGCTGCTGACCTGTGAACTGAACTGCTGATTTCCTGACAATGTAGATGGGAGTTGCTCCAAACAACCTTTCTAAACAGGTTCACTCCACCACCCCCACCCCCACCCCACCCCCATGTGTCCTTTCTTTTCTACTACCTCTGGAGGGTGGTGGGCTACCAGGGAGATTAAAGCATTTAAGAACCATCATTAAAAATACGTTTTGAAAAAAAATTAAAGTTACAGGATGATGCTGGCCACATTCAGTGCAGCTCCTCTCTCTTCAGCTGAACTGGGGACACCTCCTCGACACAGCTGGAGATGTATTTCCAGGGTGACTGTAAATCCAGTGAAGCTGATGGTGAAGGCTAAGCTTTCCGGAAGTTTAGGATCTTTTACAGTCCTGGCAGCGAAGCTGAGAGGCTGGAGCTGTGGACCCACTGGGGAGGGTCCTTGAGATCCTTGAGATCTTTCTGAAGAAAGTTTGGAGATCTCTCATTCTCTCCCTGCTAGGATCTCCCTAGCTTTGGCAGGTTCAGTTGTCCACACTGAGACCTTGAGCCTATTGAAGAATCAGTCCTTCAACTGGTGTACTGAGAAGACACACAGCCTGAAGGAGATTCTACCCTGACACTTGGCAGCCATGTTTGAGCTCTAGACTGCTGTCTTAGCCCTCACAGGACAAGAGGCAGGAGGAAGATCCAAGGGGTCAGGGCCCTTACTTTGGCCTGGCCTCTTGTGCCGGTCTCAGGGAGACCCTCCACTAGGATCCGTATGTCCACCTTTGCCCTCAGGTTCACTTTGGGTGGGCCCTTCTCTGATGGTACTCCAACAATACCCTTTACTCTCATGCCACGGCCCCCACATCCCTCCTCAGAAACATTATAATGGGATGACACAGAACTTGCCCTGGTTGCAGAGATAGAACCCAAGTGTGGCCCCTTGGGCAGAAGCGAGGAGCCCACTCCATTCCAGGTTAGCTTCCAGTTCATGATCCTCCTATCTTAGCCTTTTGAATGAGCTGCAAACCCAACCTTAGGTCCTTTTATTTGAGGAAAAGGGGGTGGGGTGGGTAGGGAAAGGGGACACTGAGTCAGGAGAGTCAGGCCACTACAGAAGAGAAAGCATTTATTGAGTGTGGAAGGAGTGCTACCAGGAGTCTGGCTATATCTAGATATCTTTTCTTTATGGCTCAAATAAGATATAGTCTACCAGCTTGTTCCAGGAGACTGCCTGGCCATATCCTGGGCCTGGCAGGCTTGTCCCTGTGGTCAGGTGAGGAGGATAGAACCAGACTCATCTGTCATTGTTAACAGGGAGAGAAAAACTCTGCTGTTGGAGAACAGGTTTTTGTGGATCAGGGACCCCTTTGTCCCCACAAACACATTTTTCTTGTATTTCAAGAGTATGAGGAGGTGTCCACAGTGACAGGAAGGAAAGTCAAGAATAGCCAGCACTGGTGGGAAGTCAGTCGGCAGAGGGTCTGCCCCATCCCATCTTTTCCCATGCTCCTCCACTGGACTCCAGCCTTGCCAGGAAGTTTGCCTACTCTGCTGTTCCCCAAACCAGCCCGTGTGTGGGTTTACTATGGGTTGGAACTGGGGTGATTTGGGGGAGCATCTGTAGTCAGAGTACTTGGAACACCCTGTGTAAGAGTGGGGCTGGGTGGGTCGGAGCTCTGAAGATCTGAATGTGAAGGTCTGTGGTGAGCAAGATGGTCCTGAGATGACTGACTGGGGTGAAGCGGGGCACAGGCCTTGGCTGATGACACACAAGGACCTGGCTCCCAGCCTCAGGAAAATGGCTCCTCTTTTCTTGATGCTTCAGTCTCTCTGGATTCACAGAGGGAATCTCATACCTTTCTTATGTTACATGTTCAATTGGTGGTGGCTACTGTCCTGTTCATTCTGTTTAGAAGGCTCCAGGCACAGGCAGAGGACCTATGCTCATGAGCTTTTGGGAGGAATGGATAAGAATGCCTTCCCACATCCCACTGCTACCTACATTCCCTTCTTGGGTGTCACCTTGAGATATGCTGTACTTACCAGCCTGGCCACCAAGGGGGTAGCTGTGGCCTGGATGTCTCTGACTCAGCTGGGGGAAGGTGGCTGGGCAGCCTTCTCTGGTGGGGCCTGAGGAAACACTGCACCCACTCCTGGCGTACTCTGGGTGTCCCAGAGCCCAGAATCTGGGGCAGGAGCAGCTGATGAAATAGCCTGAGCTTCAGGCTGGTCCCTCCTCTTGGAGGCAGACACATGTTCTTGTTCCCTGTCTCTCTTGTCCCCTCCACCCTCTGGCACGGTTCAACTCACCCCGCCCTGCTAAGTGTGCTCTGTAGCTCACTTAGGAATGGGAAAAAAATTCTTGGTCTCCGTGAAGATTTATTTAGGAAATACATAAACCAGGCAGACAAAATTAGCTGCGTGTAGGTTTTATGATGCTTGCTACGTGCGTTTAAAAAATGCTTTGAGGTTCTGCATGTGTCTTTCTAGGGAGGCGAAACATGGTCCTTGGAGACAGAACTTGAGGAAAGTTGAAGGCGGGGGGGGGGGGGGCTATGACAAGGTCTGGGCTCTTCCCTGCACTTCACTGGAAGAAGCTGGGGGAGCAGAGGGGATCCAGATCCTCCCCCTCTAAGGCTTTTTGATCGACACTTTTCTGCAGTGTCAATCAAGGCCTCATCTAGATGCACCATGAGAACTTCATGCTGTTTGCTTTCAGCTCTTCTTGCAGGCAAGCCCAGCCACAGAGTACCCCAGCTCAGAGGGACCTTTTAACCCAGGAGTGGCTTCAGTGGGGTGGAGGGGTGACCATCTGTTCATGTAGCTCCCTTCCTTGTCCTGTGTCCTGCTCACTCCATCTCCATACAGGATCTAGGGGGTACTACTATATACTATGAGAGACTGTGGCAAGGGGTGTGTGACACTGGTGCCTGGAGTCCTCGATCCAGGCCCTCTTCTGCAGAACTGCTTTGCTCAGCCATATAACCCTTGGTGCAGGTGGCACTCCTGCAAGGCCAGGAGTCCTTGGATGATTCTGCCAAGGGACTTGGATGCTTCTCAGGACAGGCACAGGTTCTGTGAACTAGGGAAATGGACTTAAGTCATGTTCAGCCTATACAGTGTTAGGACCAGCCCCCAGGTCCTCACACCAACCCAGGTGGGCTCCTAGTGCCCACTATCACTGTAGTGTAGGTCACTTCATTGCTTTGGGGTTCAGCTACCTCTTTATCAACAGCTAGTGTTCAACAGCTAGTGTGACTTAGCCTTAGACATAGGCAAGAGGTGGCAGCAGTGTTTCTTAGCAAAGGGACGAGAGCTGGTGATCTATATCTGAGTTAAGAATGGGTAGTCACATTACTCTGAGAGCCCTGAGGAACAGCCCTCTTCTCATGAGGGTCCAGGGGCTCCAAACCAGATCTGGCTCTGGATCCTACACTGTTCCTGGATCTACCCAAGGTGACCTCTAAGTGCTGAGTTTGGTGCCAGGATTCTTTTTTTTTTTCAAATTTATTTATTTATTTTATGTAAGTACACTGTAGCTGTCTTCAGTCACCCATATGAGGGCATCAGATCTCATTATGGATGGTTGTGAGCCACCATGTGGTTGCTGGGATTTGAACTCATGACCACTGGAAGAGCAGTCAGTGCTCTTAACCACTGAGCCATCTCACCAGCCCAGGTGCCAGGATTCTCTACCTGCAAGTTCTCTGGTATACACACCTCAAATCGATGCACTAAGGATCAGATGAGATATTTTGACATTTCAGAGACCCATTTTTCCTTCATTGAGGAAATACTGAGGCCCAGAGAGAGGGTTGGACCTTTAGCAGCAAAGATCACTTAGCTTGCAGGCCTCAGGGTACATGTCACTGGCAGAGAGGTGAGAAGAGCCTGTGGTTGATCCAGACGGGGAGGGACAAGGACCATGGTCCTGTGACCTCTGCCAGCAAGTGAGGTAGAACCAGAGCTCCCACTTGCTTGTTGCCCTGGGTGCTGTTCCTTTTATGAGACTGAGTGGAACGTTAGACTCTGGATGTTGGGAAATCTTACAGGATTCTTCCCCACCAATGCACAGGATTGTGCTGGTCCAGCATGGTCTGATCCAGACACAACTTAACTTTAGACTGACTGCTAACTGGTCAAACAGAGCTGCTTACTTCTTAATTTCCAGGTGCTGTGAGGGCTAATAGCGACTGTCAACTTGACTAGCTCTGGAATCGCCTAGAAGATGAACCTCTGGGCATGTCTGTGAGGGATCATCTAGACTGGGAGAGTGGAGATGGGAAGACCCATCCTAACTGGGGATGGTACCATTCAGTGCTGGGTCCTGGACTTGGATGATAAAGAGATGGTGAGTTGGACACCAGCATCCTTCTCTTGCTTCTTGCCTGTGAGAGACAAAGACTCTCTTTCTACCACAGGGGCCATGGAGACAGGACAGTGAGAGCAAGGCAGCTTTTTATTATTATTATTATTATTTTTTGATTTTTTAAAATGACTTTGTGAAGCCTGGTGTTGCTCCAGAGTGGAAGGTGCTGGCCAAGCACAGACAACAGTTCTGTAACCTGAACTCGGGTCTTTCCTCCTCTACCTCATTAGCTGAGTAATCAGGAGAGCCCGATCTCCCATACCACGTGGGCCTCGTCTTTCCCTCTGCTGCTCATGTTTGTCTGTTTCTTAAAAAAGACTGTGTGCAGGGGCTGGAGAGATGGCTCAGCAGTTAAGAGCTCTGGTTGTTCTTTCAGAGGACCCAAGTTCAATCCCCAGCACCATACATGGAAGCTCACAAGTGTCTGTAACTTCAGCTCCAGGGGATCCAACATCCTCTTCTGGCCTTTTGGACTCCATGGCATGCAGGTAGTACACAGACATACAGGCAGGCAAATCACATAAAACAAAAACATTGAACAGACCAAAAACCAAAACCTGAGACCATGCATCGGTTCCTCCACATCTGCATTTTACATCGTCTTCATTTTAAAGCTTGTCAGGTGCATGACCTTGTCGTGTCTGCAGGTCCTTAGTCATTTTATATCTGAACTCTTAGTTTGGGTGTGTGTGTGGGGTAGACAGCAGTGTTGGGGTGGGGCTGTGGTTTGTGGAGCAGGCATCAGCAGTGGGCTAGTGTTTTTTGTTCATTTGTAGCTGGGTTTCAGTGCACTTTTGAAAATCACCATTATTGTGTGTATGCGTGGCATGTGTGCAGATGCTTATGGATGTCAGAAGATGGTGCCAAAATCTCTAGAACTGAACTCAAAGACAGTTGTGAGGCACCTTGTGTAGGTGCTGGGAACCAAATGGGTTCTGTGGAAGAACAGCAGACGCTCTTAACCACCAATCCATCTTTCTATCCCCTATATTTTTAATGTCTTACACCAGGACAGAGAGGCGTAGCCACCATGTGAAGGATCTGGGAGAGCACTAGCCTAGAGGGCTGCCCAACTGGGTCCACAGCAACTGAGATAGAACATTAGTAAGTAATTAGTAATAACACAGAATTATCGGCAGGAGGTAGATTCTAGCAACATGGAGGTTAGGCAGCTATTGTGCCGTTTAAGGTGTAGTAAAATATAAAGACTGTGTGTATGTGTTTCGTTTGGGACTGCGAACCCGCTGCTGGAATTTATTAATTTATAGTTATTTCAACAACAATGTAATGGGACTGGCTGTTTCAGGTTCCTACTGTCATGTCTTCCCCATCATGATAGACTGTACCCTCCAACAGTGAGCCAAACAAACCCTTCCTTTCTAAAGCTGCTTTTGTTAGGTATTGAGCTGCTTTACCGTGTCCCCCACATCCCCCTCCCAATTTGACACAAGCTAGAGTCATCTGGGAAGAGGAAAATACATGTGAAAAAAAATGTCCTGTTAGTTTGGTCTGTAAGACAAGCCTGTGAGGCATTTTTCTTGATCAATAATTATTCCCATAATTATTGATCAATAATGTGGGAAAGCCCAGCCCACTGTGGGTGGTGCCATCCCTGAGCAAGTGGTCCCAGGTTTGGTAAAAGAAAGCAGACTGAGCATGCCAGAAAGCAGCATCCCTCCATGGTCTTTGCTTTAGTTCCCCTCTTGGTTTTTCTCCCCAAGTTAGTTTTGCTCACTACAATAGAAAACAAACTAGGACAAGTGTTTCATCCCAGCACCTGGGAAAGTAACTAACACAACACAAGTGCTGTGTGAAATAAACTCAAATCTCCTTCACATTCTCTCTCTCTCTCTCTCTCTCTCTCTCTCTCTCTCTCTCTCTCCTTCCTTTCCTCCATCTTCTGTTCTTCTCTTTGCTTCCCCCCATCTCTCTGTTGTAGATGTCAAACCCAGGGTCTTTTTTTTTTAATTTAAGATTTACTTATTTTTATATATTTGAATGTACTGTAGCTACCTTCAGACACACTAGAAGAAGGCATTGGATCCCATTACAGATGGTTGTGAGCCACCATGTGGTTGCTGGGAATTGAACTCAGGACCTCTGGAAGAGTAACCATTGCTTTTAATTGCCGAGCCATCTCTCCAGCCCAAACCCAGGATCTTGCACATGCCAGACAAACACATCCCCAGTAAGCAACACCAGCAGCCCCTCTTTTACTTTTTATCTTGAGACAATGTCTCATCAAATCAATGGCCGTGGTCTCACTCTGCCGTGGGCATTCAAATTCTCAAACTTGAGATCATCTTGCTTCAGTCTCTCCAGTAGCTAGGTCACAGGTCTGTGCCACCAGACATAGCTGGTTTTATGGCTTTCAAGGAATGCATTTTCGGTAGCTGTGGGCATGCAGTTCCCCATGCTTCTCTGGCTGGGTAGGAAGAAGCCTGCAGCAGTGGTGTGACTAATTTAGGCTAAGTTCCCACCCAGAAGGCTCTGAGGGAGTGAAGACAGCACGTATAGTTTGAGGAGATATGGAAGGTGGGTGGGAGGCACCACGGGGCATGTCTGAGCCCAGTCATGGGGACATTAGAATGGCCCCTGGGGTCCCATCCAAGGGCAGAGGAAGCTGAGATATTTACCTTCCATAAGTTTCCCTTGGTGGACCAAGGATGCTTCTGAAGAACTGGCTGCCTGGTTCTTCTGACCTGGTTCTGTGGCAAGGGCTGAGTCAACTCCAGGAAAAAAAATCCATTCTAGGCTTTGGGGACAGCAAGTGATAAGGGAAAAAGGCAGGTTTGAACCGAACTTCTGGGCTGTGAGGAGCAAGCCGGAGGTGCAGAGGCGAGAGGCAGACACTAAATCCATCCCTGTTCAGCTGCAGGTTCCTGGTGCCCAGCCCTCATGCTCTGTTGCCTTGCGGAAGTCCTGCTGGTCCCAGGGTGGGGCAGTCACAGGAGTGTCTGGTCTCTCAGTGATAGAGATCTCTTATGACTGGCCAGGGCTTTGCTCCTCAAAGCTGAGAGACTTATCATCACTTTAGAAATAAGCTCCCTGGCCTTAGACTTCATTGTATTCTGCCCAGACCCAGGGCCAGAGCCTAATGCATCCCAGATGATCAGAGGAGACGTGGATTTTCCATGTAAGGTCGGGCAGTCCCAGCATCGTGCCAGGCCTGGCTGGCTGATGCTGTGGGTGTGTGCATCACATCTCTATGGGGCTTCTTGGTTTTGGAACTCACTTCTTGGTCCACAGTGTTGGGAGCCACAGAGTTTATCCAGGGATAATGACCATCACTCATGAAGTATGATTTCTGGGGCTGGGCAAGACCTCAGAGAGCTCTCTATCTTCTTATTGGACAGATGGGGAGAGAGCCATAGGGAGGGAATGGCACACCAGACACCCACATCTTCCAGTCCCTGTCAGGTGGCACTGAGACTCACTCACCACAGCCAGGTGCCCTTCCCTGCCTTTTCTGAGAGGCAGGATGGATAGGAAAGGGCTGGTGACATCTGAGTGCTTGTGTGGCCTGGGGTGAGCAAGGAGGAAGACGCTGAGTCAGTGAGTGTTCACTGTAAAGGTCGCCTTGGAGGGTCCTCTTTGGAGTAAGACCAGGCTGATGGTGCCTATGTGACATTGTCTCTAACATCTTGTAGAAGACTCCTTTCATGGTCACCTCTGTCAGCTTGTCTATAGAAGCAGGTGTGTTCATCACAGACAATGCATACACATGGAACAGGTTTTCAAAGGATGAAATGTGGCCCCAAATCATGGCCTGTTTCTGTGTATGGGCTCTTGGAGTCCAGTGGCCACATCTGCTATCTAAGGTAGGGACATCTCTACTCCATTCCTAGGTTCTCTTTCCAACTAGTTGGAGTTGTAGTGAGTGGTACTTTTGGGGATAGGGGTGGGTGTGAGGTCTCTGGTGCCTCTCCTACTTTATAGAGGGAGAGTTGGAAGCTGAACTTGATGGACTTTCTGGACTTGGCCATCTCTCTGTCCTCTCTGCCTTGTGCTAAAGCATGGCAATCAGGGCTCTGCTTCATATTGCAGGACCCTCTGGATGCTGAGGCATCTCCAAGACTAGGATCCTGAGATGGTGCCTCTGTTTTGCTATGCTATTACTTCCTCCATTGGATGGATGAAATTGTTACTAGTCAGGCATCTGGGGCCCTGTTGCTCACCCTGTAGATGCTGTGGGTAGGCGAGGAGAGGCTCTCTGAGCGTTGGCCTTTGGGATCTTTTGCATCTCTCTGTTTGACAGCAGTGAAGGGTGGCAGTAGGCAGGTGGGAGCAGACGCAGATGGTGTTCTTCTAGTGTAAGACAGCTTTCATGCAGGTCTTGAATATTCAAAATCCTAGCTTTGCAAGCATGAACATAGATCTGGGAAACAGGGATTCCTCAGCCCCAACACCAATCAGAGCTGTCATTCCTGGCCTGGGTGTCTGAGATACTTGGCCTTAAAGACTTGACAGGTCTCAGGATCTTTGGAAGACTGGGCAATTTTCCAGTGACCAGGTTGTGAAATTTCTTTTCTCTGGGTCTTCACAACTCTTCTCTACCCCTCTTACAACCAACATCTCAACTTTTGCTTCGTTCTCCCTCCTGCCCTGATCTCTCAAGCTGTTCAGCTATTTCTTCAGCTGTCACAAAGCCGGCCGGCCACCTTGCTGCTTCTGTGGTTAGGCCTACTGACAGCTCAGCCTCCTTACTACTGCTTCTTTCTTTATATTTCCAGCTTAACCCAAACTACTGAAGGTAGTCAAGAGAAGAGCACTTGAGAGAAGCCTTTTATAGCATCTAGCGTTGCAACAAAAGGAGAGCTAGCACCACAGTGACTCCCACCTGTTGGAAGAATAAGCTCATTGTCCTACAAAGGAATACACACAAAGGGAGTGTAACCTGGCAAGGCGTATTTTTTTTCCTAAAGGGGTGTACTAGATCCCAAACTGGACTCACAAACAACACACATAGCCAAAGTGGTCTCCGTCTTTTGTACCTAATACAGGTGGGAAACTGGGTCTCATTCAGTTGATGGGAGTTTGTCATCACACTCTGATGCAATTAGCTAATGATGGTTTAAGGGCAGGATGTGATAGATCTTGGTAATGTCTAGGGTCTAGGAGTTGGGTAAACAGGTATATCACAAGGGGAGTGTGTGTGTGTGTGTGTGTGTGTGTGTGTAGTTTTACAGATTTTGGCCTTTGTCCAGTTAGCCACCTTTGATAGAAAACAATTCTCTCACACCAGACTCATTCACTGAGCTGAATTGAGCCGAAACAACTTGTTTATATAGCTAGAGAAGGGGAGTTTGGATCAATCACAGCATGGAAATGTGTTTGTGTTTGGCAGTTATTTGGTTCACCTTCAGGAAGTGCTCCCCCTCTGGTGAAAATGGTTTCAGTGCATGGGGCTTTGAAAGAGAATATCCCTTATAGGCTCAGTTTATTTGAACAGGTGGTTCCAGTTGGTGTTCTTTAGGATATGGTGTGGTTCACCAGAAGCGGACTTTGAGAAGTCACAGCCTCACCCTGCTTCCAGCTCATTCTCTCAGCTTTGCACTTGTCAAGGACCTGAGTTCTCAGCCCTCGACTTCTGCCACCTTGCAAACTGCTTCTGGCCATGCCTCTGCACCAGAGTGGCCTCATCCTTCTGTAGCCACAAGCTGTAACAAATGCTCTCTTCCCTCAATTGTCTTTGGTCAAAGTGTTTTACCACAGAAACAGGAAAGTAACTGATACATAGGTCATGTAGAGTTTGCTGAGGCTTGTGTTAGCACAAAAGCTCTTGGAAGAACTGCTTGAAAAAGTCTTGACTGAGGTTGCACCTTCAGGAGCAGGGATGGGAGGCAGCAACTGTGTGTTTCCTCAAGACACCTGATAATTTCTGTTCAAATCAGCCAGTGAAATAAAGGTGTCAAAGAATTGCAACTATGGAGTCTAGTGGCTGTAGCCCCCAAACTGCTGCTTATTACAGTAGAAAAAAAATACATGGGAAAAGAATTACAATAAGAATATAAAGAACAATATTAAAATAAACAGTGATTCAAACAGTGTTATTAAGGAGTGTTTGACATCTTCCCAGTGCTCAGGGTGATGTGGGTCTGTCTCATCTGCCTCAGAACCAAAGCCAGACTAGAAACAGGCACATGGATCCTCACAGGCTTTTCCCGTCGGGGACCTCTCCCTCTGTGAGGTGGGGTGAGAAGCAGGACGTGGATGTATCTATTCTTCAGTGTATTAGTTTGCTTTCTGCGGCTGTGATAGATACCACGGTCACAATGTAGTAAAAAAGGCGCTCCTTTGCCTCATACTTTCACATCACAGTCGATCACTGAGGTAGGAATGGAGATAGAGGCCATGGAAGATGCTTCCCATGGATTGAACTTTTGCTTTTTTATACTCAGAATTACTTGCCCAGTAGTGGTTTCACCCAAAGTGGTCTGGTCCCTCCAAGGCCCAATCATTAACCAAGAACATGCCCACAGATGTGCCTACAGGACAACCTAATAGAGGTATTTTCCCAATTGAGGTTCCCTCTTCTAAAATGACTCCAGCCCCACACAGAGCCCAGGCCGACGCCCTTCAAAGACAGTTCACCTTCCGTCTCTGAGCCCAGCTCTCTCTATCCAGGGCTTCTCCAAGTCCTTTCTGAAGAGATGGTAGAAGGCACCCATGCCTCCCAGAAGCACACACTTTGACCCGGAAATGCTCCACAACACTTCCTTAAGGGGTTGGGTACATGTTGCTTATATCTCTTTAGGGCAGGAATTAGAGTAACTATGGGTCACTGGAGGGTATACCTTGGGGCTATTCCTTAAGTGTGTGTGTGTGTGTGTGTGTGTGTGTGTGTGTGTGTGTGTGTCTGTCTGTCTGTCTGTCTGTCTGTGTCAGTCTGTTCACATGGAGACCTGAGTTTGATATCAGGTATCTCCCTTGATTGCGCTTTAGTTTATTAATCTAGGTGGGCTTTCTCATTGTACTTGGAACTCATAAATTAGGCTAGTCTGGCTAGCCCGCTTGCCCTGGACTCCTTGTGTCTGCTCCCTGCACCCTGAGATTACAGGTGGGCTGCCATTCCTGTGTGGCTTTTTCACAGGTTCTGGGGATCTGACATGATCAGGTATGTTCAGGGTGGTACCGTCGTAGATGTTTCTGAGGATCTGAATCCAAGTGTTTGTGCAACAAGTGCTTTACCCACCCTGAGCTATGTCTCACCCTTTTCTCTTCTTGTGTGCTCTTGTTTCCTGTCTGCCAAGGAATGAACATCTTCTTCGACCTCATGATCCCACCACCATGATGCTCTGCCCAAGCCCATAGGGTCAAGCAATCATGGACCAAACTCTTCGAAACCAGGAGCCAAAATAGATCTTTCTTCCCCACAGTTTGTGTGTGTATTAGAATTTGGTTGTTTAGTCACAGTCTCTCTCTCTCTCTCTCTCTCTCTCTCTCTCTCTCTCTCTCTCTCTCACACACACACACACACACACCCCAGAACACCTCCTCTGTGATAATAAAGTCACTTCTTCCACTAACTTGGCTCTCCAGTTTCCCCCACTGTGGTAAAATAAGCACAGAAAGCTTGTGGAAGGTTCCAAACTCATGATCAGCTTTGTATAAACTTCTGTGAGTTTTGAGTTGGGAGAAAGGGCCAAGGCAAAGGGTGTCATAGAAGGTTCTGGCTCACATCTGAGCCACTTCCTGCTCTCCCTATTGTGAGAGCTGAGAGATAAGGGGGAAGGACTCCAAGGGAACCCCTGGCTCAGTCAGAGAAGGCTCCCAGCTGAGGCCTGAGCAGCCCAGCCCAGAGCTGCCTCTGGAGAATTTCCCTTAGCTTTAACTTGCTGTTGGCTGACACCCTGCCAGGCATTTGCTATTGGAGCAGAATCAACTACAGCTGTCCAGCATCCCCAGGGTGCAAGGCTCTGAGTCAGGAGGAAGGCACTTCCTAGGGGTCTGTACAGTCTCTTCAGATAAGCAAAGCACCTGGGATCTGGAGCAGAATTCCTGTGTCGACGTGGTGTTCCAGAGGCACGAGCCAGAGCAGAGCCATGCTACCCTTGCTTGCTACTCACCATACTTGGGCAGGAAGCTGTTGGAAGAACCAGATCAGCAGAGGATTCTATTTCTGCCTTCATTTGTGCTACAGGCCTTTAGGGTTCCACTCTCACTCCCTTCTGGACAAATGTGCAATACACTGCAGCAAACAGCCGAGAAAAAAAAAGAAAAAAAAAAAAGAAAAAAAATCAAATGAAACCCAAGTAAAAGGGGAGACTCTTGGAGTCCTGGATCCCAGGACTCCCTGGGAGGCTGCAAGTGTCTCTAGTACACTGATGGACTGACAGTGGGTGGGAGGAGCCCCAGGAGCCCCTCTCTGTTGTGGGAAGTACCTATTGTCCAGATTCAGGAAGGTGGGAGGGAGTAGCTGCCCCTTACCTGCTAAGTACCCTGTCCCTAGGTTGTGTTCATATCAGTACCCAGCCCAAGTCCCTGGGCAAAGGCCAGCACCCTGGACCCATCCTCTCAGGTCATTAGCATCTCTCCCTAAACCCTCCACTGCCAGATTTCCAGTCTTACTGCCCAGACTCCAGACCTTCCTTCTCAGCCTCTTGCCTGTATCCAGGGTCCTTGCGGATCAGAATATCTATGACTACTTCTCCTTCCACCCAGAGAAAATGTCCCTGCAGACACTCTGGTTCCAGGGCCACCTCTGGGAAGTGCAGCTGAATTGCAGTTGGAGCTGTGGCCTTTGGGGCACATATCATCAATGGGAAGTTGGTGGGCGGGGCCTGTGGATTTATGTAATGGAAAGACGCAGAATGCATATGGACTTACGGGGAGCGCATGTAGGGAAGTGTCAGTTTCTACTGTGAGCTTTCCACTTACTGGCCGCTCTAAACACATAAGTATACTTTCCTTCAGTGATGTGTCTTTAATTTTGCAATAGGAAATGTCATGTTTAATGACAAGATGGAGTTCCTGTTTTTCTCTGTACGAGTTGTATGCATGTGTGTACACTATATGTGTACAGGTGTGTTTATATGTGCATGAAGTGTGTATGTGTCGGTCAGCCAGCAGTCAACCTTTATCCTCCTATGCCTTATTCGTCAAATTTTATTTTTATTTATGTGTATGTTTGTGTGCTTGCATGTTACGTGTGTGCTGATGTCCGTTGAAGCCAGAAGAGGGTATCAGAGCCCCTGGATCTGGAGTTAGAGCAGTGTGAGCACCTGATGTGGCTTCTGGGATCGGAACTGTGGTCCTCTTCAAGGAAAGCTTGTGCCCTTAACTGCTGAGCGGTCGCTTCAGCCTGTCACTTTATTTTCTTTGAGACAGGCTGTGGAGTTTGCTGTTCTGGCTAGGCTGGCTGGCCATCAAATTCCAGGGACCCACCTGTCTCTGCCTCCCCAGCGCTGGGGTTACAGAAGCACACTGGTGTGCTTCTTCCTTCATTGTGGATGCTGGGGACCTTGACTCTTCCTCACTGTCTGAGCCATCGCCCCAGCTCCTCCATTGATGTTTGTATGTGCCGTGGATACACTTATACTCAGAAACTGACTGGAACAGAATTCAAATGAGTATGTGGAAACAACTCATGTCCCCAGCTCCATTCTGTCACCTGCTCCTGAGGGGCCACTTGGCCTATGGATTCTGTGAATTCTTCTGGGGCATTAGACAAGGATCACTGAAGGCATTTAAGGGACTGATCTAATAGAAATCAAACATTCTGTCTCCCGGCTTCCATCTTTGTTCCCACATTCCCTACTGTTAGGTCCAGAGAAAGCCAGGGCAAATGGCTAACTGAGGTGCCTATTAACACATCAAAGCGGACTCTGGCTGCCAGTCTCTTCCAGTGTCTCAAGTACCAAACACTAATAGAGTCCTGGCTCCTCTCAGACCCTCTCACTCTGACCCCTAACCCTTTCCAGCCCCTGAGTCTTTCCCCGAGGCTTTCATTCCTATGTAACTCAGTCATTTTCTCTCCTCCTCTTTTCTCTTGCCCCTGCTTGCACCCCATGGCCTAGTCTACTCTGCCAGCCATGTTCAGTCTAGATTCTTACAGTTGCCTCTGGCTGTGCTCTTCCTCATATCCACAATAAAAACCCGCTCCTCAATCATGCCTTGGAGCCATCATGTCCTCATTTTCATTCACCCACCAAGGGCTGGCAGGATAGGGCAAGAATTTAGTGGTAGTTGGATGAAGGAAGGTTGTCTCTGTACCCCCACCCTCCTGCCCCTGTTTTCCCCTAGAGTGCAAGAAGGGGTCCAGGGAAAGAGCCCCAGGGCTCCTTGAATGGGAGGTCTGATTGCTCCTCTTCTTGCTGGTTGGTGCTCTGGGGTGGGGCGGCGTGTAGTTAAGATTGTCCCACATCTTCAGCTCTCACAGCTCAGTCTATTGTCCTGTCAGCATTACCCATGGAGACCTTGGGAACTCAAGGCTCTGCCAAGGCCTCAGGCTAAGCAAGGTTTTTAAGTTGTTCTGGGTACTGGAGAAGTGATTCAGTAGGTACAGGTTCTCGCTGCCAACTCTGACAACTTGAGTTTGATACCCAGGACACACACAATGGAAGGAGAACAGACTCTAGCTAGTTGCTATCTGGCCTCCACATGTGTGATGTGGCATGCACCCTCCTCCTCCAACTAAATCATGTAAATAAAAATGTAAAACATCCAATCCCTGGTTTAAAAATAAAGGAATAAAAGCCACCACGGATCCAGTACACACAAACGGGCCCTTAGCACGGTGGGCATCCATCCTCCCTACACAGACATCACCTGGGCCTCTTCTGTCTGGTATGACCCAGTTTCTACTCCGCATGCCCCTTCATCTCACCAGGAGAAGCCTTTCTCTGTACCCAGATCCTTGAGGAACCGTGGAGGGATGAACCTTTGCTTGGGGTAGACAAAGGGTTGGCGAGTCTAGTCACTCTAGGCAAGCTGTGTGTCCCGCCATGAACATGTGTCCATTGGCTCGAGGGCAGACTTTTCTCTGGTGGGTTTGAGTAGGCTAGCTGTAGCCCAGGGGTTGTTCATCAGCTGCCTCACAGTAAGTCTGGCTCACCCATGCAGGCGACTGTGCACTGCTCCATGTGGACATGCCTGTGGACAGTCCCTTAGAGGGGATGGACAGTGTCATGGGCAGATGTGGCTGCATGCTTCTGGGACTCAGCCTGCTTCTCAGGCCCTGGGTTGACCTTTCAGGAGTTTCCTTTGCTCCTGCTGTTGTTGAGTCCCGGGCCCCACTGAGGAGGCCATCTTTGGCTGGTGGGGTGGTCCTCAGGCAGCCTCAGTCTGGAGATGAGGACGTGGCATGTGTACTCTCACTGGCCAGCCTCGCCTGTGGGAGGCCCAGCTGGCTGACTCATTACCAGCAGAGCTCAGAGCAAAAGGGCGCAGCTGTCTGCGGAGCTTCAGGAGCTGTGCAGTGGGGGTGGGGGCGGGGGGAGAGGAAAGGCCACAACTCACTCACGGCAGCCCCCAGTCTGGCAGAGTCTGTCCAGCTCCCCTGTTTGTGCTAGGGTGACCACTGCCCTCCCTAGCCCGGGACTGAGGGGCTTCCCAGGACAGGGGCTTTTTAATAGAAGAGTCCTGGGCAAGTCGTAACAGCTGTCCCCCAGTGGGGGGCAGTCACTACCTTATCAGCTACAATAGCCTGGAGCAGAGAAACTGAGGCTCACAGGAACACTGGGGGCACCCCCTAAGTTCTTCTCACCAGCAAGATGGAACAGCCTCTGGAAAATTCTGGTCAGGTCCTGGCAGTCATTTCTACGTGACAAGGCCTGGAGGATATTGTGATATGACAGTGTTGAAGGCATACAGGGTGCTTCCACTTCAGGGGTTCGAGACCTTATTGGTTCATTGGAAGGGCACGCTCTCAGCCTCACATTCTGGAAGTCTGTTTCTAAGTCCAATCTACCTACCCAAGTCTCTTTCTTCATATCTCTCGTCTCCTTCAGATAGGCAGGATTCTGGCCAGTTCATGCAAATGTACCTTCCATGGTCTTCCCGGCTTTGGTTTCCACATCCCTGTGAGTAGCAGAGAGATACCAGTCACCCCAGATACCGTGAACTTGTTTGTCTGCCTGCCTCAGGGGTGGGTGGTAGGTGGGTTCCCTCTCACACCTACCCCATCATGGAGAGGTCACCCTGAATTCACAGGTCAGGGGTTCAGGGAGATTTAAGTTTAGAAGTAGCTAAGTCAGGTTCTGGCAGGAAAATGTATTCTTCTCCAGGGTTCAAATCCCAGACTTTCACTACCAGACTGTGCTTAAAGGAGAAAAGTAATACTGGTTAAGGAAATGGAGAAACACGAGTTGGAACTCCAGAGACCACAGTGGTCATCGCCACTGTCTCCAGCCTACAGCTAGCCAGCCTCTCCTATGGAAGCTGACCCAAAACCGATGTGGGGTAGAAACTGGGTCTCCAGGCTCAGCAACATGGCTTCCCACATAACAGAGGGGCTACTGAGGAATCTCCATGGCCAGCCCCACAGGTATTGAGACACTGCAAGGAGCCTAGTGCAGAATTCATTTGTGCCTGTAGATTACTTCTGGAAACAAGAGTTTTCCCTGAGATGGACTAGCTGGGGACGTCAGGCTCTCTCCTCCCTTTTCTGGTCCTCAATTTCCTGGCTTGGAAATGGGAAGACTAACAGTTTGCTTCTGCAGGGCTATCTGAAGGTGATTCAGTAAAGACAAGACATGCCTGGTGTGTCATGGCCTGGTGTGTCACAGCAGGGAACACCAGCATCCTTGACGTGGAATCAATCGGCAGGGTGAGAATTTAGACCTGAGACTGTCTGATTTTACAGCCCTTGCTCCTGACAGGAGGAACTGAAGAGCAGTCCAAAGGAAAAGCAGAGACAGTGTTGACCGTCTGGGACAAAGGGTGAGGCCTGCCACGGTTGGACTGTGGCTGAAAGTCCATGATGGGGTAGGTGTCACAGCAGGGAACAGGACAACAGGGACCCCTAAGGTCATGCCTCTCCCAAACTCTGTGTCCCATTCTCAATGGCCGAAGTTACCAAGCAGCTAATAAGCAGCCAGAGGTCTGAGTCACTTTTTACCCTTCCTGGGCTTGTGGGCGACTAGATGTTACTTGATTTCTTACTCATTTCCTGCGTCAGTGGGGAGCCACCATCCTGAGGCCCAGGCAAGCTGAGGGCCAGGGATGGAGAGATGGACTCTGTATTCTGTACCATCTTGAATTAGCTGATGGGACAGTAGAATCAGGTGTGTGTGTGTGTGTGTGTGTGTGTGTGTGTGTGTGTGTGTAATGTGTGTGTACATCTGTGTTTGTGGTTGCTTGCCCATGTGTGAGCAAGTATACAGAGTGAGGGCGGATGCTGGGTGTTTCTCTACTGCTCTTCACCTTTGCTTCTTTAATGTATTTATTACTATTTATGTGTATATGTGTGTCCTTGTGTGCGTTTGTGTGTCACATGTGTGTTATGTGCCCATGAGATCCCCTGGGAATAAAGTTGCAGGTCGTTGAGAGCTGCCTGATGAGGGGGGTGGGAACCGAACCTGGGTACTTTACTTTGCAAGCATAGTAGGCATGCTTTACTGATGCGTCAACTCTAGCCCCTGTCCACCTTACTTTTTGAGGCAGGGTCTCTCACTGAATCTGGAGTTCATCCATTCTTTAGCTCTAAGGACCTGCTCGTCTCCCCACCCCCACCCCCACCCCCACCCCAGAGCTCAGTTACAGGTGCATACCTCCACCTCTGGCTTCTTACATGGTTCTAGGGATCCAAACTCAAGTTATCATGAGTGTATAGCAAGCACTTCACCCGTACTCCAGACCCATCCCTCCAGACCCAGAGCCCATCTTTTAGAAAAGAAATCGAACAGTGACAAATACATTCTGATTTCAACACATGTCACACTTAGGATAGATTGTATAAATACATGTGAATTTAGAGCTCATGAAATTTAGAGCTCAGATGACCTCCAACTCAGGATAGCCTGACTTGTAGCCTTTCAACTATATTATGGCTCAAACCCCTCTTACATTTCGTAGGAACCCTCCGAAAGTGATGTGGTTTGCTTTGCAACCCTCTCTGGGTGCAAGGTGCATCTAGCCACAGCTCCAGGACTCCCCAGAGTTTCCAGAGGGAATGAGCTATATCTGCAGCACACTGCTCTTAATCTACAAAGTGTGACAGATTGGGAATAACAAGCGCATTAGTTATTACAATACCTTAAACTCACTCCTGGCTCACTAGAAACTCAGTTGCAAACTGAGGACTATTTGGACTGGCAAAGTGAAAACTCCCTGCAGACAGTAGATCAAGAAAGCTGCTGTGAGGATACTCTGCTTATCTCAGAAGCACACCTGCCCCTCCCAACACACATCCCTGTCATTTCCCAGAGCAGCGGACGTCTTGTCTTGAGTGATGACCCTATTTTGTTTTTCGTTGAGTTTTTATTTATAAGCAATTTTAAGTGACCAATGTCTAGTTAATGTATATATATATATATATATATATATATATATATATATATACTCTAAAGATTCCTGGTGTATTGTTGTTTCTTTTAGACAATGTGTAGCACACGTGGGTACACATGTATGCATATGTATGCATGGTTGGAAGATGAGTGTGCATACTTAAGTGCATGCAGAGCCAGAGTCTGGCCTCTCAGTCACTCCCCACCTTATTCTTTGAGGCAGGGTCTCTCACTGAACCTGGGGCTCACTGTTTGTCTAGAATGGCTGGCCAGCAAACCCTGGGGTCCACCTGTCTCCTTATCAGAGTGCTAGAGTTATAGAGACACACAATTTGACCTAGCTTAGGCATGGGCTCTGGGGATTTGAACTCAAGTCTTCATGCTTGTATGGCATGAACTTTACCAAACGAGCCATCTTCTCTGCCCCTTATTGCTTTCCTTGCTTGACCTTTTTTTTTTATTCACTTACTCTGCTTGCATGTGTGTGTGTATATATCTATGTATGATGCATGTGTGTATATTTTATTTATGTATTGTGTGTGTTCGTGTGTCTGTCTGTGTATGCATGCCAGAGACTGTGTGGAGGGAAGTCAGAAGGTAACATTCAGGAGCTAGGTTTCCCCTTCTATCATGTAGATTCTGGGATCAAACTCCAGTCAAAAAGCTTGGCAGCAAGCTTCTTTATCCATTGAGGCATCTTGCCCGAGGCCTTGTCCTGCCTAGGATTGTCTGACAATTTTTAGTGTGATTCAGCTGTGCAGTCTCATGCTCTCTGGCACATTCCTATTCTTTGTAGTGTTTCATTCTTGACTATCCTTGGCTTCATTTGGCTTATTTTCATTGTGGGTCGCTATGAATAGCCTAGACATTGCTTTACAGATTGCAGTTGCAGATGTAGGGGGTGTCCAGGGTTTGAGAGACTGTAAGACAGCCCGTGTCCAACATGAGAGAGCACCTGCAATTGTTTCCAGTGTATATGCATATACACACCGGTGCTTGTATCATCAGTGAGATCTCTTGCTGTTCTGAAATCTTAGTGAATCAATATTTATTTTTGTTAACCTAGTGTTGGGATTTAGAATCCTGTAGTTTGAATTTAAAGTTTCTATGCTCAGTGTGATAGTCCTATCTCAAGTGTTTTGCTTCATTTTTAAGTAATTGGAGAGTCCAGTTTGACAAGGACATTGTTCATTTATTGCTCATTTTTATATTGCTACTTTTTTTCCTTCCAAAAGTATTGGCTTGAGCTAGAGATATAGCTAAGTTGGTAGATCCCTTGTCTAGCTGCACAAAGCTCTGAGCTCCATCCCAAGCAACACATAAGCTGTACAGGGTCACTTGTCTGTAATCCCAGCAACCTGGGAGGCAGAGGTAGGAAGAGCAGGAGTTCACGGTCAGCTTCAGCTACACAGTGAGTTTGAAGGTAGCCTGGGGGACATGAGAGACCTGTCTCAAAAAATAGAAAAATAGCACAGTGGTTAAGAGCTGCTCTTTTCTCTGGTCCTGAGCTTGGTTCTCTAGGCAGGTCACCCACATTGGGCAGCTCACAACTGCCTGTAACTCTACCTCCAGGGATGCTATCTCCTCTTAGGGTCTCTGTGGTTATCCCAAAGCTCCAGACATATGCATGAATAAGAATAAAACAAATCATATACAAGAAGCCTACAGAACTCCAAATAGTTTAGACCAGAAAAGAAATACTTCCTGCCATATAATAGTCAAAACATCAAATATACAAAACAAAGAAAAAATACTAAAAGCAGTAAGGGAAAAAGGCAAAGTAACATATAAAGGCAGACCCATAAGAATTACACCAGACTTCTCACCAGAGACCATAAAAGCCAGAAGATCCTGGACCGATATCATACAGACCCTAAGAGAACACAAATGCCAGCCCAGACTACTATACCCAGCAAAACTCTCAGTCATTATTGATGGAGAAACCAAAATATTCCATGACAAATCCAAATTTACACAGTATCTCAACACAAATCCAGCACTTCAAAGAATAATTGGTGGAAAACTCCAACACAAGGAGGGAAACTACAACCTAGAAAAAGCAAGAAAGTAATCTTCCAAAAACCCCAAAAGAAGATAGTTACACAAACATATCTCCATGGATGTTAGCCCAAAAGCTTGGATTATCGAAGACTCAACCCACAGACCACATGAAGCTCATGAAGAAGGAAGACCAAGAGGGGATGCCTCAGTTCTACTTAGAACGAGAAACAAAATGGCCTTGTCGGACATAGGTGGGAGAGGAGTTTCTTGGTCCCATAAAAAAAAAATGAACACACAGTGGGGGTGGGGGGGGATGTGAGGGCGGGGAGGGGATAGTGAGGGGGGTAGGTGCGGTCAGTGCCTCATAGAAGCATGAGGAGGGGGATGGGATAGGAGGTTTCTGGGTGGTGGGAGGAAGTAGGGTAAGGGGATAAAATCTGAAACATAAATACTACAACAAATTTTAATAAGCGAAAAAAAAGTTGTCAGAACCAACATCTTTAAAAAAAAAGTCAGCCCCCTGGGGGTGAGAAATTTTTTTTTCTTGATACTAAAACTTGTTCTGAGAATTGTATATTGCAGAATACACAGCCTTGGTGTATCTACTCATCAAGCATACTGAGCAGACCTGCCCAAACCTCCGATGTCCTGGAATTCCATCTGGATTCAGTGAAGACACAGCATCAGAGGCTTATCAACTTACTCTTCCCCCCACCCCTCTTCTAAAATCTCAACGCCCTTAATCAGCTTGAAGAAGTTAAAGAAGAGTCAGCGCCCCTATTCCCTGAGCTTGGGGACTAATGTGGTTAATAATGGTCTGTCTTTCTAGGGAAAAGTAGTGGTTTTGTTGGAACAGGGGGGATTAGCTAGGACTTACTGCATAGCCATAACCTATTGGTAGAAATCTGTATAATTATTATCAAGATGAAGTTATAATTTCTTAAATGGTACAAAATTTACTTTGATTTCAAATTTAAGGTTTTCATTGGTATGAGCCTGTTATTAATATAAAAATGAGATGAATATTGATACGCTCATGGGCATTGTGCCTGTATAACACATTTAGGAATACAAGGCCTAGACCCAGCCCTTTTTTAACTTTTTTAACTGATTTGGGACGGTTAACCTATGAGTTAAGGGCCTATAGCAAATTCATGGTTTTGAGTTTATTGTTAGGGTGTTTTCCATATTTTATTTAGAAATAGCTGAGAGGAGTGAACAGACAACAGTCCAGGTTACCTTACATGGATAGTTGGTTTTCAAAACATCAGAAGTCCATAGAACTGACGCTACAAATATTTCTATATTAATGTTCATTTTGATTAGAGACCTGTCTGCTCCTGACAGCTTCCTGTCGTGGATTCTAAGAAGAAATTGAGCATCCTTGGAGTTACTCCAGTTGTGCGGTGACAGCCACTAGGCAAGAATTGCCTCTTTCCATCCACAGACAAATTACTGTCCAGAAAAGGACACACATGCAGAATAGTCAACTGATTATATCTGCCTAGACAGAGTAATCAGCCCTTAATAATCCTGTATCACTAAGGTCTGTCAGATGACTCTGGGCCAGAAGGCTGAAGATTTGATGCTCCAACGTTCGGTAGTATAGGGGCTTTTCAGGTGTTCAGCGGTCTCTATAAATTGGCTAAGTTTTAGAAGCTATGCTTAGTGCTTCCCATAACTTCAGTTAACTCAGTCATTCTGGATTTCTGATGGGGTTGAAGACCTATAGTCTAATAACCAATCCTGGCTATTTACTTTGAGAGAAAAGATCTGAGTAGATGGTTTTCAGCTGACATTCATTCTAAAGCCAAAAAGCCAGGATCAAAAGTAAGTGTTTTAGTTAGAAGAGATGACAGAGGTTCTGGTTAGTCAACAGAATGATGGACTGGGTATTAGGACTATCTTGTACCTCACTGGTACAATTAGGAATAAGTATGCTCTAATTGTATTTTGAGAGAAAAGTTTTACTTTAACAGGAAGAGTGATATGTAGGAGGAGCTAAGTGGGAAGGAGTACTGAGAGGAAGAGATGGAGCAAGGAGAGAAGATGAAGAAGAGGAGAAGCAAGGTGATGAGAGAGAGAAAGAGAGAGGGGGCATGGAGGCAGATGTTCACAGGTCTCCACCAGTCAAAGATAGTTTTTATATCTAGGTTGGGTATTGGGTTACGCTTCTGATTGAGCATTACCAAACTTATAAATCCTTTGATTAACATTTTAAAAAAATCGTATAAAAGCAAAAAGGAAAGGGGGAGGGCATGGGACAGGGGTGTTCTAGGGAGGGGAAATGTGGAAAGGCATCTTAAATGTAATAAATAAATAAATGTAAATAAAATATAAAAGAAAAAAATAAAAAAAATAAAAGTAAAAAAAAAAGAATAAAACAAATCTTTAAAAATACACGATTGCCAGGCAGTGATGGCGCACGCCTTTAATCCCAGCACTTGGGAGGCAGAGGTAGGTGGATTTCTGAGTTCAAGGCCAGCCTGGTCTACAGAGTGATTTCTAGGACAGCCAGGGCTACTCAGAGAAACCCTGTCTTGAAAAAAAATACATGATAAATTGGTATAGTAACAAGATGAAATAAAATACTGGGTCTCTGTCGAGTCTGGAGCCGTGGCCTGAGTTAGTCATGTCTAGAGTCCCTTCTCTGTCCCAGGCCTGGGCCTTAATTTTCCTCATGGTTCTTTTGATGTTGCCGTCCTATGTTTTTTTACTTGAGAAAAGCATGAGATTTTCTAAGTCACCATCTTAACACCACAGGGCCATCTGGAACTGTTTTTCATGTCCTGTGCCAGCTCAGGTACTGGTTTCTCCTGGCATGCATTGGTGAGTGGTCAGTTATTGACAGGATTGTTCCTGGTGTCTCTTTCCTGCTGAGCCAAGTGGTGTGCCTGAGGAATATTGCTTCTCTTCTTGAGTTTTCTGTTTTGTTTCTTTGGAGTTTCATCAGTTCTTGCTTCAGTTTCAGACAGCCACGGTTATTAGAGTTTAATCCTCATCTTAGTGCCTAGAAGGAAGCGTATAGTCTTTTATCTTGCATGTCTTTAAATAGAAGTTAGTTTGATGTCTGACCTTATAATCAATTATCTGTTACGATTGCCATTAGTTACGTATTGACAAAGCCTAAAATCAGCTGGGAAGAAAGGCGCAACAAGGGAGAGTCTACAGCAGGTTGGCCTTCAGGAAGGTCTGTGAGGGAGTCTTGTTTGCCTTAATTGATGTAGGAAGACTCAGTCCACTGTGGGTGGCACTATTCCCTAGGCAGAGTTTCCTGAGCTAAATAAAAGTGGAAAACCGAGCTAAGCAGAAACATGCAAGAGAGTGAGAGTATGTATATGTATATATATATGTGTGTGTGTGTGTGTGTGTATGTATATATATATATATATATATATATATATATATATATATATATTGCTCTTAACTGTGGGTGTGATGTGATGAAGCTACTGAGTTCTCCGCTTGACTTCCTCAGACTAAGGGACTATAATCTAGAGCCACCAGCTGAAACCAACCGTTTCTCTTGTAAATTGCTCTTCATCAGGGTGTTCTGTCACAGCAACAGAAACAAAACTAGGGTATCTTCAATTCCACAGGCGACCAGTTTTAATCTATACACATTTTAGGGGACAATTCACATATTTGTAATGTGGAGTCTTCCAAGCCATTAACACATTGTATAATAATGTGTTTACATGTTGTGCATGTAAATGTACAATTAAAAGGCTTATCATATTTTCCATGTTTCTTCCTAAGCAATTTCTTCCTAAGTATGTCTTTGGCCAGTGCATTCTTCTGTACTTTGGTTTTTGATGCTCCCATGAATAACATCTTTTTTTTTCATTCATAAATATGTTGCTATTATATGGAAATTTAGCTAAATGTGTGCATTAAATTTGGCACAGTGTCCTACCACTCTGCTAAACTTACTACCTGTTTTCCTTGAACACCCATAAGATCTATATGTCACAGTATCAATATGTGGTGACAGTTTGTTTGTGTCTTTTCAGTGACTGTTTCAAAGTATTATTAGTAAGCAGATTCTTGCAGCAGAGGTTTGATAAACACTGTATTGGGTTAAAGGACTTTCCTGTGTGTGTGTGTGTGTGTGTGTGTGCCCCCGCATGAGCACATGTGTTTTATTAAAGGGAACTTTCATTTAAAAATATTTAATTTCTATTTTAAGTGTGGGGGACACTCAGGCGCCGTGGTGTGCACATGGCAGTCTGAGGACAAGCTCGGGAACATTTTTCCTTCCACCTTTTCATGAGTTCTGGGGATTGAACTCAAGTCACCCTCTGAGTTGCCTCACTGGCTCTAAAAAAAAAAATCACATTAAATATATGCTAAATGCAAATAGTTCTTTTCACACACAGACAAAAGTCCTCCTGTCTGTGTGTGTCTATGCACATGTGTGTTTATGCATGCTATACATGCACATAAAGGGGGACAAACGTCAACATCAAATCTTTATCACTCTCTATATTTATCATCTGTCTGTCTGTCTGTCTATCTATCTATCAAGACACCCAGTGTTCCCCTATTCAGCTGGCAGGAGGTTTCTCTGAAGCTTGGGTTATAGGCACTATCATTCCCAGCTTCTACATGGGTGTTGGGGATCTGAACTCAGGTTCTCATGTTTGCACAGCAAATACTTTTCACACTGAACCCCTCCCCCTGACCCAGGATTGGACTTGTGTTTTTTATCTATAGCTGTCAACATAGTAGATAGCAGCCTGTCTTTTGAAAGTTAAATCAGTCTGCTTTACATTCCTTAGTTAATCCCATCGTGGTCATGGTGTGTTAACCTCTATATGTGGTTGGCCTTAGCTGATGAAATTCCATGTGTACTTGTGCTCCTTGGTAAATCTGGTGTATAATGGCCACAGCCATGATGCTCTTCTCATGCCTGCTACGTGGTGTGTAGCGTTCCCTCCTTTCTGATTAGTTATGAAAGATGACTGTTGAGTGGAATTCTTCTCATCCTTGAGGTTTCAATTGTGGAAGGATTCTTGGCTGATGATTCAGTTTCTTGGGGGATTATAGAACCATCTAGATCTTTCCTTTTTGAGTCAGTCTAGGAATGAGTCCATTTGTTGAAAATTTAAATTTATTAGCACACATTCCATGATGTCACCTCATTTATAATATCTCCTTATTATAATATGCACAGTGATTTTTCTGTTTCCTTATTCATGGTTAAGTGATTCATAGCCACTGTTATTTTTCTTCTCATTAGTCTTGTCAGAAGCTCATAATTTTGTTACTTACATCTTCACACTTTGGTTTTTATTTTCTTTTAAAATATACTTAATTAGTGTGTGTGTGATTATGTATGTGTATGAGAATGAGTGTATGTGTGTGTATGGTGTATGTGAGAGTGTGTATGTGTGTGTGAGAGAGAAAAAGAATGTGTGTTTTGAGGGTATGTTTGTATGTGTATATGTGAATGTGTGTGTGTATGAGTGTATGTGTGTGGGGGTATGTGAGAGAGAGTGTGTGTGTGATAGAGAGAAAATTGTGTGTGTGAGAGTATGTATGTATGTGTGTATGTGAATGTGTGTGTATATGTGTGAGTATGAGTGTATGTGTGCATGTGTGTGTTGTGTGTGTATGTATTGTGTGTATGTGTGAGTATGAGTGTATGTATCTATGTAGGTGGTGTGTGTAGGTGTGTCTGTATTTCTGACACCTGAGTACAGGTGCCCTTGGAGGCCAGAGGCATTGGATGGCCTTGGATTGCAGGTGATTGTGAGCCACCTGATGTGTGTACTAGAAATGAACTTTGACCCTGTGTAAGAGCAATACATGCTCTTAACTGCTGAGCCATCTCTTGAGCCCCTGCCCACCCCCTTTTTTGAGACAAGGTCTAAAGTTGACAAGGTCCTGCCTCAGACTCCTGAGCATCTGGTCACACAGCGTTGCCCTTCAGGCCTGGCGTCTCTCACCTCCTCAGATGTGGACTTAGCCTGGGTCACATCTAACCTCTCTTTGATCTGTTACATGCCCTGGTGGCATTCCCTGATAAGACTCAGCAGACAGCCTGGCCTGGGGTCTGACGTAAAGTGTCTTACATATGGACTATGCCTGGGCATAGTCTTCGGGAGGACTGGACTTGAATTCTCACTGTGCTTTTCTTGAAAGCAAGCTGTGTCAGAGTGCACGTGAACCTCAACCGTACGGGCCTCCTCTACATCTTAAGTTGAGGTCAGAAAGCACACCCTGGTTATGTCGGTTCCTTGAGATGTTTGAGATTGCTTTTTCCTGGGGCAGAGTCAGTTTCACCAATGCTTCCACATGAGCTTCAGTGAACCAGGCAGCCTGCAGCCACCAAGGGCCCTGACCACCAGAGCCACAACCACTGGGGGAGGGACTAAGCTATGGGGGTTATAACCATCAGGGGACACAGCTACCAGGGACAGCCACTGAGGCCCACAGCCACTGGGAGTCATAGTAAAGGGGGCCACAGCCACAGAGCCACCTAAGTCTGGCTGTTCCTGATTTCCTGCAGATGTCTGGTCTGGGAGTCTGCTCCAAGAACTCTCTTGGGAGTAAAGACGGAAAGGCTTTGGGATTTTACATTTGATTTTGAGGATGCCTGAAGTTTACACAGATTGCTTTTGTTAGCTTTTTTGGGTGAATTGGTCTTAGCATGGAGGATGAAGTATCTGTGTGTTTTGTCTTCAGACATATTTTATTTGGGATCCTTTTCACATGTTGCTCTTTTTTTGTTTTTTTTGTTTTTTGTTTCAAATTTAGGCTCTTACTACACATCCCAGGCTGCCCTGGAACTCATCATCTGCTTGTCTCAGCCTCTGGGATGGGCCATCTCAGTGTCAATATGATGTCTAGAATCACCCGGGTAGTGAGCCACCTTGGAGAGGATTATCTTGTTGAGGTTAACTGAGGTAGGAAGACCTGCCCAGCCCACTGTGGGAAGCTCCATTCCCTCTGCTGGGAGACTGTAAAAAAGGAGAGAGTGTGCTTCTCACTGTCTGTTGACTGCAATGCAATGTGACCAGCTGTCTCATTCCTGATGCTGTACCTTCCCTCAGCCGTGGACTGTGAGCCAAAATAGAGCATTTCTCCCCTAAGTTGCCTCTGTCAGGATATTTTATCAAAGCAACAGTAAAGGAATCAAGACAGCTCCCAAGTGCTGGAATTCCAGGCGTGTGGCCCAGCACCCAGCGTCCACTCTTTCATTGCATTTAGAATCTTCTATGCATTCTACTTCCTGCCTGCAGAGCCCTCTGTTTTGGGTGCTTCCTATAAAACAATGATGTCTGAGTCTATCCTGCCCCAAGTCTGTCAGACTGCATTTACTCTTTAAATTTAATACAATCACTTAGACATCAGGGTGTATATCCACGGTTTATTTGCTACTTAGCAGGTCTATGTTTCTTTTTTCTTCAGTACTTATATTTTTTTACATTTTGTAAAATTTCCTGTCTTATTAGATTATGCTCAGTTGTGACCTGGTGCTAGCCATTTTAGTTTTAAACATTTATCTATCTGTGTATGTATGTATGTATGTATGTATGTATGCATGCATGCATGTATCTATCTTCTATCTATCTATCTATCTATCTATCTATCTATCCCTCTGTATTTATGTACCTGTGTGTGTGCGCACATGTGCATATGCACACATGCATGGACACCACTGCATAAATGTAGAAGTCAGGATTACCTTGCTGAAGCTGGTTATCTCTTTTTACTGTTTGGGTCCCAGGGATTAAACTCAGGGCTTCGTGCTTGGCAGCAGGCAACTTTACCCACTGAGCCATCCCACCAGTACTTATTGCTAAGACCTTTGAGAATCCACTGAGGTGTCTGACATGCACCTTCAGCTTACTGTGTGAGCTTCCCAAGGTTGCTACAACAGAAGACAGTGGATCAAGGGGCTTAACTCAGAGAGAGTTTGCTTCAAGCTTTGGAGAGATCTAACATCAAGTGAGATCTAGCATTATGTGCCCCACTCCTGTTATACTCCCCTTCTCACCTCCCCAACTCTTAAACAGATGGGGAGGGGACTCCTGTCTTGCCCCTCCCTCTTTTTGGGTTCCCAGGCATACCTGGCTTGTAGATCATCACTCTCAATTCCATCTTCTCCTGACTTCAAAGCCTCTGACCTTCCCCTTCTTCTAGCAAGATTTATCCTTGGGTTCAGGGCTTAAGCCTCTTTCTAAACAGGGCCCCATTCTGAGTTCTAAGTGGACATAAACATGAGCGTGAACATCTTCCAAGCCAGCTTTTCATTAGGCATTTCCGAGGACCTAGCAGGCTCTAGGCTCCATGTTGGGGACAGCCGTCCTGACACCTTTGATCACCTTGGGTCCACTCAGTGGATGGTGGGTGATCATGATGGACTGACTGTTCCCAGAAATTTCCTAGGGTGCCCTGGCCCAGGACAGAGGTTGACATCTGCTTCTACTTAACTGCCTCACAGGCCAGGATGATGTCATCGCAGCTCAGGCCTGGGATGGAGTTGGCGTCTGGCCACCAGTGACAGCTCAACTGGGAGCCCTCAACCAATGAGGAGGGGGTCCTGGCTGCTCTTGCCTGCATGGAAATGTTGTCTCTGAGCCCAGAA
The DNA here is from genome assembly GCF_011762505.2 of Arvicanthis niloticus. NCBI lineage: Eukaryota > Metazoa > Chordata > Mammalia > Rodentia > Muridae > Arvicanthis > Arvicanthis niloticus. The sequence goes on from NC_047659.1 coordinate 5,071,469, forward strand.
TGGGGCCTCAGTCATAGGATCCGGGGCAGATGTGTAAGGAGAGGGCAGGATCAGTGGAAGGGTAGAGTTGGCTGCTGTCCTAGGTGAAAATGGGCTGGGGTGAGTGGCCATGGTGCATGGTTATGCTGGGGGCTCTGGCTGCATCCAGGATGCATTCTGGGAGTGGCTAAGCAGGAGCCACAAAAGGAAGCTCCTTCCTCGCCATGGAGCCATCTTTCTGCTGCCTGCTGGGAGTGGATGAAGCCATTTAACTGGTGCTAGGTGCACACAACTGGAAGTTTCAGGCTATGGCTGCCTATGTCCTGCACAGAGGCAAAACCCCAGAAAGAACAAATAGCAAAAGCCAGGATGTAGAGTGTGATGCCTCAGGAAAAAGTGGCTAATGCATGTCAAACCCCAGAGACAAACGGTTGGGCTATGAGGTGGCCTGCATCCACTCCGTCATAGGGCATGACCACTTGGGGAGGCAGAAAGCGGGCAGTTTGATTGCACTTATCCCACGCCATGCTTTGGGGCCATAGGGAAGCATAGAGGCACCACTCAGGGGTGAGAAAGCACAGTCAGAGTTGAGGGACAGCCAGAGCTGTTTTGGGGGTCCACCAGCCTGCAATGAGGCCAGGGCCATCTGGTCATCAGGCTCTTAGACATCCAGGTGCTGCTGGGAGCCACAGAAAAGCTGAGAATGAAGTTAGGGGACCCTTGGGCTGTGTCTAGCCCAGTGCCTGGGTTGGGGCTGGTCCCACTGTGAGAGTCTTTGGCTTGACGGCAGCTACAGACTTGGTGGCTGTTATGGCTGGGAGTATAGAGAAGCCTTCTATGGGGGACTAGACAGAAGCTCTATAGACAAAGGCCTTCTCCATGGCTCCCCACAGCGGATCCTGATGAAAAGAGACAGTTTATTATTCTAAGCCATTTATTGCCATGGTGGAAAGTAGATATGTAAAGCAATACCCCATTTCTTAGGGTAGGCCTGAGATTAAATACCTTTTTCAGGGAGAAATGTCTGGGAAGGGAAGCTTATTGGCTATGCCCCCCAAGCCTCTAGGTACCTCATTAGCATGGAGATCTCAGTCTTGAGCCTATGTGAGCACAGGTCATGTCTCTTTTCCTGTTGTCTTGGTCTGAGATGTTAGAGATACCTCATCTACTTGTGGAAGGGCTTGGGGTGTTGCCCTTATGTGACTTAATGTCCACAAATCTATGAGAGCCTGTGGCTAGTGACAGGGGCCCTGTGCCCAGGAGAAGACGAAGCTCCTACCGACCCTTCAGGGACTCCAGGGCTTCAAAGCCTTTAGCTCAACCAAGGACCCGGCTACCTCTCATGGTCCACTGCCCCACACTTAGGAAGCTCACACATATAGTCTTATTGCCTCTCATCTCCACAGTAGCCTCATAAAACAAGGATCCATTTTAGAGATGAGGAAACTGAGGAGCAGAAACCTGAAACTTGTGTATGCTGGGACCAGGTTTGAGCATTCTGACACCTGACTTTGCTTTATGGGTCAGGATGATAAACTGAGTCAGGAATCTCAGGCTCTCAACTCTTCTCTACTATGGAGCTCTAAGGATTAAGTATTCTCCAAGTCAATGTCTCCTCCTCTGAAGAGATGCTGGGAGGATGTGAGGGTATAAGATGAAATCTCCTAGGAGTCACACTGTCTCTTTAGTGAGCACTGGATCCTGGAGGCATCTGGGAATCTTGCTGGAGCCACTGTTCAGTCTGGCAGAAGGAAGCAGCAGGAACATAAAGATGAGGTCAGTCCTGTGTCTCCAGAATCTTTCTCCCTCCCCCAAACAGTCAAACAACACCAACCACCTCTTCCCTGCTTGGTAACAAACACCTATGTGGTTTCTCTCTGGTGCATCTGGACTCCTACAGGGTGTTCAGAGAATGTACCTCAGTGTAGACTGGATAGCTCTGGTGGGGAGGTGTCGCCTTCCAGGTGTCTGGCTTGTTTCTGTGGGTGTCACAGCTTGGTTGTTAAAGCTGCTGGACACACCACTACCTGTCATTCAGTTCACATTATTTTATCAGGAAGCCCCGCCCCCAGGCGATGCAGACAGCCCCCATCCCATTCTTTTTCCAGTCTATGGGGTTCTGCCTCAGGCAGATTGCTCTCAGACTAGCGTTCTCTCCTATTGAGTGTTTGTGTACTTTGAATTTTTTTCTCTCTAAGTAACACAGTAAATCATATCTTTGTATGCTAGGTTTCCTGACCTCATCATCCAAAGATACGATTTTTCTCCTTAGCAGAGTTTAAGGGGCACACGCTCCTATAGTCTCTTCAGTGTGGGACTCAGGCAGACATTAGTGTGGATTCATTACAACTGTGGCTTAGCCGCCTGGCTCTTGACATGAGCTCTGAATGCCCCCCCCCACCACCCCCGTGTTCTAGAACATGAATGTGTCTTAGCTCCCTGATCTGCCTGGCTGTGTTCAAAGTGTCTTCTTTGTGCTTTACATATTAATAAGAAGAGTGTGCCTTTCATTGTTCGAGTCTTCTTGATTTGGGCGACCTCTCTCCTGGTCCATGGGTGTGCTGCCCGGTGTGAGGTGCTCTGCTTGATGGAGTGCTGATTGTGACCCCAGGTGACTTTTCCAGGCCTTGGGAAGCTTAGGTGTGATGGTTTGAGTGAAAAGTGTTTCCCATAGGCTCATGCATTTAGTCTCCAGATGGTGGCGCTGTTTGCGGAGGTTTAGGAGGTACAGCCTTGCTAGCGGAAGTGAGTCATGGGGACACGGTTCGAGATTTCATAACTTCACCCCACTTACAGATTTCTCTCTCCCCTTTGTGTTTGTGATTGAAGATGTGATCTCTGAGCTTCCTATTCCAGGCGCTTGCTGCCATGCTCCCTACCACGATGGACTCTCTCCCTCTGCTACCATAAGCCGAATAAACCCTTCTTTCTATATGTTGCCCAGATCATGCTGTTTTATCGTAGCATCTGTGATAGGTATCTAATACTCTGTCTGAGCACATATGCAAAGATGCCCACACCCCCAGGGGCTCTCCACATGAACACTTATCCCCCTTGGACATTCCGTGCATTTTTAAACAGGGATGTGAGACACAGGTGCTGTCTGTCTTTGAGGTCCCTTCATTACCTTGTTCCTTCCTCTTGGTTCTGGTTTCTCCAGGTCTGAGGCCATGTTGACACAGTGAGGCCTAGACTGGGCTGAGAAGTACCTGGCTCTCGGAAGTGGACCTCAGCAACTGTGGCATGGGATGACCCAGGCCTGTGCCTCAGCATCTGTAGCATGGGCCACCCAGGCCTGTATTAGGGTATGTGGAGCAGGAAGGCGGGGTGTGTGTCTCTGCCCAAAGTCAGAACCCAGGTTGCATCTGTCTTTTCATTTGGATGGTAGGGCATGGCACTGTGTGTGTGTGTGTATAGAATGTGCTCAGGATACATTGAATCTGCTCTGCTTGGTGCCTTTGGCCCACAGGCCTGACAGATATTGCCAGAGCCCAGTACAAGAGCCACCCACACTTAGGTACTTCCAAATAAAAACAGCGCTAAACCGTAAAACAAGTGGCAACATGGTTAATATTGCTTGGTATTGACCCAAATGGTTTTTCTTTTCTTTTCTTTCTCTCAAAAATCTTCTATTAACATTTTACTTCTGCTGGCCCTGCCTGTGGAGGGCTCCCAAGTTCTGGTCTGGGCTTCTGGGAGCTGAACACTTGGCCAGGCCCAACTGAAGCTGCAGACACCTGGGGCTCAGGCAGCCAGGCCCGGAGTCCATTTTCTCCAAACTGGGTCTCCTTTCCCTTCTCCCGTTCTTCCTAATGCCTTCTCTTCCTTCCTTCTTCTATTATTTATTTATAATTATTTATTTATTATTTATTTATTTATTTATTTATTTATTTATCTATTTATTTATTTAATTTATTGTACTGGGACTGAACCCGGGTTTTTGCCATGTTAAATACGTTTTCTATCACTGAACTGTGTGCCTCCAGCCCTCTTTTTCCAATTTTTTTTTGACATAAGTCTTGTCCAGGCTAGTCAGGCTGAACTGACTGATTCTGTAGCCCAGGCTGCCCTTGAGCTTTCAATCCATCTGTCTCAGCAACCTAAGTATCTGAGGTGGCAGTCCTGAGCCACCAGATCTAAGTCCCATTTTTTTTTTTAATGAAGAAAGCTTTCAAATATCAAACACCCCAAATCAAAATCCAAATCCTAGTGGCCAAGATTCAACAGAGGACACAGAACTTTCTTAGGGCTTCCTTCATGCGGTGTCTGGGCAGAGGATGCCCAGCTCCTTGCAAGGGACATTTTGCATACAGCTGTGCTGAGCGTCTAGAGGTTGCCTGCGCCCCCGCTTCAGATCTGAGCCTGGAGGACTGTCTTAGTTTTACTGCTGTGAACAGACACCATGACCAAGGCAACGCTTAAAAGGACAACATTTAATTGGGGCTGTCTTACAGGTTCAGCGGTTCAATTCATTATCATCAAAGTGGGAGCATGGCAGCATCCAGGCAGACATGATGTTGGAAGAGCTGAGAGTTCTACATCTTGTTCTGAAGGCAAACAGAAGACTAGTTTCCAGGGAGTTAGGATGAGGGTCTTAAAGACCACGCCCACAATGACACACTTCCTCCAACAAGGCCACGCCCACCCCCTAATAGTGCCACTCCCTGGGCCAAGCATATTCAAACCATCACAAGGACTAATTTGATGATGCCAACTCCTTCCTATAGGCCTTCCCACCTGTCTATACTGAGTGCACATGGCCTCACTCTTGACGACTTTAGCTGCCCAGTCATACTGTGCCTCTGCCTGGAGGCTCATGATGTCTGTGTGCCCCCACATCCCCTCCTTCTCTCACCAGTCCTCCCTTTGGCATCATGTGTGCTCCTCCTTCCTCTCCACTCCCCTTCCTCTTGTCTTTCCCCAGTCTGTTTCTTCCTCCTACTCCAAGACAGTTCCGACCCCTTCATGATTGCACCCTCAGCTCTCCCTCCCCATCTCCTCACATTGGTGATATACAGTCTCCATTTGAATGTCCTCAGTTGCTTGAACATGGTTTTTGGTGGGACAGGATGTGCTTTGAGTATACTGGCTTAGCTGTGTGTCTGTCTGTGGCGGCTGCTCTCTCTCCCTTTCCCCACAGCTGTGGCTTTCCTGAGAATCACCAAGTGCAAAGGCTGGACTGGTATCCTAGTATCTTTTCCCTGTTCCTCCATCCCCCACGTGTCTTCCCCAAGGCTGTTCCGGGTTCAAATCTAGCCTGCTTCCAAGGAGGGCAGACAGGTGGTGTAGGCTGAGGAGCCAGGCCTGGGTATGGATGGCTGTCATGGAGCTACCAAGCCATCAGCGGATGAAAGAGGTTTTCTCGGGCTGTTGGGCCACAAGGAAGTCCCTAAAGTGTCAGGCAGGCATGTCTTCCTCATATGACCCCAGAGAGGAGCCAGGGTAGTCCTGACATTGAGTCTGGGGCCAGCCACCTAGCCACAGTTGTGCTGAGGTGCGGTGAGGGGGCGGGGTGGGGTGGGGGGCTGCACTGCCCCACCCCGCCCCGCCCAGCCCTGAGAGGCCTCCCTCCTCCATGCAGGCCCCAAACTCTAAGTGGCCTGCTCTGGTGGAGGTTACAGTAGGTGGTGCCTCTTCTTGGCCTGGTGTGATAATTGGTCACAACTAAAAGATAGCATCAATAGTGGGTCCAGGGGTGGTAGGGTGCAGGGGTGGTGATGGATGGCGTTCTGTCTGTTTTCTCCCTGCTCCTTCCCTCCTTCCTTTTCAAGAGCTACCTTGAGTTCCTGTGCACTGCTGGAATGGACCAGGATGATCTGCCTTTTATCCAGGGCCTCTCGCCACAGAGCTGCCGGGAACAGCAGCACAAGGCACACAGACAAACGGCAACCTGGATCTGGGTCAAAGATGAAATTGTCATGTTTGAATCTCAGCCTGAAGAGGCAGCCAGAGCTGTTCAGATGTTTTCACTCAGCTTCTGGCAGAGACAGCACCAGGAAGGTAAGAACCTAGAGGAGGCAGGAGGCTGCCTGGGAGTAGAGGGCAAAAGGCAGCTGCTGCCCTCAAGAGAGCTCCATAAAGGTCCCCTCTGGCTACTCCTGGTCTACAACATCCCGTGGGTCACTATGATCCTGGGAGCCCTTCCACAATGCTGGCACACAGCCCTGGCTGGCTCTTCTGAAACTCATTATTCATGTTACATAGTCCTAGTCTATATAGCCAGGGGAACAACACATTTATGAGTAACCCAGGGAAACAAGGATCCATACTTGTGGCTGACACAGGGGACCCTGAGAATAGGAGTCTAGAAGGTTCGAAGCATCTATGGAAAGAGATGCTTAACTGCCAAGATTGAGTGGGGAGGGTGAGCTGAGCCTGCCAAGGGGCCTTGCTGTTCCCAGCGTGTGCAGGAGTGCTGAATGCTGAAGCAGTTCACACTCAACTGTCTGAGTTTAGCTTGGATCATTTAAACTCAGGTATTCATCTGTATTCATCTGTGTCACACCCAGGGACCAGGGGTAGCTTACAAGAAGTAAGTACAGTTGAGCGTGAAAGTGGGGTAGATGGTGCTGACAGTCATACACATGCTGAGAGGGTTAACACCCCAAAGTCACACACTCTGAAGTGGTTAGGAGGACAACTTTTATTATGTGTATTTTTTTTTTATCACAGTAATAAAAGTTTTTTGTTTTGTCTTTGATTTTTGTTTTGTTTTTTTTCTTTTTAAAGAAAAAAGACAGTAAAATAAGCACCCTGGAGTCAGAGAAACTAAAAAACGGAGTAGTGAATAGAGAGAGGGAAGAAGCCAGGCCATCCCTGCACTGGGGAAACTGAGGCAGGAGAATCCCAAGTTCAACGTTAACTCGGTTAAAGTTCAAGGGTCCGGCTAGGAATTTAGTGAGACCCTGACTCCAAATAAAAAGCAAGAGGAGGACTGGTGTGTCACAGTGGAAGGTGCTTGTTTAGCATGCATAGGACCCTAGGTTCAGTCCCTGGCACAGCAAACAGGAGAGACAGGCAGAGTCTGAGGCCTCTCAATGGTACAAAAACCGAGGTTTGCTTGAACCCACTGTAGTATCTAGAGGAAGAGAAAATCTCAGCAGCCTCTTGCTGACAGTGTGGATGGAGCCTCACTATGTGCTGGCCCACAAACATTCATACTACAGCCATACAGTGTTACGGGGTGTAAGCTTAGATTTTCTTCAGGCCCTATTTTTTTTTAATAAGGGTCCTTAAATGCTTTAACCTCCCTTCTAGCCCACCACCCACCAGACGTAGTGGAAAAGAAAGGTTACTAGGATATGGGGAAAATTGTTCTTTGAAGCAAATCTCACTTGTGTTGCCAGGAAATCAGCAGTTCAGTTCATAGGATTCAGCTGCAACAGCTCCATCCACTCACAAACACTTCATGAATAGACCAGCAGTCCAGTTCAGTCGTGTTGGGATAGCAAACATGAGTCAGCAGTTGTGGCACTACCTAGCAGAGACAGCCAGTCCTCAGCAGAATCGGCACGAGTCAACAGGAGGGAGCAGGACCAGCTGGGAGGCCAGGAGCAGTTCTATGCTGTGCTTCTCTCAATGAAGTATAGATCAGTGTAGACTTGAGACCAAGAAATATCCCAAAGCTACCTATGCAAGCAAGCTCCCATCACTGTCCACTGAGTCCTATTTATACTCCTTCCAAACATCACATGTCCTCCACGGGTCTTGCCTCAGCATGTGCCTTGCCTCAACATGTGAGCCTGTCTTAGCAAAACTCCATGTGAGTCTGTATCAGCTGACATCACTCTGCCAATAGGCCGGAGTCCACAGAAGCAGCAAGAAGCCACCAGAACACCACCAGAAGTTTTTGGTGTGTTTCTCTCTATGGAGTTATGACAAACAGAGCTCAGCTACGCAATGTAAGGTAAACTGATACCTGTGTGTCATTAGTGAAGAATCCTTTCATGTGTGTCCACTTCAATGAAATGTTTTCTTCACATGTCTGCCTCAGCAAGACACCATCCAACACAGCTGACTTTCCAAAGAAATCAGACGTTTCCGTTTCAGTGGGGATTGATACTGGTTGTCAAGTGGGCATGTTTGGGGGAGAGCTTCTATATTAGGTTGACTGAGGAGAGAAGAATACCCAGCTGTGAGCAGCTTGTCTGTTGTGCTAGGATCCTGAATGTATACAAAGGAGAAAGTATTCCTCTCTCTCTGCTTCCTGACTGTGGATACAACCCTCAAGACCCTGCTGCCAGGCCTTGCCCAGCAGGATGAGCTGTCATCTTGAACTATGAGCCTTAAGCCCTTTGTGTCAGTTACTCTATTACAGCAACAGGAAAAGTACCTTAGACAGAAAACTGGTACCCAGGAGTGGGGTTTTGGCTCTGCTAAACCTGACCATGTCATTCTTAGGTTGTTGGGACTGGTTTATGGGAGCAATGTGGAATAGTTTGAAGCTGCAGGCTGCACAAGCAGAGGCAGTGGGCCATTTAGGTGGGGTCTTGGAAGAGCAGGACACCAAAAGAAATGTGGACAGAGGAGGCCCTGCTTGTGAGGTTTCAGGGGTGCACAGGGAATCTGTCAAGAATTGATGACTGCACTGTGTCTGATACTTTCTGGAAAAGAATTCGGCTACATTCTTCTCATGCCCTAAGAACTTGGACTAGGCTGAATTAAAAAGTAACAGGTTAAATCTAGCTTAGTGGTGGTCATCTTTAGCCCCAGCACTTGGCAGACTTCTGTGAGTTTGAGGCCAGCCTGGTCTACATAGTTCAAGAGCAGCCAGAGATATGTAATGAGATATGTCTCAAAACAAACAAACAAATAAACATAACAGGCTAATTCGGAGCTCACAAATACACATCCTCAGAATTTCCTTTGTTGCAAAATGTGCCATGTCCATAGGCTTCTAGAGTTAGGACATCTCTGGGGGCCATCATAATGTTTGTCACATGGATACATGGTGAGTGTGGTCTTCAGGAGAACAAGGGTAAGGGAATTGGGTTAGGGGTGGGCTCATAGAGGCATAGCTGGTGGGTTGCTTCATTCTTACTGTTATTTCAAAAGACAAGAGCAGCAGCCTCTGTTCCCACTACTCTCAGTGTCACTCTCTGAAGAGAGACAGAAATATAGGGAAAACTTGCAGGGCTTAAGAGTGGTAGTGGAGCCCCCTCACGAAATCTGGGTGAAACCTTGCACCAGCAGAGATACAAAAATTCCAGAACAGAAAACAACTGCTTAGAGCGTTTCTCCCTTCCTGGCCATAAACCTCCAAAGTTTTAGGAACTCACAAGAAAACCCATTCACAGGCAGAGGACACACCCTAAATCACCACTGGCTTCCGGCTTTACTTTATCGAATTGTAATTCCATCTAAGGCATGTCCAAAGCCCCTCTGTAATGTCACCTATCAAAAGAGACAGGAAAGAAGAAAGGTTTTCAAAGCTAATCTTTGAGATGAAGCCTTGAGAGCCACCAGACAGTATTGATGGCTAAGGTTAAGCCAATGTACAGGGACTCTCACTTGGGGAGCACTCACTGGCACTCAGATCTATGTCACTCTGACTTTCTCTGAGGAGCACTCACCCACGCATTTGGGCATATCTTACTTTTTTTTCTGAGTGCTTCTCTTTCTCTTAATCCTGGTGATCAAGACTATGTTAAAATATCTTTAATGATCAGGGTCCTCTGCTCATTCATAGTCTCTCTCTCTCTCTCTCTCTCTCTCTCTCTCTCTCTCTCTCTCTCTCTCTCTCTCTCGTCTCTCTGCTGTCTTCTTTTTCCCTTCCCTTCTTCCTCTCTCCCTCACTCTCTAACTTGAGGTAATCCACACATAGCACAGTTAACCATTTTAAAGTAAACAATCCTGGAAGCTGGACAGGGTGGCTCACACTTGCAAACCCAGCACTAGGAAGGCTGAGGCAGAAGGGCTACAAGTTTGAAGTCAGCCTTGGTTACATAGAAAATTCCAAGCTAGCCAGGGATTCCCAGAGAGACCTGTTCAAGCATACAAAGGAAACATTCCCCGTTCTCTGAAGTCCCTGCCACTCTGATTCCTAAACATTCTCTTCAGCCAAGTAACCCTGCCCCCCACCCCTGCCAGTTAATTCTAATTGGCACAATAACCTGGTGAAAGAGTCCCTATGACAGACTGTCTAGGTTGGAGGTAGCAGCGAAGGAGGGGGTATCTTGACTATGTTAATTGATCTGGAAAGACCCAGGCCACTGTGGGGGCACCGATATCTAGGCAGTGGATCCTGCACTGAATAAGAGTAGAAGATGATGGGGCTGGAGAGTGGCTTGGTGATTAAATACCATTTGCAGAGGACTTGCGTTTGGTTGCCAGAACCCAGGTCAGGCGCTCACAGCCGCCTGTAAGTTGCGTTCTAGGAGATCTGATGCTCTCTTCTGGCCTCTGTGGGCACTCACATGGACAATCTCCACCACCACATATACACATAATCAAAATCAAAAACTCTAAAAAATGTTTTAAAAGACTAGAGACCATGAGCTGAGCAGTAGGCACACATGGATTTACCTCTCTCTCTCTGCTGTTGACTGTAGATATGATGAGCTGCCACAGGTTCCTGCCTTGCCCTCCCCGAAGTGATGGCCTGTAACCCAGGATTATAAATCCTTTCTCCCCTAAGTTGTCTTTCGTTAGGATGTTTTAATCACAGCAACACAAATGGACCGAGAACACCCCACACCTGTTAGCTGCCAGTGTCCCTTCTCATGTGGGTCTCTCTTTCCCCAGGGTTATTGGCCACCAGTCCACCATGACGAAGGGAGCAGAGTCGACGAATAGGGTTTCAGACAGCCACTGAGTACAAACAGAAACGATGACGCATTCTGGGATCGACATTGGGGAGACAGATCAACTTTACTTGAGGTGAATCAGGGGTTATATGGTTTTGGGTTAGGGGGTAGGAATATCCAGGGTGGGCAAAGGGCATCCGGTGAAGGCTAAGGCACTGAGATGCCTCATTAGCATGAAGAGACATCCCAGGAATCTCAGGTGCTTGCTAAACAGGTTCTTATTGGGAGAAGCTGAGCCTGTGATCTAACTAAGGCTATGTGACATTTTGAAGGTGGAGGTTATGGGGGTTTTGAACTCCCAAGACAAGGTCAGAGAAGGGGAAGCCCTGCTGGTAAAGGGAGTCCCCCATTTTTGTGCCAAGCCCAGAAGGTTATCTGGGCAATGGTAGACTTCGACCTTAGCTAGCGGTGTGGCATTCTAGGTCAGCTCAGTCCTTTGCAGCCACCGATCTGTTCTCTGTCTCTTCATTTTCCTGCTCTGAACTTTTCATGAAATGGCATCGAGCAGTAGTGGCCTTTTGTGTCAGGTCTGTGTGTGGCACTCCAGTTGGACTCTCTTCTTTCTTGGCTGAGCTGTATTTCCCAAGAGCCAGCACCATCATCTACTGAGCTGCTCGGCTGGGATGGACACTGAGGAGGGTCTCCCCTTTCAGCTGCTGAGAACTGTGCTCTGTGGAGATTGGTCACATGAAGTTGTTTAGTCCCTGTCCTTAGTACTCTGCAGCTGCAGCTGGGTGAGGAATTGCATGCTCTTACCTCCCTTCCCCTTTAAAAAGATTGAGTTTAAAAATTGTATGTATGTATGTATGTATGTATGTATGTATGTATGTATGTATGAGTTTCTGTGGAGTGGTGTGTGAGTATGAGTATGGGAACCTGAAGAGAGCAGATGCCCTGGAGCAGAATTACATGATGTTGATGGGTGCTGGGAATTGAATTCAAGTCCTTCATAAGAATAGTGTACACTCCTAGCCTCTGGGCATCTCTCCAACCCTCTCCTCCTTTTTGGTGCTGAGGAAGGAACCCAAGGCCTGACACACAGCAGGCTTTCTACACAGAGCTGCTCCTCAGCCCTGTACACATGACATTAACCACCTGCTCTCTCTCCCTGCCACCATGCTCACCATCAGAAGCCTGAGGGGTGTTGAGTCTGAGCATCAACCCCTCCAGAGCTGTACAACACAGAGACACCTTGTCTGCACCAGCTATTATATAGACAGACACTAAGTTGAGCTGAGCTTCACAGGCAAGTCCTTGGGCACACTGTGCAAAATTCCACATGGCCCTCTCTGTGGAAACATAGAAGACATAAAAACATCTTAAGAAAGTTCCAGATGACAGTGATGATTCTCTCTATGGTTTTAGAGATTTATTTATTTTTATTTTATGGATAAGGGTATTTGATGGCATGTATGCATGTGCACCAAGTGTGTGCTGTGTTCACAGAAGCTAGAAGAGGGCATTGGACTCCCTGATACTGGAATTACCAAGATCATGAGTTTCCCCGGAGATTCTGTGAATCGAACCCAGGTCTTCCACAAGAGAGGCAAGTGTTCTTATTCTCTGAACCATCTTTCCAGCTCCTGCTATGTATGTTCTGTAGTTCTTTAGCTTTCTACTAAAAGAAATGTCTCAAAGAACCCCAAAACAAATGACAGATGAACCCTTGAATGCAACAGGCAAGGCCAGCTGGCTGGATGCTGGGAGAACTGGCCCGAGGAACAGGTTCAGAGATCCAAAATTAGGGCTCAGCCCCTCATCTGGGCAGTCTAGGGATGTGGCTGAGGCTGGCCTGGGTGGGGCCAGCATACACATTGCTCCAACTTTCTTGGAACCAAGTCCAAAGGCCATCCTGAGAGCTGCACAGAAGTTGGCCCATTCTGTGCAGAAGCCAGTGGTACTGACTGGGCGGCATTGTAGACCTACTGTGGGGGTCATTCCTTCCTCCTGCTTATAAGAGAGCCTGGGCTAGGGGCTTGCCTTGTACCCCTTCTGCAGAGACGTCAGGTCTAGGCAGGCAACCCAGCCGGCTGAGAGGCCTCAGGGTCTGGAATTCTTTGTCTATGAAGTCAGTGGGTCCTTCTGGCTCCTGCAGGGCCAACCCCACCCCTACCCTGTCTCTCTTCTTGAGTGTTTTCTTAACTGACCCTCTGTTCTGGAGAACCTGTGTTCTGCCACTGCTTTAACACTCACGGGCCAAGTTTTAGCTCTTGGTGGCCATATGACAATTCTATAGTGAATACCTTTATGAAGTCCATTTCACAGATGAGGAAACTGAGGCAGGAAGGTGAAAAACATTCCTGAGGCCATGTGATTGGTAGTGGGAGAGCCATCTCAGGGTCCATACGTTTTACTGCTAGGTTCAGAGCCACAGTCTGGTTCCCACACTGCTGTCACATGTGGGTGCCTGCCTTTGAGCAGATGTCTTAAGATAAAGGCCAGCCTGTAGCCCTCTCCCTCCCCAGCACCAGGCTCAGTGGCCATGAGCTGATCAGGTGGGGGCTACCCAGGGCAGCTGTCTTTGTGTCCAGCAGCCCAGCAGCCCAGGCCCTATGACTTCATCCTCTCCACGCCCTGTCCACACCCTGAGAGTGACCCAACTCTCCCATCATTTATAAGAGGTCTTGAGGACACTGGAGGAAAACACAAAGTTATTAACACAAGAAATTACACAAATAGTGTATTCAAGGTTCTCCCTCAAAAGGCTCACAGGCTGCAGCATCCCCCTCTGCAATGGATATCTCAGTCAGATCCTAAGACATACTTCTAGAAAGAACCCTGACTTGCACAATTTCAGGGTCCTTGCTGTCTTTTCTTTGTAGGACAGCAATCCCCCTGGAACTTGGGACTGTTAGAATTTGGATGGACACTCCAACAGAGAAAGCAACATTTCCGCCTGCATGCTCCCCGTCTTCTTGTGCTACAATATCAGGCTGGAGAGAATTAATCAGAGAGCGTGGGAACCCATCAGTACAAGGGTGCTGGCGCTCCGGAGACCCAAACGTGTGGAAATTAGAATACTATCTTCCAGGAAACTAATGAAAAATGCCTTTACGAGGCAGCTGTTCTTGGGTGTAAACTTTTAAAGAAGCCAGAGGGTCCAGAGAAAAGTCAGACCAGTCCCTGCTGTGGAGTCTGCAGGCCAAATGAATCCTACAGGCCTTGGTTCAAGCAGGCAGAAGAACAGGACCAAGTCACGTGACCCCCACTCAGGAGATGACCTCTAAAAGCCCGGCTGCTTTTGACAGACATGGGGAGCACAGGACTGGGAGCACTCTAGCATGCCAACAGCAGAGGCCGAATGAACTAAGACTCCCCTGAGCGGCTCCTGGATCGGCCTCAGCAGTGGGTTGAGCATTCATTCTTGGTCTTGTTTGCTTCAGAGCTTGCAACCATTTGTGGAATGCTTCTCTTATGTTTACAGAAAGGGAAACCAAGGATCAGAGAGGTCAAGAAGCCCTAAAGGTGGTCCAGTGGCACTGTCAACTGACCACAGTGGTGCAGGAGCCTCAGAGGGATGTGCCAGGGTAGGGACAGACCTGTAGGCTGCTGCTTCCCTATGTAGACATCGCCCTCTTCCCTCCCCCATAGAAGGATCACTAGGAGCAGAAGTAGAGAACATGCCCTGAGCTTACCAGCATCCAGTGAGGTGAGATTGTGGCTAGCTTGTCTTCTGGACTCCCCTGGACTCCTATCCAGAGAGGACCAGAGATATTTCCTGTAGATGTCAAGCTTGAACCACACCAGTGTCAGTGTGGCTGTAGACTCTTATTTCCTGATTGGGAGAGAGGTAGATGTCAGGATGCTTCTGTTTTCTAGACACATACATTGCACACACACACATGCAGACTCTCTCACACACATACTCACACACACCACACCATGCACACACATTCATTCATACATCACACATACACACACACATACACAACACACACACTCACGTGCATGCACATGAATACACATGACTGCACACATATATACACATGCACAAATGCATGTTCACAAGCAAGCACAAACACACATGCACACACACGCAAACACATGCACATGAGTGTGCACACATACACACCTGCACTAGCAAGCGTGCACACACTTACATGCCCATGCAGATGCTTTTACTCTCTCTCTCTCTCTCTCTCTCTCTCTCTCTCTCTCTCTCCAGAAATGGATGAATACTTCCTCAGAAGGAGATTTCTGTAGAGAGCCGAGTGAGGCCTCTAGATCAGACCATTATTACCTGGGCCTCCAGAGAGGCCCGGAGAGCCCTCCACATTCCCGATGGCCCTGAGGATGCCCAAGATCCTCAGGTAGGAGCCTTTCTGGGAGTGTATATGAAGTGCCTCTTAGTCCAGCTGTAGGGCTGGGACTGGGACTTTACAGGCCATGGCCTTATGTGATCCTGCTAGAGAGGAGGAGGCACAGCCACTGTCTTGGGGCCAGAGCCCAGCACCTGATGGCTGGATAAAGTCTGTATGGATCCTCTGGTTTCAGTTAGAGTAAAAGTGCCTGAATCTCCACCATCTGCTGGAGCTCTTCTGAAAGGACACCAGTGGAGACTGGAGCTGGAGGATGTGGTACTGCCTGCTGGTAGCCTGTTTCAAGCCACAGCCTAGGAGCAGTCTTGTTGAAAAGCCATATTCAATCTGGCAGAGGACAGGCACACATGGAAGTCTAGCTCATAGCTGGCTCTAGGCTTGGTGCCAGATGCTTCAGCTCCATCCAGTGGCAGTGGTATCCCATCTGCCTACTCTATGTTGGGTGGCCTCCGCTCACCCTGGAGGGTGTACTCTGCTACTTCCTGCTGCATGCCCTCTTGAAGTTGCCACTCTGGGGGGTGTGAACTGATACCCCTCAGAGCATATGGGGCAGACAAACCCTTTGTCAGCACCGTGAGCACCTGAGCAACAAGCCTTTGTGTGCCTTCTGCTTCACAATCAATGGTATGCAGATGTTCTCCCCAAGGTACAGTGGCTTCTCTGCGGAGAGAGGTAAATTCACCATATGGATCCTTGGTGTGAGGTGGGGTGTCTGTGTGCCTTAAATGTCCATCATCTGCTCAGATTGGCCTTCCAAGAACACCAGGTCTGCCACTGTGTTGGTGGTGTCTCTCACACCATCACTAACACCAGACATAAAATGTGTGTGTGTGCGTGTGTGGGTGTGCATGTGTGTGCATGTGTGTGCATGTGTGTGTGTGTGTGTGTGTGTGTGTTTTCCCCTTCCATCATGTGATCCCAGGGATTGAACTCAGGTGATCAGAACTGGTGCTGAGCCATCTCATAGACCATAAGTGTCTGTGCGTGCGTGCGTGCGTGCGTGTGTATGTGTGTGTGTTCTTAGAGAATTTTATACATGTTTTGATCGTATTCACCCTACCTCCCCCAACACACCCAGATTTGTTAATATTTTGACACTAGAACACACCAGAAACAATTAGTTGGGGTCTCATCTCTTTATATAGTTGTAGCTATTTGTTCCTTTCAAGTCTGGCGAGTTTTATGTCAACTGGACACAAACTGTTTTGCAAGAGGGAACCTCAATAGAGAAGAGGCTTCCACCAGAGGCCCTTCTTTTTTTTAAATTTATTTTTTATTGGATATTTTATTTACATTTCAGATGCCATCCCCTTTCCCCATTTCTCCTCCCTAGAAAACCCCTATCCCATGGCCCCTTCTCCTTTTTGCTTTTATACATTTTTTTTAAAAAAATGTTAATCAAAGGCTTTATAAGTTTGGTGATGCCAGAGGCCCTTCTTTAGGGCATTTTCTTGAGTGATGTGGGAGGGCCTAGCTCACTGTGGTAGTTACTGGGCCCCTTGGTCTTGGATGGTATAAGAAAGCAGTCTGAGCAAGTCACAAGGAGCAAGCAAAGTAAGCAGTATTCTTCTAGGGCCTCTGTATTGGTGCCTGCCTTCAGATTCCTGCCTTGATTCCCCTGGGTGATGAACTATGTCCTTATCAGGAGCCATAGGTGATAGCTGGAGTTATAAGTACCTGTGAACCACCTGATTTGACTGCTGGAGTCTCTTCTGTCTCTCCCTCTCCCCTTCCTCTACCCCCTCTCTGTCCACATACATTCATGTAACATGCATGCATGTAACATAGGGTGCACCCGGCTGAAACTGTCTTAATTGAAAGGGTTTATTTTAGTTCACAATTCTAGGTTCTGTCTATCACAGCAAGGAAGTCAAGGTGGCAAGCTGTATCACATCCACAGTCAAGAGCAGAAAGAATGACTGCATGCATGCTTACAGCTCAGTCCACCTTTTACTTTTTTATATAATCTAGTAGGATATAAACCCAGGGAATAGTGCTGCCCATAGTGGGCTGGATCTTCCCACATCAATGCAATCAAGACAATCTCATACAGACTTGCCCACAAGACAACCTAATCTAGACAACTCCTTATTGAGACTCTATTCCTAGGTTATTCTATATTGTGTTAGTTGATAATTAAAAATAACCATAACACATACACACATCTTTTGTAGATACAAGCTGTGTGGACCCTTCAAGTGTCATGTATTAAGAGGATTGGAAAGATTGCTCAGTGTGTAGAGTTTGCCACACAGCATGAAGACCTGAGTCTGATTCCCAGTACCCATAGAAAAAGCTGGACATGGCATTCAGACTTGTAACCCACCCCATCACTGGAGATGGTTCAGAGATAGGCAATCCCTAGAGTTCTGTGACTAGCCAGCCTGGCTGAATTGATGTGGTAGTTTGAATATGCTTGACCCCAGGGAGTGGCACTATTTGGAGGTGTGGCCTTGGTGGAGGAAGTGTGTCACTATGGAGGTGGGCAGTGGGACCCTCCTCGTAACCACATGGAAGCCAGTCTTCTCCTAGTGGTCTTCAGATGAAGAGGTAGAACTCTCAGCTCTTCCTACACCATGCCTGCCTAGATGCTGCCGTGTTCCTGCCTTGATGATAATGGACTGAATCTCTGAACCTATAAGCCAGCCCCAATTAAATGTTGTTCTTCTAAGACTTGTCTTGGTCATGGTGTCTGTTCACAGCAGTAAAACCCTAAGACAATTGGTGAGCTCTCTAGTCAATAAAAGACACCATCTCAAGCAGAAAGATGGAAAGAGGTTAAGAAAGATACTCAGTGTCTACCTTTCTGACGTCTACATACACATGTACACACATACATGTACACACACACAGTTGTGTGAGACTTCTACATACACATGTACACACATATATGTACCCCCCCCCCCCACAGTTGTGTGAGGTCAAGGCATTAAATCTTTTCTGACATGATAGTTGGTACAGGGCGTGTAGAATGTTCTGTTTTACTCTAAGACTGCATTATGAATCTGCATGTGGCTCTGCCCTACACTTTTGGGTTTTTTTTTTTTTGTTTTGTTTTGTTTTGTTTTGTTTTGTTTTTTCGAGACAGGGTTTCTCTGTATAGTCCTGGCTGTCCTGGAACTCACTCTGTAGACCAGACTGGCCTGGAACTCAGAAATCTGCCTGCCTCTGCCTCCCAAGTGCTGGGATTAATGCCCTACACTTCTTTGGTTTCTTGTATGAAGGTCTGATCTGGTGTATTGATATGAGGAAGGAGGGAGAATCCAGTTCTTCTTAGAAATTTCTCCCTCCAAACCACAAGCCATTTGTCCTACAAGATTTACAAAATATGCCATCCTCTTCCAGTTAATCAACAGGGAATACCCACAGTCCCTTGGGTCATATTTATGGACTCTGCTCAGTTTCATGGAAGGTGCAGGTTCCCAGCTGTACACTGCAATAGCAGAGAGCACTATTCAGTCTGGGGATGTGGTTCAAGTGGTAGCGTGTTTGCCTACCATGCATGAAGTCCTGGGCCTGATTCCCATACGCCATAAACTGGATATGGTAGTGCACACCTGTGATCCCAGCTCTGGGGAGGCTGAGGCAGGAGGATCAAGACTGTAAGGCTATTCTTGAATACACAATGGGTTCAGTGCCAGTCTGGGCTCCATGGGGAAAAGACAAGGGGGGAAGACGGAGAGGAAGAGAGATGATTTGGTATCATTATTTCTAGAGTATAACTATTTCTTCTCATAAGTAATGACTTTGTTTTCACCAAGAATCATCCCAAATGGGCTTGAGAAATGGTTGGGTAGTTAGAAGCAAATCTCGCTCTTACAGAGTTGAGTTGCCTGCACTTGAGTTAGGTGGCTCATAACTGCCTATAAGTCCAGCTCCAGGGGATCCAACACCTCTGGCCTCCAAAGATTCTTGAACTCATGTACACACATACACACACACACACACATGCACGCACGCACGCACGCACGCACGCACGCACAGTCTGCTCTGCCTGTATCCACCACTATGAAGAATGTTAGTGGGATTTTAGGACAGGTTTATATTTAATATAACTTCCTGTGAGGAATCACCTTCTTTTTTGTTCTTGTTCTTTATGACTTTATGACTTAGTAAAGTCTTAGCATCTGTTCCACACATACCTTACATGTTTCTTGTCAATATACTTAGCTACTGCCTTTCAGTGTCTTAGACGGTCTATGCTGGCTCCCTGCATGTCTATGAAGTGGTTGATTGAAGTGCATTGGTTTGGGGTAGGGCCTTTGGGTGTGGGCACACATGGGCAGCCCTTGGGCTCTTCCCATGGTGATTCTTTTGTGCATAAAGGCATGTTGCTCGTTACTTTTTGTTGCTGTGATAAAACAGCATGACCAAAAGCAACTTATAGAAGGAAGACTTTATTTTGACTTACAGTTTCAGAAGGGGAGTTCATAAAGGCCAGAAAGTATGGCAGTGGGTGGTCAGAGTGGGAACTGAGAGATCATGTTTAACCACAGCAGAAAACAGAGTAAACTGGAGATGGAGCAAGATCTTAAAGCTAGTAAGCAGACTTTATTCAGCATGGCTCCACCTTGAAAGACTCCATAATCTCCCTTGATACCAACTGGGACTAAGTGTTCAAATATGTAAGCTTATAAGGAAGATATCACTTTCAAATTCCCCTCTCTGTGGCCGGTGGGGCTTGGTTGAGAGCAGCCATGCTTACAGGAAGTTTCCTCAACATTTTCCACTCGTGTCCACTCTCCTCCCACTCTATCTCATCATAAATAAATTTATTCTCAATCATTTCTTTGCTTTAATATAATTTTACCGTTTACTAAAGGCAAAAGCAAATTTGCATGCATATGAGATGAATATACTTGTATTTTTTGTATAAAGATTAAATCATGGCTGAATAGTTGATAAAACACAGTATCTTCCGTGCATTGAAGAATTGATTGACATTTTGATTTTATAACCATCAAGGCTGAGAAGTGTTGTTTCATATAACATTATACATATGTTCATATATATAATATATGAAACAACATATATTATATATGTGTTGTTTCATATAATATATATATATATATATAATGCAGGAGTGTGTTTACAGCCATTTAGAAGATTGTTGGCAATTCGGTCCTTATCCCATGCCAAAATTCATTTAACAATCTAAAAAAGAAAATTGAAACTCAAGTCAGCAATTCAAACAGCAACTTTTGGAATCAAACATTCTAACACATTACAATCCACAGACACACTAAATTGGTACTCACAGTGAGGGACAGGAAATACGATAAGTCTTTGTTTTCCATAACAAAGCCATCATGTTTCCAGAAGAACAGAAAGCGTTACACATTGCTGGTGATAAACGCTGCAGTTTGGACAGGGAGAGGGCTCAGCCTTGCAAAAGCCTCCGTGCCTGCAGACCTGGGTTCTCTCCCTGAGTCCCACGTGGTGGAAGGAGACAACTAACTTGCCAAGATTGTTCTCTGACCTCAAGTGTATACACGCTCGCACACACACAACCAATAAGTAATTAGTTTTTAAAACTCACTGGAATTCATACAGTTTTCTTGTGTATCATAGTCTTGAGCTGAGGTGTTTGAGGAAGTGTCTGCTGCTGCCGTGTGGCATGAGACCATGTACAGTGCAAAACACTCATATTCTATGTCCTGAGCAAAGGGGTGCCGTGCTGTCCCTGCATGTAACACCAACATACACTGACCAGAACGACTTTGAATTAATTTTCATGTATTCAGAACCCTTTTCTTGTTTCCAGATTTTTTGTGACCTCGTGTGGGGTTGTGACCAGCAGTTTACAAAGCTGTACTGTGTTGTGGATAGCCCCGGCCTTGTATTTGATACCAATTCCCCTTTCCTGTGAAGGGCTGCAGAGGAGGTGTGAGTCATTACACAGGTGAATTCTGGTGAGCCTTCTGCCCATCTTAATTTGTAAAATAAAGGATGGAGCCAGTGATGGGACAGAGGAAGGGGAGGTGAAGATATAAAGTTTGGTGGAAGAGAGCAGTGGGGAGGAGGACGGGAGGAAGACAATGGAGGAGGAAGACGGAGGATGACTGGGAAGCAGGAGGTAGAAGAACAGACACAGGGTCTGGGAAACCCTCAAGTTATAAGGGTCTCATAGCTGGGGAACAGAGTAGTGTAGGGGTATCTGCCCAGTCTAGGCTTACAGAATATATTCATAATTACTGAGCTGTGTCTTCATTGACCGGTCCTATTCGGGTTGGAGATTTTAAATATCACCCACAACAGTGCTGAAGATGACAGAGAGTGAAGGAGAGAGCAGGAGGGGCAGCCACATTTAGATCCCAGACTGGCTGTCATTAAGATGGAAGAGGGTTTGACAGTTCATCTTGTGGCCCTACCTTAGCCACAGGGTAATTAGCACAGCTTGTAGAAACTGTGGTTTCTGCACCCCACCTCCATTGGGGGCTGAGTCATACAAGGGGCTCTTCATCTCTGGAGGGCAACAAAAGGAGGACCTTTGTTACATCCCAAGAGCCATCCCAGGTCTGCACCTTCTGCTTAGAATGCATTCCCTGTATAGCTTTGATGCAGGAGGGGTTCCGTAGCTCCTCATAGGCCCCTGACTTGATGGACTCAGTGATTTGCTTGTCTCCTGCCCCTCAGCATACATGCCTGTCTGACTCAATCCCAGCTCTCCCTTCCTGAGAGACTCCCCAGCCTGTTTCCCACAGCATGCTCTCAAAGCTGTCTCCCCAAACTCTCCCAGCTGGTGATGTCAGATGGCCAAGGTGGGAAGACCTAATCTTTCTATTGTCAGAGGCACTGGAAGGGTCGGGGAGCAAAGGGGTTAAGGAGCCACAAGAGTCACCCCCAGCCACATGGGAAAATCTGTTCACAAGGGGAAACAGACACCAAATTCACTGTGTGCAATGTTCTGACAGGCTGCAGCGCTAAGACAGAGGGCAGCAGTCCTTAAAGGGAGGAGATGGGGCTGCTGACGGGAACTGGTCCAGGGGCCTGAAGAGAGGCCCTACTTCATCAGTACTTGGCCAGCCCTCATTCATGAGCTTCCACACACTGGCATTGTGTTGAATTGAATAGTGATTTGTTTTGTTTTGTTTTAACATACTTTATTAAAGGAAAGGAATTTTAAAGCGCTGGCAGAGAGCTGGAGAGGTAGACCGGTGGTTGAGAGCACTTACTGCTCTTCCAGAGGGCATCAGTTTGGTTCCCGTTACCCACTTGAGGCAACACGCAACTGCTCGAGATTCCAGTTCTTTTGACATCTGTCTGTACCTGCAAAGGCGTGCAGGCACACACACACTCAAATGTAAATAAAAATGAGAAAATCTTTTTTTAAAAATATAGTTACAGACTGCTTTTCTGCTGAGACTCATCTTTCTAAACTGTGCTGTTCAAACCGGAAGCAGCTGCCTCTCCAGGTCTCAGGAAATTACAGGCCGCATTTGGAATATCAATGACATGATAGTTGCAGCCATCAAAGGGGCTCAGGGATGGAAACACTGCCTCAGAGCCTGGCCCTGAAGAAAGTCATTTCTTTTCATTTGAAGAGCCCCCATGGATTATTTTTAGCATCTGAAGTTCATCTTCCCCCTTCCTAAACTTAAACTTCAAGGAAGCAAATGTGTGTGCTTTCCCACAGAGCACCAACCAAATGCCTGTGGCCTCTCCAGGGAGGAGACAGACACCCTTCACCATCCAGTCTGGGCTGAAATTTCACTCTGACGAATGAGTTGAGCTCTGTGGTGGTTTGGCCTGATTACAGATGCCAGACCCACAATGAGGCACAGTTGTGTGGTCTTTGGGACTTGGGAGATGCCAGGTGGCATCTCTGAGACCCTTCTTGGGCAACAGCAACCTTCTGGGATGACCATGCCACCCTCAGTGCACGGTGGGCAGGAGACCCCAGGCATTCTGCTCTACAGCATCCCGGAGAAGCCTCGGCTGACAGTCGGGGAAACTGCAGTGTCTGCTCCTTCTGGTGGGCTCTGCATTCTTTCCTAGTAAAGTAACGCGCTGGAAAACCAGAGTATACGGTCAGCATTCTTCCTATAAACAGAGCGATTGTACATTGTGAAAGAGTCACTTAGTGATGACTGGAGGGTTGCCATGGTTACCCTCCCCCAGCCATGTGGTTGCAGCGTATGTGGACGTGGAGCTGGGAGGTTCCTGTAGGAAATGTGGCAGAGGAGGCACTGGATGGCTTCTTTGATGCTCTGGTACCCCTCAAGAGCAGAGCTGTCATCAATGGGGAATCCTGCCCTGGCCTTCCTCAGCTATCCTGTTATCACAGAAAGTCATGTATGGGATCCAGGATGTGAGGTTGACCGAGATGAGGAGGCCTGGGCAGACACTAGCATGCTTTTCTACCCTCTGTGTTCCCTCTCCTAGCTTCCCTGAGATGGCTCAGTGGATTCATTTGCCTCTAGGAAACAATAGGAAAGTGACTAAACCCTTCTGTATCCACTGCAGGGCTGGCTTCTCACTCATAATTGCATTTGAGACAGCTCACCCCAAGGCCCAAGGGGCAGGGAAGTTCAGTGGGTAAAACACTTGCCACCCAAGCCAATGGACTGGAGTTCATATGCCCACAGCAGGGAAAGGAGCTGACTAAGAGGTTGCATTAGATGCTGCAGGGCAACAAGGGGGCTTCAGGACCCCCTTCCAGTGCAGCCTCCACTTCTTCCAGTGTGGCCTCCGCTTCCTATGGTCTTCTGTATTCGACTTCCCCTTTGCAGGGATGCCACTGACAGGGATTCCCCAGAGGAGAGTAGCTGGTTCTAAGTTCAAGTAAGAGACTCTGTTTCAGTGTGTAAGGTGGAGAGCAATCAAGGAAAAAAAAACCACACTGATGTCATGTACATACACACACATGTGCGTGCATGTGCACACAC
This sequence comes from Arvicanthis niloticus, assembly GCF_011762505.2. Taxonomy (NCBI): domain Eukaryota; kingdom Metazoa; phylum Chordata; class Mammalia; order Rodentia; family Muridae; genus Arvicanthis; species Arvicanthis niloticus. The sequence continues at coordinate 5,095,460 of NC_047659.1, forward strand.
ACCTATGAGCATGTATACACACACCATGCTATTTTTCTTTATATTTAATATTTTTCTTTTTTTCTTTTCTTTCTTTTGTTTTATTTTACTATTTTGAGACATGGTTTCTCTGTGTAGCCTGTCCTGGAACTCTCTATGTAAACCAGGCTGGACTTGAACTCACCAAGATCCTCCTGCCTTTGCCTTCCACAATTGGCAATTAAAGATGTGTGTGCCACCATGCCTGGCCTACGGTTTTTTTTGTTTTTCATACAACGTATTTTATTCCTATTCCTTTTTCTCTCCAACTCCTCCTAGATTCTCCTCACCTCCCTTAGCCCCTAGCTTCGTGTTCCTTGTTTCTCTCAAACATAACCAAAACCAAAACCAAAAGTCAAAACAAACAGTAAGACAAAAATATCAAAACGAAACAAAGGGAAGCAAAAGCCCTAAAACAAAGCAAAACAAAACACTAAAAAACAAACAAACAAACAAAAACCCAGGAAATTCATTTTGTGTTGCAATGGCATGGGGCCAGCTCTGGAGTGTAGTTGTAGTTAGTGTCCCCAAAGAGACTCCGTTGGAGGAAACTGATTCCCCCCTCTTTCCCCAGTGGGTATCATTGCAAATATCTTCTTGGTTAAGGGTGGGACTTTGTGTCCACTTCCCCCTCTCAGGGACTCCATCTGGCTTGAACCTGTGCAGGCCTGTGCATGCTGCCACAGTCACTGTGAGCCCTGTTGTGTCTGGAAGACAGTATCCTTGGAGTCACCTGCTACTCCCATGATCCCGCCCCCCCCCCCATCATCCATGCTGTCCCTGAGCCTTGAGAAGAGAGGATGAGGAAGATGTCAGATTTAGAATTAAATGCTCCAGTCTCCCACTCTCTGCACATGTCCAGCTGTGGGTCTCTGTGCTAATTCCCATCTCCTGCAAGATGGGAATTAGCACAGAACTCTGACCTGAGTCCCCACCTCCTACAGTCACTGTAGGTCAAATACAGAAAATATGTTTCGAAAAGAAAATTTACTTCTGACTGTTCAAACACACACAGGCCTCACCTTCTCTAGGATGCAGGCCTGAGTAGGACACGGGCTGTGTAACGGAATTCCTTCTTCGCTGGATTTCAGCAGAGCCCACATGTTTTTAAAATAAAAGCCTGGCTTTGGGCTGTACTGAAAATCCCAGGCAAGAATTCCGTCCACCGTCTGAGGATTGGTTTTGCCTCTTTGCACAGCTAGTTTCCATGCAGCCAGTTCCTTCAACCACCCGTTGAGATGGAGTCTCTGAACAATGAGCAGTCAGTCCTTCGTAATCCCTAATAATTAAAAGCATACTCTCCATTCATAGAGTTGGGGCCATCTAGACGAGCCCTCTGCCATTGGGACTTACCAACAGCTGAGGCACTCAAAGAAGCAGCAGGCCAGGTGGCAGGCACAGTGGCGGAGCTGCTACCTGTGCTGGGGGAAGGTGCTGAGAAAGAGGCTGCCTCAGATGCTGCATCGTGACAAGAGCTGGCCCCTCAGATGCTGCATGATGTCAAGGGCCTGCCAGAGGCCCTTTCTGTGTGTGTGTGTGTGTGTGTGCGTGCATGTGTGTGTGTGATGCTCATACCTGTGTATATCCAAGTTTGTATGTGTGTGGAAGTAGCTGTGTGCACACATGTGCACACAGATGCACATGCAGACATCCAGCATTGAGGCTGTGTCTTCTTCAGTTACTTTCGCCTTTATATAGCGAGGTCTTGCTGCAGAGGTATGTGTACACACCTTGCTACAGATGGGATCCCTGGAAGCCTTGGAGTTGATAAACTATGTCCTTTGGTTGTAGGGATGTGTTCCTAGTTACAGGTCAAACAGGTAGCAAGGGGCTCAGGCCTGAAAACGGGGGCAGCTAAGGAGTGATGCAGAACTGAGGTTGGCTCCTGAATTCATAGGTTGCTTTGGAGCAGTTCTGTGTCAGGTAAGGGGTTGGACCTCTGTCCCCAGTAATCAGTTGCCTATTACGGGGAAGGGCATGGCCAGGGGCCCCAGCTGGGTGTCATTGGCAGCCAAGTTCCAGGCAGGTGCTGATTGAGAGCCTCAGTTTTGAAGAGCATGTTGGGTAATAGCAGAATCACTGGGGCTGCCCTAGTTCAGCGTACGCCACTCAGTCAGCATGGCCCAGTGGCCCATTTGGAAGATCAAGGCCCTGGGATAGGGCCGACCTCTTTCCCCATGGCCCACCCCACCTTTGCTCCACCACTGTTGGTTTCAGAGAGGAAACCAGTGGCCCTTACTCCCCCTTTGATGCTCTGGACTGCAGCTTTCACAGCTCAGCCTTTCTTCTGTAGATGATCCTCTCCTCAGGTGGTGCCCAGGCTGCCAATCATTTCTCAGGCTGTCCATGTACTGTGGTCAGGAAAGGAGGGAGGTGAGAACTACTTTCTCTCTGTTCCTGGATGAGGGCCAATCGTTAAGTCTGTAGGACAATTTCCCACTAGTGAGATCTATGGATTTCAAGGTGAGGAGTTCTATGTTGCCAGGAGGCAGCCATCATGGAGGGTTTGAGAGTACTTCCTGTCTCTCACCAAAGCGTTTCGGTGTGAGAACCTGGACGTGTAGGTCTCTCTCTCTCTCTCTCTCTCTCTCTCTCTCTCTCTCTCTCTCTCTCTCTGTGTGTGTGTGTGTGTGTGTGTGTGTGTGTGTGTGTGTCTGTGTTCCCCTTCAACCATCTTTGCTTCTTAGACCCATTAATTGTTCTCCCAGGGAACATAGCCATCTGATAGTCACCGGCTCAGGATGTGCTATGTCTCTTTCTCCCTGTCTTAGTCTGCTTCTCCTGCTATAACAAAATATCTGAGACTTGCTAGCCTAACAATATATATTTATTGCTGACAAAACTAGACACTGGAAAGTTCAAGGCCCATGCACTTGCAGGTTTGGTATAAGCAGAGGGTTCAGTCTCTGTCCACAATGTGGTGCCTTGAACTCTGTGTCTCTGGAGGGAACAAGAGTAGTGTCCTTACTTTGAAAAGCAGAAGGGCAAATGAGGTTTAGCAAGGTCCCTTATGAGGGTGCTGATCCCATTCATAAGAGTGGTATTATCCTTAATCACAGCCCACAGGGCTTCTTTTATTACTGTTACAATGACCCTAGGCCGAGCATAAGAGTGGTGGCCAGGGAGATGGCTCTGTGAGTACTCTGTACCCAAGCATGAGGACTAGAGATGGGAACTCCAGAGTCTGTGTTAAAGCCCTGTAGGTGCAGGCACTCCCTGTAACCTCTGCACCCTGGAGGCAAAGATAGGAGCTCCCTGCAGCCAGCGGGCTAGCTAGAACAGGAGGAAATGGTGAGCTCCAGGTTCAGCAAGAGACCTCGCCTCACTAAATAAGGCAGAACATGATTGAGGAAGACACCCTGCCTCAACTTTGGGCATCTACATACATGTGCACACACATGCACATGCATGCATAAATAGGCACAGGCATGAGCAACACAGAGAGAGAGAGAGAGAGAGAGAGAGAGAGAGAGAGAGAACAAAAAAGCACACATTAAAAGTCCAACACTGGCCTTTGCAAGGCATGCCTCCAATGGCCACCCCAGCTGCAAGGCTGGAAGGTCCTCCCTGGCCCTGTCTGGCCAGCAGCAGTGTGCTTCTTATGGGAACCCACTGTGCCTGTCCCTCCCCATCTCTACACTAAGTAGGAGCTTCCACACTGTGGCCGCTGGCTTGTGCTACACAGGGACACACAGTGTACCCACTCGGTAAGAGTGACAGCACGATTAATTTAAAGAATAAACAAGACTCAGACAGTTCATACAAGCTGGAGATGGAACCACCTCTTGCTCATGCTCAGCAAATAATCCACCGCTGAGGGACACCCCATCCCGGGGAAAGTGGAGCGTTACTGGGTGCCCTTGCAAACCTTCTGGCACACACACATGTTCTATTCTGAACTGCCTGCTGAGTGCTGGAGGAGGCACCTGCCCTTGGCACTTGGGCCTCAGAAGGACTTTCCCAGATGGCTTGACTGTGATCAGGACCTAGGCTGTCCTGAGAGCCTCATGGAGAACCTACCTGAGCTGCCTTCCCAGGAGCTCTGCTGCAGGATTTCGGGCTGAGTCTCTTCGTTGCTCTTTGGATGCTTGGAGCATTCATTTAAAGGACCTGAGCCAACTACATACATACATACATACATACATACATACATACATACATATGTATATGTATATACACACATATGTATATGTATACATATATGTATATGTATATTCCCCCTCACTATTAAAAAAAAGAAGAGGAGGAGGAGCAGGAGGAGCAGGAGGAGCAGGAGGAGCAGGAGGAGCAGGAGGAAAACAGGAAAACCAGGAACTTTTATTAAGCCAATGGTCTTCACCTCTGGTTTGTTCCAAGCCCCTAATGGAGGCCTCAGATCCCAACCCCATTTCTAGCACTGTGTTGGCCTCTGTGCTTGTTGCTCACCCATGAGCCAGCCTCCAGGTGTGGTCATCCATCCTCTTGAGAGCTCCCTCACTATCTGACCCTCAAGTGTTCCTCCACCTCCTAGAACCAGGCTTACCACACACACGCTTCTTCATGTTCTGGATACAGGCACAATTCCCCCAGCTTACCTGAAGGGCCTCAGGAGAGACCTTCTCTCTCTCTGAGCTTCAGTTTCATTGAATATGTGGAAAAATAGCAAAGGGAATTTGTTATGTCGTCTTTATCAGTTGCAAGAGGTGGCCTAAGCCGTGGCCTGGATCCACAGGAAGAAGAGCTATGACTGATTGACGTTGGCAGTGGAAGGGACAGGGAAGCAGGGTGAGGAAGCGTCCACTACCAGCCGTCTGCTGAAGTATATATCTTCACCTCCAGCCTCCCTCGGCACTTCCATACCTACCTCATGCTGGTTCCTCAAAGACAAAGACACACCATGCCCTTGACTAGAGCTGAGGAGATTGAACCCAGAAAAGCTGTGTTTCTCACGGTGACCACTGGACAGGTAGTCAGGCAAGTGTTGGCAACAGAGCTGAGGACTCCTTGTGGGGAAAGCCTTCTTCATCTCAGAGGAATGAACAGTCCGAGTGACTCACTGAGTTTTGGGGTCCTGGGTTTCCGGACTCCCACCTTCAAGTGGAGCACTTGATGGTGCTGGAACTGGCTTGCAGAAGCTTCTGTGGCCAGGGACAGTATCTTCTTCATTTGTGGGCCTGCCTCTTGCTTGAGTGGAGGTATAGAAGGTTTGGACTACCTAGCTTCCCCGCAGCTCAGTGGGGAGCCCTCCCTGGCTGGCTGCCCTACAGCTGAAGGAGTATTGTGCACGATGTGTGTTTGTCCTAGAAGCCTAAACATATGTACAGTGTGATCAGATGGGACACTATACACCAAGATCCTATTCTGTGGGTGCAGCGGATGCATGGACCATCTCCAAAGTCCAGAACTTTCCTCTTCTTACACACTGCCCTTCCCTCAGAGATGTTTCTTAATACATTCTCAATACTGTCAGGGCTCAATATGGAATAGAACCCAGAAAGGCTGGGTGATGAATGGACTTTGTCTCATGCTAGGAGCTGAAGTGATAGTTATGTTGTATGCATCACCAAGCTGACAGAAGACCCCCACGCCATCCAACTTTGTGATGAGATAGCCAGTTCCATCTGGTTTTGTCTTAGAAATCCTTATGGAAAATGGATTAAGATGTATAGCTCTCCTCTGACCTGACTCACCATGCTCTGATGGCTAGTCTGGAGGTGGGGGCTATCCCACTCCTCTCTGTGTCACCAGCCAGCCCTCTCCTGAGCAGCCTCCCCTCACTCACCCTTCAGGGAAGAGCTGTGGGTCAGGCTTGCTCATTCCGTTAACTGTTGACTCACAGTCTGAAAACGTGCTCGGGGCCCAGCTGTGGCCAGCGAGCCTCAGCGGACTTCTGTGGGAGAACTCTCTTTCCACGCACGTGCGGTCGTCAGCACCTTCCTGCCAGCTGCACAGCGACCTTCCTAATGGGACCCTCGTGTTCCAGCTTAGCCTTTAGCCATAGGCTTTGGCTCAAGACCTGGTAGAGGGGAACAGAGGGAAAAAGCCATCTGGAGAGGAATCCGTGTTCAGACGAGAAAGGAAATTGCGTTCGGATGATCGAGACAGCAAAAGGGAGGGAAGCTTGCACGGCCAAGTTCAACAGAGGGGGGCTGGAGTGAGCAGGCTGGGGCCCTGCTCTGCTGATTCGGGGGTCTTGCCTAATCTGGCAGCAGGAGGGAAGCGTCTTTCCTTCTTCTGCCTCCTTAGGCATCAGGCGTTTAGGCAGGTCTGGATAGTCACTCCAGAGATGTTCTGGGTCCCCAAAACAGGGAAGGCCAGAGTGAATCTACTTGGGTCTTTTCATATAACCCACATGACTAAGTTGCCCAGACTGGCACCCCAGCCTCATGTTCAGTGGGTATCCTTGGGTATTTTATACCATCATCCTTTAACAGTCCTTTGGGTCACTAGGTGCCCTTTACCCTTTAGTGACTTGCCTGAGGGCAGGCCTAACTCTTTGCTCCGGTGTTCCTGTGGCTGGCTCAGAGCTGCTGGCCACACATGAAGACCATGTTCATGTCTAGAGGCTGAGGTTCTGGGTGCAAGAAGCACTCAGCTGAAGCACCTGGCCAAAGACACTTCTCCGGGGCATGAGCAAGATAGAGACATTCCCCTTTTGTTGAGTGGAGGAAAATGGGCAGGGCTAGGCAAGATGATATATATATATATATATATATATTCATGATATATATCAAGTTGTGGTTCATAATGTGGTACCTAGTGGTTGTTGTGTGCCTCCAGCTCAGCTGTGGGCCAGCGGTGTCAGGAGACTGGATTGCTGGGCAGCAGATGCAGTTCTCACAACATCTCCTACTGGTTCCTACCCAGCTTTCCCACAGCTCAGTGGCTCAAGCAGTGGAGGTGTTAGAAGGCTCTGCTCTGAGGCCCATCTGAACAGTTTTTTGTTCCACAGTGACACTTGTCCCCAGGTCTGCATGCAGGAGGCACCACTTGAGCACCGTCATGTGTCAGACTGGGTGCCTACCACGCAGAAGGAATGAATGTGGACCAGCCTGTTTGTTGAGCCAGGAAAGCAAGGCAGGAAAGTTGGGCTGGGAAGCCATTCTGTGCCTTTTCCGTTCTCCATGGATGCCAGCTGCCTTGCCTAGGAGGAAGGGATAGGGCACCTCTGGCCCTTTGTGCTTTCAGGTGCTTTGTGGGTATCTCAATGTGATGGCTGGTATTGACTGCCCACTTGGAAGGAGACAAAGCTCTGGGGATGTCTGGGGAGGGGATTTGTAAATTGTGTTAACTAAAGACCCAACCTAGAATGAGTGGTGTCATCATAGGGGATGGAGTCCTGGACTGAATAAAAAGAAGAAAGCGTGCTGAGCACAGGAGCACTCATCTCCCTCTGCCTCCCGACTGTGAGCACCATGTGCGCAGCTTGCCTCATACTCTGGTTTCATACACAACGTCATTCTCATCATGATGGGTTGTACCTATAAACAGTGAGCCCAAATAAACCCGTCAGTGTCAGTTTTTTCTCAACACAATCTAGAGTCATTTGGGAACGCCTCCATCAGACTAGCCTGGACAAGTCAGGGGGACACTTTCCTGATTGATAATTGATGTGGGAGGACCCAGACCACAGTGACAGTGACATTCTTGCTTTTCCTTCCCAAGTTGCTTGTAGTCATGGTGTTTATTTAGCACAGCAAAAGAAGCCTAATGCATCCCAAACGCACCTTTCCTCACGTCTGTTACTCTATCACGCCAGTAAGAAAAAGTAAAATGTAGTGTGATGGTTTGAATATGCTTGGCCCATGGGAAGTGCTTCTTTGAGATGTGGCCTTGTTGGAGGAGCTGCATCCCTGTGGTGGTGAGCTTTGAGGTCCTGCGTTAAGCCCCATCCAGTGAGGAAGACATCTTCCTGTTGTCTGCTTGTGGAAGTCAGTCTCCCCTGGTTGCCTTCAGATCAGGATGTTGAACTCTTGGTTTTCTAGTACCAAGTCTGCCTGCACAATGTCATGTTTCCCATCATGATGATAATGGACTGAACCTCTGAAACTGTAAGCCAGACCCAGTTAAATGTTCGCCTTTATACAAGTTGCCTTGGTTATTATGGTGTCCCTTCACAGAAATAAAACCGGAACTAAGACATATGGAATGTTGTAGAACATGGTCCTCGGGGTAAAACAGCTGCCATCTTCATCAGATCAGCTGTGCCTGCCCATGGGTGTCTATCACTATGGGATCTGTGGACTGTTGACATTCACTCTTGGAAGGAAGTGTGTGTAGGGTCTTTGGACCCTCACCTTAGTATCAAGCCACTGCTTCCACCATTTGTATTCAAATTCCACATTAATTGCATTTTCCCTGGGAGGTCTTAAGAGGGGCTAGAGTTTATAGGCTGGGGAGGCTTAACTGAGGGGCTTCCATCTAAGTGATATGGTTTGTATATCCTCAGCCCAGGGAGTGACACTATTAGAAGGTGTGGCCCTGTTGGAGTAGATGTGGCCTTGTTGGAATAGGTGTGTCACTGTGGGTGTGGGCCTCATCCTAGCTGCCTGGAAGCCAGTATTCTGCTAGCAGCCTTCAGATGAAGATGTAGAACTCTTAGCTCCTCCTGCTCCATGCCTGCCTGGATGCTGCCATGTTCCTACCTTGATGATAATAGACTGAACCTCTGAACCTGTAAGCCAGCCCCAATTAAATGTTGTCCTTATAAGAGTTGCCTTGGTCATGGTGTCTGCTCACAACAATAGAAACCCTAACTAAGACAGACGCCATTATTCATGCAGGGTCAGATCTTCCAGTGTGGCTGCTTTGGGATCACCTATGCTCCAGCCCACAAACCTTTACCCGTGTGCTGTGAACCCAATAAACTTATTGGTTCCCCAGGGCAATCTTTGGTAGAACATTACTGGGACTTCAGTAGGCCAGGTGACATTTTTTAACCTCTCCCTAGAGAAGAATTCTACTGTAGGAGGACTGGCCTTCCCAATAGCGCTAGTCGTTAAATAACAATGCTAATCCAGAAGGGCTTGCTCTTATGACTAACACCTCTGAAAGGACCTGCTGTGTATTATTGCTCCAATGGCTTGAGCTTCACAGGGACCTTTGAACCATAGGTTGGCCTTACAAGCTTAAGGATGTGCTACTGGCTGGCTTGCTAGCCTTCTTCAGTTAGCTGCATGCATAGGACACTGCTTTACTGGACTCCTCAGCTATGTCTGGACCAGTAAGCTCCAGGTGGAAGTCCAGCATTGGTAGGTAGGCCTGGCCTCTGTCTATTGTCTTGGTAGGTATGACCAATGCATTGCTGAGCTTGGTCTCACTGAATGGAGGTGGTTTTGAGTTCTCTTGACCCTAAGTCTTCACATTCAGCTCTAGAGTTAGCCATGGCTACATCCCAGGTGAGACAGATTCCCTTGGCTGTCCTGGCTGAGGGTCCTCACATTTCTGACTGTGCGTGACGAGCAGAGAAGGCAACAGAGCTGTGTGAACTGGCCTTTGTCTCCTGAGGACAAGCTGTGGAATGTGAGCACTGGGCAGGGGCCAGAGGATCGCCTGTGAAGGAGAGGAGGACCTGGCTGGGCATCTGGACACCAGACGTGAGAGGCTTAGCTCATCCAGGGGCTGAGCCAAGCTCTACCCTGGGATGCTGAAGCCAGCTCGAGCTTGGGGAGTGGAGGAAGGTCAGGCTGAGGTTTGAACTGTCCAGAGAAGCTCAGAGGCTCTGTGGTCCACAAACGTTATGTCTTACTGGGCGGAATATCCTCCTGCCCTGACTGTGCTTAGTCCTCCGCTCTTGCGCACTTTGAACACAAGAGGATTAGGAATCCCCAGACATCCCTGTACTGCTAGATTCTGATTTTCAAAAGACTGCCGGTTAAAACTGCACAGAGGTAGGGTTAGCCAGGGGAACGTGACACAGTGGTATGAACATGCATGGAAAGGTACAGAAAGAAACAGAAGAAGGATCACGGGAATTTCTCCCTTAATCTCAGAACCTTTTGCAACCAGTGGTAAACTACGGTGGTCGGGAAGGAAGGCCCTCTGACTTCTGACAAAAGTGCCCCTGTTCAATGTCCCAGAGTTGGCTCTGCTGGGGGCTGTGATTCTAAGCCAGTGGTTCTCAACCTTCCTAACGCTGTGGCTTTTTAATAAAGTTCCTCATGGCATGGTGACCCCAACCATAAAATTATTCTCTTTGCAACTCCATACCTGTGATTTTGCTACTGTTGTAAATGCTGATGTAAATGTCTATGTTTTCTGACGGTCTTAGGAGACCCCAGGGAAGGGATCACTTGAATCCTGAAGGGGTCAAGACCCACCGGTTGAGAATTGCTGTTCTAAGCAGTTCTCATGAAACCTTCCCTCTCCTCTCAGTAACCTCCCTGGGACATGGCCCTCCCTCAAGGAGCTTCCAGTTTCATGAGATCAAGTCCAAGTCACGAGAGCACCATTGGGGGCCACTGAGAACCTTTGTAGGGACTTTCTGCTCCACTTTAGGGAAAGGTGGCTGAAGCTAACTCTGCAGGAGTCCTGCCTCCCATCTGGAAGGTGGTGACTTCTCCTTGTCAACAGTGGGGTAGGGCTGGGGTGCCTGTTCTAGGACCTAGAGAACTAGGTAGACAGGAGAAACCAGGACTATCCCAATGCACAACCTCAAGCAGCTGCAATCACCCCTTTAAGTCGCTGGGGAGACCCCAGGATTCCCAAATGGTTTGAAGTGTTCAGCTCTGAACCCCTGGGTTCTACAGAGAAGATGACGCCCACCAGACATGAGGGCATCCCAGAGCTAGAGCTGGGGAGGGGGCTCGCTCTCACAGATGTTGTTGGACTGAGAAAGACCAGGGAAAGTTTGCCAGCACAACTGGGTGTGGAGCCAATAGCCTGTCCAACTTTCAGACCACGTCAGCCCAGGCTGTGGACTCCGGCCCAGATGGCCTGGCCACTTCTATATGTTATCCGTCTGTGAAGATATGTTTCTGCAAGAAAACAGATTTAGACCAGAACGCTGGGCTCTGAGATCCCCCTGGGGGTGGAATGTTCTAGCAGAACAGGAAGTGAGTGGGGGCTGGGCTGCGTTCCTCAGGCATCACACCAAGATTAGGAGGTCCCCGCCCTGCCAATGGATGGCTGGAAGAGCCACTTGGCTGACAGATGTGTGCTGGGGCCTGCGAGGGACTGTGTAACAGTAAGTGTGTCAAAGGAAGCTCTCACTTTCTTCCTGCCCCCCAAGTTCAGCTGGTCTTGGACTGTCACATTGGAATACTGTGCCACCAGCTGCCATATGCAATTGAGTTTGTTGCCTGTCTTCTGTCTTTCCTGGAATTTAATGTCTTCCTGTAAACAGGTCAACTTTCTGGACGAGGGTAATGCGGCTTTTTTCATAGACTCTTTTTGTCGTTGTTTGAGGACAGAGTTTCTTGAAGCTTGGGCTGGTAGATGATAACCTTCAACTGGTTCTCCTGCTTCTATTTCCTTTCACGAGTGCTGGGATCACAAGTGTGTACACCATTCCCCTGTTATTTGCTCTTAGAATTTATCTTTATTTATTAATTTAAATATTTCATCATAGGAAGGTTTTGTGTCTGTGTGTATATTATGCATGTGTGTTGTGTCTGTGTGCATGTGAACGTGCACACGTGTGTTATGTGACTGTGGGTATGTGTATGTATGTATGCATGTATGTATGCACATGCATGTGTGGTGTACCGTGTGCACATGTACAGGCTAGAGGTCGATATCAGGGCATTTCTCTATGACACTCCTCTTAGCAATCAGGCACCTCCATGGTCAGCCCAAGGGGACCTCACGGCAATGTGAGCAATCAGGTACCTTCATAGTCAGTCCCAAGGGGCCAGGCAACAAGACACATCATCACTAGCTGCTCAGAAGTGATGCATTCCCATCGTTACCCCTGTCGCATGTCCTCCCATGGCCCAATAAAAAGCCTCATTTTTCCTTTTCCCCACCCCTCTTCCCTTCCTCCACCCAGAGCTAGCCTTTGTACCGATTCCATTTTTGATAAAGCTCCCACTGTGATACCTGCTGCACAGTGTGACTTTGTCAGAGCTCCTAGCTTAGTTCCCATCAACCCCACCTTAGTTTTTGAGACGAGGTTTCACTAGACCCACATACCATCTTAACTACAGCAGATGGCCAGAAACACGCTTGTCCACTGGCCCTCCCCTAGCCAAGGCCACGTTTGGATTTTAGGTTGGTGCTGGAGACCCACAGTCATACTTGCACAGTAAGCATTTTACACACTAAAACATCTCTTTAGCCTGATTTTAAATAAAAATATTATATTTATGTATTTGTTGGTCACATCTAACATGTGGAGATCAGAGGATAACTTGTAGGAGTCAGTTCTTCCCACTGCTTGGGTTCCAGGGATTGAATTGGGTCATCAGTCTTGGCAGCAGCATCTTTACTCACGGAGTCTCTGTTTTTTTATTTGTATGTATTTATGGAATATGGTGTGACTGTCGGGAGGAAATGGTCTCAATCTAGAGTCTGAACTGGCCTTACAATGATCATCTTGCCTCCACTTCTGAAGTGATTGAGTTACATGTGTACCCCACCATGACTGGACATAGAATGGCATTTTAATACCATATAGAATTTATCAAGGAAGCTAATATATTCATAGTTTCTTATATCTATTTTATTTTTTAATTATGTGTATGTATGTGACAACTGACCATGGCTGCCAACACATCTGGGAATAGGAAACACTAGTTGAGGAGTTACCTCCATCATACTGGCTCATGGGGATCTATGTGGGACATTTTCTTGACTATGAGTTGATATAGAAGGGCTGAACCACCTATGTGCAGTGCCACCCTGTTGGGTTGTAGTGTGCGTGGGTCCGTTGCCTGTGGGGTCTCCAGCCATCTCTAGCTGGTGCTCGACCAGAAACCATGCTGTCCTTTCACCGTCCTACACCACCCCTAGGTAGGTGGGCCTGGGTTGCTTAACCAAGATAGCTAAACAAACTAGAAGGAGCAAGTCAGAAAGCAGCATCCCTTGGTTGGTTTCTCGTTTAAGTTCCTGCCTGGAGTTTTAGCTGACTTCCTTCAGTGATAGACTGTATCATGGAAGCATAAATTGAAACAAACCCTTCCCTGCCTACATAGATTTAGCATGGTGTTTATTGAGTCAACAGAGACCTAACTATAACAGAAATTAGAGCTGGAAGTGGGGTGTTGCTATGACATTGTTGTTGTTTTTGTCTTTTCAGAATTGTGGAAGCATTGGATTTGAGCTGAGAAAGTTGCTGAGCGCCCAGAGCTTAGTGGGCTGTTCTGTGGGGGTCGGGAAGATAATTCAGAAAACATGCAGATGGTGGAGGCTTTGTTTACGAAGTTTCAGGAGGAAGTTTGAGGCTGTTCCTGTGATATATTTGATTGAAGGATCTGCCATTGTGAGTCAGGTGGGACTGAACCATCAGCTGCGACTAACAGGAGAGCAGCACCACTGAGGTGAAGCCCTGGCTTTACTGGGACAATCGATACAAGTCAGCTGCTGGGCATGTGCAATCAGCTGCGATTAATCAGAGGTCAGCAGCATGGGACAAAATCTTCTGGGAAGTATTTCCTCAGGGTCAGTGCTTGGAAGCTGTGGTCCAGGGGTGTCAAGATGCACATCCAGTTGTCCGCTGAACTTTGCACTGTGGAAGAATGCCCAACACAGTGTTGGGGGCCGACTTTTAGCAGAAAGCGGCTATCAGCTTTGCAGCCATCTTGAGCCATATACCCTGACATGAGACTTGGATTACAATAGCCTACAACAGCTGAGCACACTCTGATAATCTTGGCTTAGATACCTTGAGATTAAAGGTGTGTGAGATTAAAGGTGTGTGACTTAAGAGTATGACTTAGAAGTATAGAGATCAGAGTTAGAGACAAGACCTAAGGGCACGATTAAAGGTGTAACTTAGAGGCGTGGCTTAGAAGTAAGACATATAAAAGGCAGAGACAGAACAGATCAGAATCAGACTGAGATCAGAGAATCAGACACATCAGACATTAGGTAGAGTCTGCCCTCACCCTCGCTCTTGCTGAACCCCGACCCGACCCGCGGACCGGAGCGGCAGCTTGGGCCGGGATACAGTGGCCGCCCAAACGTGGGTCGGCCCGGGCCTCAACATTTTGCCTGGGCTGCGACATTTTTTTGGCCGCCCCAACGTGGGGCTAGTGTGGACCCCAACAACACAGTGCTGGTTTTGAAGGTATAAAGGAGTCATGGAGATGTTACAGCTTGGCATCCCACGTCTAGGTCCTCTTGCAGAGAAGGTAAAGCTCCAGTTGAAGTGGAGACAACAGGATTGAAGGGGCCATGGAGAGAAGCTGGGGTTCAGCAATGTGTCACCGTGTGTCCACAGGGACCCAAGGAGTCCAGAGACATTGGATCCCTCTGGAGGCAGAGTTACAGGTGGTTGCGAGCTGCCCAGTGTGGGTGCTGGGGAGTGAGATTCGGGTTTTTTACAAGAGCAGTGTGCGTGCTCTTTATGGCTGAACCATCTCTCCAGCTGCCTCAGAACCCAACATATACATATAGCATACATCATTTTAATATCACATACAGTGTATAAAGAGTGAACTTCATTGTTCTGGGTCATTCAAAACTTACAGTATCTATTCTGACATATGCAGATGGTTGTTACCCTGCCAGGACACTGGCAGTTATTTCTCCTGCCATTCAGACCCTTAACATCATTTCTCCCTTGCCTCCTCATTCCCAGCCTCTGGGTGACACTCCCATTACCTACCGCCCTGGCCCTGGGACCATTGGAAGTAACTGAAATAGTCTGGGTGCAGTGTCCCACACCCATAATCTCAGAATTTGGCAGGTGGAGGCAGAAAATCATGAATTCAAAGTTATCTTACCTTAGCAAGTTCAAGGCCAGCCTGAGCAATGTGGGATCTTGTCTCAAAAATAATAAATAAATAAATAAATAAATAAATAAATAAGAGACAGAGGAGGAGGAGAAAAGGAGGAGGAGGAAGAAGAGGAGAAGAAGGAGGAAGAAGAAGAAGAGAAGGAGGGGGAGGAGGAGGGAGAAGAGGAGAAAGGGAAGAAAGAGGGGGAGGAGGAAGAGGAAACCAGGGCAGGAAGGAGAAGCCTTGTGACCTTATGCTTCTTGGATCTGAGAGGAGTCCTGTCTGGGATTGCCCTTGAAATTGGCCTGGAACTATGAGGAAGGCTAAAATCGCATTGTAAGAACATGAATACCACTGGACTGGTGACACTGAGCACACTTGGCAGGAAGCAGTGTTTGGGGAAAGGACCTTCCCCATGAAGAGGAATGGACATGATGGGCCTTGCTCACCCACCCTGGAAGTTGGCACTTTACTCCTCAGGAAATAACTCTCACTAGCACCAGACAATCAAGGCCATGGCTCCAAGCAGTTTGGCCAGTTCCCAGCGCCCGTCAGAGGATGGCATGTCCATCAGGTGAAGTGCCATGCTAGGAAACAAAACAACAGAACAAAACCCAGAAAGCCACATGCATCTAAACAGGAGTAAGCCAAACTCTGGAGACAACACAAACCTGAGCACATAACTTTGAGGATGAGAGAAGGCATCAAAGAAGCCTGACTTCATGAGTTCATACTGTTTAAACACAGACAAAACCCAGCAGCGTGGTTAGGGCTGTGTAATTAGACAGAGCAACTCAAAGGAAGAGGAGACAATTACCATAGCAGCTGCACCAGGTCCGGGCTCACAGGCTATGCTGGGCTGTGGTCAGGGGTCTAGTGAGTATGTCTTTTTGTACAAGTGTGAACACACCTGTGTGTGTGTGTGTGTGTGTGTGTGTGTGTACACATGTGTGTGCAAGTACAGAAGTCAGAGAACAACTAGCAGGAATCGGTTTCCCCTCCGTGCTGTGTGGGTCCTGGATGTGGATGTCAGGCTGTCTCACTGGCCTGATTGTGTCTTTTAAGGCAAGAGTTGGATCCATGGATGGTGCTCTAGATCTACATATTCTTTGTATGTATGTGTATGTGTGAACATGTGTGCACATATGTACATGTATAGATGTGTATATGGAGGCCGGAGGACAATAGTCAATGTCATTTCTCAACCAGTTCTCCTATTTATTGTTTGTTTAATGACACAGACCCTCTTATTGACCTGGATCTCTCTTATCAGCCTGGCTGGCTTGTCTGGGATCCTCCTTTCTCTAACATCCTTCGTGTCCCAGGCACTGGGATTACAAGTGTGTATCACCATGCCTGCCTTTAATGTGGGTGCTGGGGTTACACTCAGGTGCTCATGCTTGAGTGGCAAGCACTTTACTGACTGAGCCATGTCCTTCAGGACTGTCACTCTCACGGGTGATGGGATCAGGGAAGCCAGAGGGTGAGTCAGCTTCCCACCAGTTCTGCCCTGGACCTACAGATAGACAGGGTGATGGCAGCCTGTCTTGTCTGGAGTGAGAGGAGGTAAGTGGAGGCCTAATAGGGACTAGGACATGGAATTAGGACCTCCTCTTCTTTTCTGACAACACCCATATGCCCACCCTTATCCTCACCACATTCTCTCTCTCTCTCTCTCTCTCTCTCTCTCTCTCTCTCTCTCTCTCTCAGACACACACACACACACACACACACATACATACATACACACACACACATACACACACACACACACAGAGAGAGAGAGAGAGAGAGAGAGAGAGAGAGAGAGGCTTCTGTGACTTTATGATCTTGGTGACATTAGAAGGCCCTTGGCCTGGCCCTCTTCAGTCAGAGCCTTCTTTCCATTCCATCCTTTGGGGAACAAGATCACAGTTCCAAGGATGGGCTAGCTTTCCTGTGTCCTTTGGGTCTTCTGCCTTAAACACCCTTCTTCTGCAGACCCAGGGAGTCCCTCAATGTGAGAACACCTACCTCATGCTCTTGTGGCCCTAAGATGAGTTTAGCCCTAGTATTTCCCATGTCCACTGTAATTGCCATGGTCCCTGATAGCTTCTTCCTGAGAAACTGTAGACTCTCAAGAGCAGGTACAATGTCCTCAAGTATTCACTGCTGGGACCAGCTCAGGTTGAGACATGGAGCTGAAGTTTAGCACAGGTGTTGGGAGCCGACTTTAGCAGAAAGCGGCTAGATCAACTTTGCAGCCATCTGGAACCATATACCCTGACGAAAGATTTGGTTTTCAATAGCCTACAACAGCTGAAGCACACTCTGATATCCCACATATTTTGTGTTGCTGCTTACTGCCCCCAGCTGCAAGGTGCACGTGGTGGCCACGCCTGCAAGGTATTGCAGTTCACGTGCTGTCCACGTGCTATCTACGCCATACATGCCTGTAAGGCACACGTGCTATCCACGTCTGCAAGGCATTGTGGTGCACGTGCTGTCCACGCTATAGACACCTGTAAGGCTTACGTCATATCAACACCTGCAAGGCACGTGGTATCCACGCGCCTACAAGGCACGTGGCAAAAGCCTATAAATAGCTCAGAATTCCCTTCAATAAACGAGACTTGATCAGAATCTCTGTCTTGTCTCCATTCTTCGCGTCTCTTCCCCTTTATCCCCACTCTCTCTCTCGCTAGACCCTGACCCTCGGACCGGAACGGGCAGTACGGGCTGCAACAGTTTGGCGTCCAACATCAGGCTCCAGTAAGCGCAACAGTTTGGTGCCCAAGCGTGGGGGGTTCGCAACACACAGGTGTGTTGTGTGCGGACCAGTGACACCACTATGCTCCAGGACGCGCTAACTTACAGATAGACCGTGCTGTTAGAAGCTTAGAGAAGGGCACTGCTTATCCTAAGATGTGATTTGGCATCTGGCTCTGAGAAGCAGTGGGAGTGATAACTGAAAAAGATGAAATCCGAAAGAGCATCCATGGTGGAATCAGACAGGGTCCTTATTGAACACAACATTAAAAATGCACAGACAAGAATTTTGGGTAAATTCCAGATACTACTAAAAACAACAACAATAACAACAACAAAGCAAACACATGCCCTCAAAACCTTCATAGATGAGTATCACAGTGGAGTGGAGTGTGCTACGGAACTAGGCAGTCAGAAGACAGGGCTACAGAAAATGTACAGGCTCTGTGGTAGGCAGAGGGATATAAAATATAAAAATGCCAAGAAGGAGACGTTCTGAGGGTCAGAACACTGGCTGTGAAAGCACAAAAGACTTGAGTTCAAATCCCTAGCACCCATGTAGGAAGCTTGACACGGCCATTTGCATGTCCATAGCACTAGAACTATGGTGGGTGGAGATCGGAGCTGGGACTGGCTGACTGCCTGCCGAGCTTCTGGTTTAGTGTGGGATCCTGTTGACGGAACATGGACGGAAAGTGATAGAGCAGTATGCCTGACATCTTCCTCTGGCCTCTGTGTGTATATGCACACACACGGCTCTCTGTCTCTCTGTCTGTCTCTTTGTCTCTGTCGCTGTTTCGTTGTGTCTGTCTGTGTCTGTCTGTCTCTCTTTTACACAGACACTGCCCCCCCCCAACACCAGTTGCATGTAGACTAAATTGAAATACAGCAACACTTGGCACTGCAGTCCCAAGATGTGGAAGGAGATAGAAAGAGCTGGAACTGGTATTGGAGGAGAATTTCCCTGACCTCAGAGGCAAGAAGCCACGTATTTAAGAAATGAAGCAAAATGAATTCAAAGGGAACTATGTTTTTGAAGAGCATGGTAAATCTAGTAAAATTCAAAGACAGAGAGAAATGTATTCTTTATGATCAGCCAAAGGAAAACAGTTACCCTTAAACAGGTAGCCAAATCTCTCACCAGAGATGGTAGAAACCAGACTCAGTGGAGGAAGAGCTTCACGGGGCTGAAGAGAAGTGTAAACCCTGTACAGATTCTCCAGCAATGAACACAAAATAAGAATGTTTTCAGACCACCAAGCTGAAGAGACATTATAATCTGATTAACACTAAATAAAATACATCGTTGTGAAAACATCTGCCCCAGGGGAGATGGGAACAGTGCCTACCAACTCCAAACAAGGAAAAGCAAAGCAGGATCCTACCAACGTTCTCCCAGGGAGTCATGAGTTCACAGGGCTTTCTTCTAGAGCATGGGTGAGGATTTCTGACAGGATAGCAGGTGATCCCGGAGCAGCAGTGTAGTCTTCACCCAGCAGGGATGGTGGTTATGAAAAAAAAGCTATAACTTATAAAAAGAGATACAGGAAACAAAAATTAATATAATTGTCAAGAAATTGAATTTTTAATTTAAAAATCTTTGAGTCTGGTGGCTTGATTATACAATTCTTCTAAATATTCATTAAAGACTAGTGCTGACCACACATGAATTCTTTGAGAGAATAGAAAGAATGTCCCCAATTCTGTTTACAAAGCCACTGTTCCTTTGACATAAAATCTGACAAGAATTTTACATAAAAGGAAAAGGGTAAGTTGAACAGAGACATAAAGATCCCAAGCAAAATATCAACAATTAATTTGGTGAAATAATAAAAGGCGTGCTACACAGGGCTATTCTAGTGTTTAATATTGCCATGCAGTGGCATGCACTCCATTACCAGGACTGAGCAGACCAAAGAAGTCAAAGGGAATCTCGCTAGTCTAGGAAGGGAAGTTACAAAACAATAAAAGTACTATCAGTAGCAAATATCCATCACCATTGTGAAATACTAGAATTGCCTTCAGAGAATGGAGCAAGGATGTTACCGCAGCAACAGGCCTGCAGCTTCTGGAGGGAACACACAGGTGCCAGCATCTGCAGAAAAAAGAGCATCTCCCATTGGCCCCTCACAGCACAGTATGCAGCCAGAAGCTGGAAGATGACCTTGTGAAAGTGGCTGGAATTAGAAGTGAATCTGCTAGTTGTGGAGGTGTGCATTAGTAAGATGTACTAAAGAGGAGACAGGAAGTTCAAAGGTTCAAGGCTGGCCTGAGCTACACATCTGAGCGGCTGGAGAGATGATGGCTCAGCAGTTAAAAGCACATGTTGCTCTTGCTACGGACCTGAGTTCTGTTTCCAGATCCCACACGGGGACTCACGACCATCTATAACTGCAGTTTGAGGGAATCCAATGTCCTCTTAAGGAATTTGAGATACTGCATACTTGTGGTGTATATACATACATACAGGAACATACACAAGCAATAAAGTGAATCTAATTTAAAAAATGACTCTGTCTATGGTATAACTATAACGTCAGGGTAAAAACAATTATCTGCATGGGGCTGGGAAGATGATTCAGTGATTATTCCCAGAGCACCCCTTTCGTTCCCAGCACCCACATGGCAGCTCACAACTGTCTATAACCCCAGTTCCAGGGGATCTGATGCTGCCTTCTTGCCTCCATGGACCCTGCAAACACGTGGTATAGGTACATACATACAGGCATACTGATCAAAATAAAGAAATCTATATAAAAGAAAGAGAGAAGGAAAGAGGAAGGAAGGGAGGAAGGAAGGAAGTGAGGGAGGAAGGGTGGGAGGAAGGAAAGGAGGAAGGAAGGGAGGGAGGAAGGGAGGAAGGAAGGAAGGGAGGGAGGAAGGATGGGAGGAAGGGAGGGAGGAAAGAAGGGAGGAAGGAAGGGAGGAAGGAAGGAAGGGAGGAAGGATAGGAGGAAGGGAGGGAGAAAAGAAGGATGGGAGGAAGGGAGGAAGGAAGGGAGGGAAAGCTGCATTGATGGAAGGACACACGGTTACATCCCGTGTCTGATGGAGACTCAGTTATAGAAAGCCATGGCTCACTGCCTGTTTTTATCTTCTCAGAGAACTGAAGCCAGATCCTGACAGAATGGATAAGCCAAGTCTAGAGTTCACATGGGTCTGCAGGGGGCAAGAAGAATCTAGAGAATATTAAAGAAGAAACAAACCGTGAGACTTGCTCTGCCGTCTACTAAAACATTGGAGACCAGCAAGACAGTGAAATGTTTCTCTAGAGCCGACCAGCAGGTCAAAGGGACAGAGCGCAAGAGCCACATGCATGTGTGGCGCTGGGCCTGGCTCTGGGAACTTTAATATGTAAATGGTGTTTGGTGTTCACAGAAGAGATGGTGGGCAGACATCTTGACACTAACATCATTCTCAAGAATGGCTAGGTGCAGGACAAAGCTGTGCACCTTCCACTAGGCAGTGTGACCGTGCTGACTAAGGTGGAGGGGGACGTATATCCTCACCAGGATGCAGAACATGTCAGAAAGCAAAAGATTGATAAACCATATTTTATTATCACTGGAGAATACAGTTTGTCGAAAGTCTCACCAAGAACAAACCAGAGACTCCCAAGAGGAAGTGGTCATCTGTGACAGGTGGACCTAACGGGACCTGAACCCCGAACACGGCAATCAGATTTCTGACAAAACCGCAAATCACTCACACTGTAACTGGAACGTGACATTGGAGTAGGAGCCTCAGGAAACAACGTTCGGATACGGTGTTTAACACTGAGTGTCAACCTGGCGGGATCCAGCATCACTGAGAAGACAAGGCTCCAAGCCCGTGTCGTGTCCAGGAGGTATTCTCTAGATTAAATGAAGTGGAGTAAGAGGACACTCTTTAAATATGGCCCCACCATTCAACAGACGGGACCATGAACTCAGGGAGAAAGAAAGCTTTGATCTTGCCGCTTCCGGTACCGGCCGCCTGGATGGGCTCTATCCTTCTGAAGCACCTTCCTATAGGATCTGCCTTGTCGAAGCATTTCATCGGAGCAACAGAAAAGTAACTTAACAAGTGGTGGCTGTAGAGATTGTGAATGCAGTCATTGCCGTGACACAGTTTGCTTAAAACAGATCATTTATGAGATCGAACTTCACCTCAGTAAATATTTTAAACAAAATGAAATAAGCCACAGGACACAATGAGCCAACATGGCTCAAATGAAAAACAACTGACAAACCAGAAGTCGGAGGCAATGTGGGCAGCTGAACTCCCTCCCTGTGGGGGTGGCGGGAGAGCATGTCTGCCACCTCTTTGACTAAAAGCTGAGAGCACACAAACTCTGTGATGTTGTGATGGCTCCTCGAGGGTGTGGGAGGGGAGTAGGTAGGGGGTCCTTCCACACAGACTGAGACTGAAGAGGAAAGATACAGGTAACAGGCATCTCGGCCAGGGACAGATGTGTCAGGGGACCCCCTGGGAACTGTGCTGAGGAATGAGTGTGAAGCAGATGGGAACCCATTCATTGCCTGTAAGTGTCAACAGGAGATTACCGGGGAGCAGAGAGCATCCCGGAGGCATTGCTGAGCCTTCTAGAGAGTCCCAAGGATTTAAAGGGTCTCCAGAAGAGGAGGAGCTCTCAGAGCCTAATAGGGACCCACAGAGCCAGCTGTGTGACAAGTCTGAGGGGACCAGAGCTGTGCAGGGCAAAGCTCGACAGCCTGCCAGTCACATTTGCCACGTTCTGTTCTCTGATGCTTTGATATTTCAAGGATTCTGAAATCCCTGAAGACAGCCAGTGGCTTTCCTGTGAACACACCTTCTAAGACACCTGCCAACTACCAAGGCTCTATAGCCCCACCTACCTTCCCCAGAGAACAACCACACTCCAGGCTGATATTTCTGGAATACCCCTCCTTCAGCTCAACATCCCCTAGTTATCGGCCATGGAGAAGCTTGGTCAAAGTCACCTTTACTGCCTCCCTCGGTCCTTCCTGCAGAAAGGATAGTGAAGGCCCGAGCCTTGCTGCTTCCCATCCCCCGCTGCTTCCTGAAGGTCCCAGCCCCTTCTGGAGTGTGTGGTCTTGCACAGCCCCTCCTCTGGGAGCTGTCACATCCATTGTGAGCGACCTGCCTAGGACCCACCAACACTATGCAGAAGGGCTTCAGGCCTAGCACCAACAGACTCCTTTTTGAAATTTTTTGAAACAAGGAGGAATCAAGGACTCTGGATAGTAGCAGTGTCCAACATGGTGTCTGGTATGAGTCAGTCATTTCTGCCAGAATATCAGTATAGTCACTAGAGTATCAAACTAGAAAAGGCATTTGTGAGTTTGCTGGAGTCCTCCATTACCCACCCCTACCCTGGATAACCCTGGGCAGTCACTGGCTTAGCAATCTGCAAGGCAATGCCGTGCCATAACCCCTTGATCGCAGGCTGCCCTCTCTTGTGGACAATCCACAATTTGAAAGGGGCTATTTTTATCTGCTCCTCAGGGCAGACCCAGAAAGATGCCCTCAGTGGCAGGAAGCCGCTGCTGCTCAACTGTCCGGGTTGCTCCAACGGAGCTGGGCTCTTAGAAGAAGATGGAACTTTCTTCATCTCCTGTGTCTCTGATTCAATCAGGCCTTAGTGCCCTCCCTGGCCTCCCTTCTGGTGGGGAGGGGACCTGAGCCTCCTCCCCTGCTGCTGTTGTGGTATGCAATGACAGCCCCCCACCTGCTCTGACTCAGCCTGAAAACATTCTCTGGGGAAGCTTCTACCCCTCCCTGCCTGGGCCCCAGTTTCCCAGTCTCAAGCCTTGCTTGTGCAATGCCTGGGTCTGGGCTCAGGACTCTGGTGTGGGGGCCAGACATCCAAGCAGACAATGCTGGAACCTAGAGGAAACACAGTGTGCCAACTGACCAGAGGGGCTCTGAGAGTCCTCCTGAATCCTATCCTGGGTCACCACTGCAGCCAGCTGCACCAAGGGCCTGTCTGAAAGCAGTGGCTGCTCTGTAACTGCCCTCAGGTTAGGGAGAGAGGTCTGGTTGGCTGGAGCTTGGGGGGAGGGGACACAGGAAAGCCATGTCCAGCCCTGCTCTTGTTCTTCCAAGACAGCAGAATGAACATCCAGAGGGTGGGACAGAAATCTCCCAGAGGAGGGCCAGAGAAGGAGGAGGGCAGGGAAAACCTGTTGCCACTGCTTCCTGCAGTCTCACAGCCCCTATAATCCATCTCTGTCCTTCAGAGGTCACCCCTTCTTCCTCTCTGAGTTCATTCTTAACCCTGCAGACAATCTGTAGCCATTTGGTGCTTAGCTGACATTAGTCTGAGCTCTGCCTAGACAGAAACGGAGCCTGTGTGTGTCATTCCCCATGCCTCAGTTTCTGTATCTACAGGCAAGGGTGGGCTAGGCCCTCACTTGGGAAGTCTCTCAGCTAGTACTGAACTCCTGCTGAAATACTGGGGAGTCCAAGATTTGATGATGGCCATAGAACCTGCCATCCTTTCCATCCCAGGAAGGGACCAGCTTCTCTGATTCCAGACGGTGAGCCTGGGACATAGGCCCAGTGATGTCTTCCCCATCTCCTCCCTGAGAGGCCTGCTCTGAGGGTGTCTTTCAGTTCTCTCCTCTGTCCCAGTGCAGGGGAGGAAACTTAAACTCTTCTGTCCCCAAACCTGTTCTTACCAAATGAAGTCACAGGAACAAGTGGCCTTCCAGTCCTTCCTTGCCTGTGGCCCCAGCCTCTCACACTGCTGTTGTATAGGCAGGGCAGTCCTGCCCCAGCTTTGAGGTGAAGGGTTGCTGGGCAGGTAAGATGTGCAGTTAGCTGGAGGAGACTGTACTTGGGTGCACAACGGGTCATCAGCCCTCTTCCTGCATCATGACCATGTGTGGACTTTATGCTTTCCCTCTTACAGGACTGGAAGGGCAGCATGCTGGCACAGTGGACTCTGCTCTGGCAGGTCCTCACAGGCCAGAATCTGAGGGAAAGTGCAGAGAACATGAGGCCCTGGAAGAGCTGAAGCTGCTCTGTCTGTGGCTCCTAGCCTGGTGATTCCACGGAGTCTGTGATTGTCATTAGCCTGCTGGTTTCCAACCAAGGGATAGCGCCAGCTTGTTTACTGGCTTTCTGGATGGAGCAGACTGAAGCCTCCGTGACACACATTTTCCATAGGAAGAGGGTCTCTGGATTCCAAGGGGTGTCAGTTCATGGGTCTGAGTGATATACTCCAGCCTAGACTGAGTCCCAGGTGTGGAAGCTTCTGATGTTTCCAGGGAGAAGGCAGGGTCTGTTCTGCAACACCCGAAACACAGGCTTCTCCAGGATCTGACACACCGCTGGGGCTCCAAGTCAGCTTGTGCTGTCATCTGGGTCAGGGAGGAGCAGAGAGGACACACAGAGACACAGGAATGGTGGCTGAGGACACCATGTCCATACCAGGGACTCAGCGCTGAAAATAACATTCTCTGCCACCCTCAATTCTGTCTTTCCATAAACATGTTGGGGACAGAGGACTCTGCCTTTGTCATGCTACAGCCTCACTGCCTTCTTTCTTTTGTCTATGTTTTCTCCAGTCTGTCAGTGAAAATTCAGCTAACACCTATTGAGAGACAGGAAGGGCAGGGCCACAGACCATGGAGGACCAAGCAGTAGGAAGGTTCCTGCTCTTCGCCATCCCACAGATAGTCAATGGACCACCCAGCTTCTCCTCATATGTAGATACTGTCCCTGAACTACGATGGGGACCATCATGTTATGATATGCGTGAGGTCCCAGAGTAGACTATGACATGTCACCCATCCTTTGGACCGGTCTAGCTTTCCATTCAGTTCACTGACAAGGATGAGCAGGTCCTCATTGAGGGTCAGCCCAGTCTCCTCTGGCTATAAGTTCTACATGATGCACTCCAGCGCCACACTCTCTGCAAGGAATATTGCGGATGGTCATCAATTTTCTGTTGAGGGTATAGAGCTAACCGTTTTCAAAGTTCCCTTGGTCTTGAGATTGGGTGGGCAGATGCGGTACCTACCCTTCTGATCAGAACCATTTCCACCTCTGTGCCATGGCAGCCACACCCTGGGGACATTGTCTCGAGCAGAAGAGTGTGCGGCAGTGAGAAGGACCAGCATGGCATTCCCCAGCCATGAGGCACCCTGAGGTGGTGAATGTTTGGTGCCCAGCATGGCCACCCTGTGGCCAATGGAGTCAGCAAGGATGTGAGCTCCTCAAGGAGGGAATGGAGCAACTTAAAGTCAGGACATGGCCAAGTCAGAGTGCAAACCTTCCAACCTCCCAGGGCCGGAGAGTTCAGAGGCATGTAGTGGAGTGGCTGTCTTTCTTTAAGAAGCCTTTCCTTCCAACCTCATAGGATGGAGGAGCAAGATC
Organism: Arvicanthis niloticus; assembly: GCF_011762505.2. NCBI lineage: Eukaryota > Metazoa > Chordata > Mammalia > Rodentia > Muridae > Arvicanthis > Arvicanthis niloticus. The sequence continues at coordinate 5,121,448 of NC_047659.1, forward strand.
GTTGATAGAGGAACAGAAAAACAGGCCAATTTCAAGGTTTCTACCAAATGCTCAGGACAGTGGGCTCTGACATGATTTCAGTGCCTGTGGGCAGCTGCCTTCTGGAAGCACATCTCTGAAAGTTGTACTCTTATGCAAGGAGGCCAGATGTTAGACAGGAATTGGAGGTCTGGAGGCCTCTGGATGAGAGGGATAGCTACTAGTCAGTCCCTGTGAGTTCTTGCAAATGAGGCTTCAGAAGTGAGCCCAGAATAGATTCACAGTGAGTGCTTTGTGCCTTTCTAAATTCTATAGATCAAGAGAGAACTTTTCTTTTTCTGCTTGTGCCTCAGTTTCTCAGTTCCAGAGTGGGCTTTTGTCTGCAAGGCCTCCTCAACCTGGTGCTAAAAGATTGGAACTGTGTCCTCTGTCCTTTCTGTTTCTGGACATTCTCAGCATCTTGTACAGTAATCCCCTGCAGGGTTCCTGCGTGCACCTTTATCCTGTGGGCATAGGCACCCTTGGAAAGCTGTCTGAAGTCTTTGGGGAGCTGCAGTCCTGACAAGAGGTTACATACATGTCTCAGGTCTCAGGACTCATGGTGATCTGACTCAGTCTGATCTCCAGTC